>NW_005179026.1:73555-522781 GCF_000350225.1 Chondrus crispus | reverse complement strand
CCTCAATGTTCGCAAGATTTCTTTCCTCGTGATTAAATGGCTACATAACCTGTTACATATCCAGTTCATGAATGTTCTGTTTGTCTTCCTTGCTTTTCCCAAAAATACATGAAAATGACGCCGGTTTTTCCACCATCTCAAACGAATCCTCGCCACTTGATCTATTTCAAGCCTATGACTGCAATCATACGTAACGCAAAGACTTTATGAGGGCTCTTTTTATCTCGGCCAATGGTGGAGAGAAAAACCTGCGAAGTGAAAACTTAACCTCAAACGGGTCAATATCCTGTGTGCTGCGAGCCACTTTCTTGTGAAAGAGAACTTAATATCGAGAGTCCTCTCATGCGCAGTGGTAATATGCTGGTCTCTGAATGCATTGTGAACAGAAGAGATGGTTTTGCTGGTCATGAATCTCAATTTTGGTAAAGACGATGGTAGTTCGTGTTCAGCTGTCCCACAGATTAACCCTCGAGAACGTAGCACAAGTAGTGCATGACCTGCAAACAGAGCTGGGTGCTGCGAATGGTGAAATTCCAGCTCAGAAAGCCGCGTTAGAAGAGGCTCGGGGACAACTGAGCAGTGCTCCGCAGGGAATGAATTCATACATGCAAAACAACAGCGAATTTTGACAGTACCGAAGGTTAAAAAGCCATCAACGTTTTCAGGAAAAGGCTCTACCACCAGTTGATTTACCCAGATGAGTAACTCCGTCAAAGATCTCTAACGAGGAGACTATTACGGTAGCATAAGTTACGTCGGCGGTGGAGCATATGAGTGGTGGATGATCTTTCATGCCACTGAGGACGGTAGATCAGTTCAATCTTGGTCTGGACTACGTCAGTCTCTAATTACACGATTCGACACCCTCAACAAGGAAAAGATTGCAAGAGACAAACTGGCCAAATGGCAGAAGCTGAAAGACGTTACAACGTTCAATGAAGACTTTCGAAAGATCCTCATCGATATCCCAAACATTAACGCAGAAGAACAAGTTGACCGCTATACCCGACGGCTCAAATCATACATTTGGAGAGATTTGTGCACGAAAGACTACGCAACCATTGCTGATGCCATGAAAGATGAAGAGAGGATCGAATCCGCCCATTGTCGAGGTGGGACTTTTGATCGACAGAGATCGCCCCAGGACCCGTCATTCCGTATATCAGTTGCTCAAAGCCCAGTCCCAATGCATATCGGCAATGTGCAAATGAAGAAGCTCACGAAAGAGGAACGAGAGAAATGTATGAGAGAAGGGCTGTGTTTGCGCTGCCGTGGGAGGGGTCACATTGCCAAAGACTGCCCAAAAGGACAGAGGAACTAGAGTTAGATCAAAACTCATGAAACCCATAGACTCCCTGTAGTATAATCACCCGCAACGACGAGGGGGGTGAGTACTGCCAGTTCAGAAAGACCCCGATCGACGAGAAGATAGACGCACGGCCCACCCACGGTACCGAGCACGGGCTCAAGGTAGCGGTGGTAGAGCGGGATTGGGGAGGACGCGCGCACACGCCAGCTGTTCGACGCCTCGACGCCCCGGAGCGGTACTGAGTGACGTACGTTGGTGCCTTAAGCATAAAAACACCATATCACAACGAATCATATCAAGGCGGAGAGAACAGTTACGACCTTTTATTTCACTGTGTGACTTGGCTATTCGTGCCCTAATTTGTATGGCCTGTAGTCTATTCGTACGAAAGAAAGTCATTTCGGAATAGAACGACATTCTCTTCAAGTTGGCGCGAAAACTGCGCGCCATTCCCGAAACGACACGAATCCAGCCACGAGGCAACTGCTGACCTAACCATGCCAGTTCTTCCGTACTCGTGAACACATTCCCTTTTCATCGTCTGGTCCCATTTTCCCCACCCACTCCTCTTGGTATTGCCTTCACCATGCCTCCCCGTGGTGCGCCCCCATCTGTCAGCCGAGCACTTGCGCTACTGCAAGAAATCCAGGCTGCCCGTCAGGAAGAACTTGAGGCATATGATGACAATCCGATGCCGTCAGACTCTGAATACGAGAACGACTCCAACGCACCTTTATACACTCGCTTCTTGAATGCCAACGGGTCACAAGGGATCATGGATATGATAAACTTTACGCCGAACGAGTTTATCGCGATTTGGGCTCATATTCGTGAACACCTCAATTCAAACTACAATACAGGCCGTGGTAGCAAGTCAGCCATAACTGGAAAAGATATGATCTTCATGACAATGTGCGTGTTAAAACAGGGCGCCAAATGGGATATAATGGCCTATTTGTTCGGTATCAAACCCCCCACATTCGAGAAGCGCGTTACAGCGATGATCCGGCTCCTCTCGGGACACTGCTACAACAAATTTGTCGCCTTTTATCAGAACAAGTATGCCATGACCCGACTCCAGGCCGACAAGCGCACGTTCAACAAATACAAAATGTGTCTCTACGCATGCGACGTCACCTTTCAGCAGTCTTATCGTCCCGGTGGTTCAGTCGAGGAATCAAAGCGCTACTTTTCGGGCAAGCATAAACTCTACGGTTACAAGACGGAAGTTGCAGTCCTTCCCAATGGCCTCGCGATACACTGCAGCGCACACGAGCCTGGGTCAGTAGCAGACATTGAAATATTTCGTCGTAATCTTGGCTTTCACCTTGATGCTGTTGAAAAATCTGTTGAGGAGCGAGCAATCACAGACATTAGTAATGGGGTTGATGAGCATCCGAATCATTGGGCCATATTATTTGACAAGGGCTATCAAGGAATCCAAAGTGACATTCGTGCAGTAATGCCCATGAAAAAGCCCACGGGAGGAGTGCTCACATTGTAACAGCGTAGGGAGAATGAAAACATTTCAGGGGACCGCATTATAGTGGAGAACTACTTTGGAAGGCAATCTGCTTTGTGGGCTATCGCGGCAAACAAGTACAGATGGAATGAGTCTCTGTATGATGGTATATTCAAGCTCACGGTTGCGCTTACAAATCTTCATATTCGATGGCATCCTCTGAGGGACGCCGATGGTCAGACTTATGAGCGCTACAGAAAGCGCCTCAAAGAAATTGCCGAGTCTACAATAGCAAAGCGGAAGAGAGCGCAGGCCTGGTATCGTAAAAGGCGTAGGCGTAGGATGGAACGCGAGCTTCGTGGCATAGATATGGAAGAAGGTGCGGGGGCATTGCTCGAAGAGGATGAAGAAAGCCTTAGTTGTTAGGATACTGTAGAGCCGCGATATTATCTGTCAGATGCGATGAGAAAGCTGTTGTGCACGTTTTCTTTGTGTATGATCAGATAAATAAACTCTACTATCAGCTACCAAGTCTTTTCGTACGTGTGGTGATGACTCGGCAGTGTCCAACGCACCCACAGAATGCGTTGGAACTGCTTCGCAGATCTAGTACCAACGGTACTGTTATGAGAAAATCGTTGTTCATGACGATATCGCTGATTGGTTGATTCCTTCGGACTACACTGTGGATACGGGTTCGGCAAATGTAATCATCATGTGCTGGCGTCGATCGATGCTCTCTTTTTCTTTGCTAACTCAGCTACCTCCCGTCTATTAGTACTCATGCCGTACCCTTCTAGCTGCGGGAGCCATCGTTTCCTCCTCGCTCGTTTCCCTTTTTGTGGGTCTTTCAGCTGCCTTTTCCTTGCATTCGTCCATGCTATGTACATCATACGTACGCATTGATCCTTCGATTCATCCTCCGAATTCGCCTCTGTCAGTGGTGATACCACTTCTTTCTTCGTGGGTCCGGCCCCCATTCCGTTACACTCATCCTTTCGGTGCAGCGGCATGCACTTGCCATCTCTTTCCATATCGCACGAATCGGCTTCTTCCCTTGATTCTTTACCCATCCGTCTGTTCGTCTTCCCGTGCATCCGATTGAGAATTCCTTCCTTTTGCCCACGTTATTGTCCTCTCACCCTTTCGTTTGTCCCCTGCTCTCACTGTCTGCCTCTGCATTCTGCTCACTGGGTGTCACTTCTACTCTATGTATCGTCGTATAGGCGTACATTCGATGTGTTCTGTGGAGTCATACGCGCGTGTTTCCACTGTGTGCCAGACGCACATATCCAATCAAATCATGTGATTATTATTTCAGTACCCGACTCTTCACAACTGTACAGTAGCTTTACAACTGTAACGAAATCACATCATGTGTTCATTCAAGGGAATGAAGTCCCTTAAATGAACGCCTTTTACAGGTCTGAATCGCATGGAAACTAATTTGGCAACCTCAAATAATGGCCGTGGCCCGAAAAAAACTCTTTATTCTAACAGTCAAATAATGTCCGTTAACTATTTTGGCAAACATAAACTATTTTGGCAACGCACTTTTTCGGAATGGCGATGATGGGCGGCTATCGATCGACATGGAAAAGCATATTACGTTGTAATGGCACGGCACAGCCTGGATTTTTGGCGGACAAGCGAAAGTAATGGGCTTTCGAATGGCGGTAAAAACAGAAAAGGCGAGCAGGTTGTAATCAGTCACAGAGCTACCAAGGTTAGCAAGTGGCGGGCGCGCATCTGGGTGACTCGGTTTCGGAAAAGTGTGGCAACAAGGGGAAGCAGTGCGTTGCCAAAATAGTTGAATTACTATTCCGCAACGATGATCCCCTTCCAGCACAGTTGTGCCTCCCGCCGAGCAGTCGATCAAGTGCGAGCGTCGCTTGCTTGCGCCATATTCCGACGACACTGATGTTGTGCCTGAAGAAGTGAGCTTCCTTCCCTCGCCCGCAATGACCACGTGTTGCAAGCCTCAACGTGGAGTGAGAGTCGCTGCGGGTGGGGAGCATGGCCCCGTTACCGTGCCCCCTTACCGTGCGTTTCGCCGCCGAGTAAAGTGACGGCCTGCCTGGAAGGAATCGCCCCCATCAAGCCTCTCGGCCGCCAGACAAGAAGACGGCGCGCCGGGTACGCGGCCGCCCGGCAAGGGTGCGCGATCAAAACGGGTGCGCGGCCACCTGTTGCGCCCCGCGGCCTCCCCGCGCGACTGCTGCAGATTCAAGCCGCATTTTAGCTTACCCGGGCCGCCGTCCGCCGTCCGCCGCGCGTAACTGCGCCCTCTCTCCACGTGCTTATTTCGCCGCGCCCCACGCGGGGCGCGGCCGGTCGCAGTCGCTGAGGTGCGGCCGGATGGCCCGTGCCGGCGGGTTAGCGCAAATCGCGCCGCCGTGCGTCTTCTACGCCGCACGTAGCATGGCTGCAGCTCCGCCCGCAAACCCTTCCCGTTCAAACCACGAACAACTCGCAGCGCAAGCACCATGCCGCCCTGCTTCCCGCTCGTGCGCAGCAATGCGCGCATCCCTTTCGAAGCGCGCGCGTCCGCATAAGCGCCGCCGCCGCCGTTGCACGCGCCCTCACCCCGACGGGCTGTGCCTCCCTCCCCCTTCCCCCGCTCTCTCTTGCGCGTGCGCGCTCCCGTCGCCGCCGCACGTATGGACAGCGCTCGTGCCCCCGCCGCGTTCTAGTCGCGTGGCGGACGCTTTCCCGCCGCGACCCGGCTTGCAGCAGCAGCGGGATGGAGAGCTGGGGCGCACTGTTCTCGCCGCTGGCAGAGTGTGGCGGCGGCGGGGCGCAGTCTAGACAAACTCATAGAACATCTTTCGTTGTCTCTTCTCTCGCTCCTACTTATCCGTCTCGCTGCTGGCGTCTCGCTGCTGGCTGTGATCAGACAGCTTATCGCGGTCGGTCTGTCACTGGAGGCCGCTTGTGTTACCTGTGCCGGCCAGGACACTTTCCTTTCTGCCTAGTGCTTTTCTCTCACAGTAACCGATGCCCTTTGCAAGGACAGTGTTCGTAATTGGACTGAGTGACGACGCTGACGCTCCGTAAAGGGAAAGGCCCAAATGTCCGTAAAGTGAAAGGCCCAAATGTTTAGTAAAGTTGAAATTTATGGTAAAATTGAGGGAAAAAGTTGGCCTCGTTTGCCACTTGTCTTCTCACACGTGTGGACCTGTGCACGTGGAAACCTGTGCACGTGGAAAACCTGTGCACGTGTACCCATCGCCCCGCTTTGACCCGGTCTGCAACGCTTCTCAACACACCGTTTATTCACGAATACCTTTACAACTTTTGAGCACAAGAGCGCACGATGAACGGAAGCAGGTCGCTAGTTCATGCATACACATACATATACATACATGGATTGCAACGTCCGTGAGGCGAGCTTCTTCTCACGCATTCATAAATCAAAAACATCAAAAACAAAGCAAAAAACCCTCAACGCACTACCCTGAAGGGTACTACTGTCACGGGCGGCAAGCGGCCATCGCACTTCTATTATCAGACGCATGAGACATGGTTACACGTGTGCAAGGAGACAGTGAGCGGGATGTTGCAGGCGGGCACGATCCTCCTTCCGTTGGAGTTTGGGTGGGAAGCGGAGCTGCACGCAACCTTGGCAAAGGCAACAGGATACGGCACCAAAAGGATACCTCCAGGCCGTCGGGACTCCCTTTCGCGCAGGGCAGCTCGCTCCACCTGTATTTACTTCCCTTCGGCCGCTCCTCGCACCCCTTCATCCATCTCGTAGTTCTATCGTCAGGTTGAAGCTCCTCGCGTTCGCACCTCGAATCTACTTCGGAGTCTAATTCTCGAATGGGATTTTCATTCCCATTCAGCTTTTCTTGCCAGAGATACATTCTGTCCACGTATCCCACGTGTGTATCTTACATCTATACTTACTTACACCACTAGCTTACACCACTAGCTTCATGATAGCAACCAGATTGCCCGCCCCTGCAACTGCAACCCCGTGATCGTGGTCTATCCACAAGCCTACTACGTCACTCTCCAACTGGGCCAAGACAGCCTCAGACCCATCCTCTCGCCTTTGCACAATTCTTCCGTCCCTTGAAAATCCGTCCCTTGAAAATATTTGTGATGTTCGTCCTGCGCGGGAAGCAGTACCCAAATCTGCCGTCTTCAGGAACTGAGCCCTGATTTTTTCCCAGTCCATTTCCCTCCCAGTATGAAGTGTGATCCCTCTCTCCACGTCCCACACCCGCACGCTCCCGTCCTACGATCTAGATACCACACGTCTTCCGTCCCCACTCATCGCAACGCTACCCACCCGATCCGTGTGTCCAACTAACGCCTCCCCGACTTGTGCTCCTGTCTCTACGTCCCACACCCGCACGCTCTTGTCATCCGATCCAGATACCACACGTCTTCCGTCCCCACTCATCGCAACGCTAACCACCAAATCCGTGTGTCCAACTAACGCCTCCCCGACTTGTGCTCCCGTCTCCACGTCCCAAACTCGCACGCTCTTGTCCCACGATCCAGATACCACACGTCTTCCGTCCCCACTGATCGCAACGCTAGTCACCAGATCCGTGTGTCCAACTAACGCCTCCCCGACTTGTGCTCCCGTCTCCACGTCCCACACCCGCACGCTCCTGTCATCCGATCCAGATACCACACGTCTTCCGTCCCCACTCATCGCAACACAAATCACTCTCGACTTGTGACCGCGGAAAATTCTCAAGACTTTCCTCTCCGACGTACTCCACAGCCTCAACGTCCCGTCTTCATATCCCACAACAACATTCTCCTTCCTCTCACAGAGAGTTGCGCAGGTGGCTCTTGTCACGCTCGGGTTTTCTGCAGTCACGCTCGGGTTTTGTCCAGTCACTTCGGAGGTTAAACTTCCAAAGCACATTCCAAAATATGCCCTCAAACGTCGACACATTTTGCGCCTGCTTGCTTCAAAATCCCCTGGGCCCTGGCCCTCCGTTTCGAACTCGCCTTCTAATTGACTGCTTGGTTCATTGGTCCCTGGGCGCTGGCTCTCCGTTTCGAACTCGCCTTCGAATTCAACCATCTTCTCTCCTTCTCAGCAGATTGCCTGAAAACTGTTACTTTGCCCCGGACTCCTCCACTTGACATCCATACACTTCACCACTGGAATCCATGCCCACTTGAATTTCTTTATCGAAATATGGCAGAACAATCTGCTCCACCATCTTTCCATCGGCTCGCGCTACACACTCACTCACAGGCCGCACCCACGGCCGTGGTGCGTATCTCTCAATTTTCTTCAGCATCTTTCGCACACAACTTGAATCCCGTGCCTTGTGCTTCACTCGCCCATATAGTTGAAAGTAAATCCCGGCACTGTTTTCACCACAAAACGGTACACTCAGTCGCGCCGCCCGCATCATCAAAACCATTCCATCCACTGCATCCTCATCTCCCCGTCCCATTCCCACCTTCCCGCTTCCTCTTTTCCCCTTCAAGTCTCTACTCAATCCCTTCACAGCTTCCTCGTATTGCCAAACCCCGCCTCTCCGTATCACTGTCTTCACCCATCGCGCACTCAAAAATAGCCTCTTCAGCTCCTTTACACACCCACCCTGCTTCAAAACACGATATATATTCTCGAAAACATACTCCTCCCGTGCGCTCTTCCCCTCTCCGTCTCGGTCCTCACTCATCGCAAGCAACCCTTCTCCTGCCCTGCACACATCCGCCATCTTCTTATACCACTCTTCTACACCCTCCTTCTTCTTCGCTTCTTCCACCGCGAAATCGTGCGTCAGATCATGCACCCGCCACCCACCACAACCCCTCTCATACTGCACTTCTACTAGTCCAACCCTTTTCATCTGCTTTGCACACCTTTCCGTCCGCTCCTCGTCCATCTCCCACAAATCTCCAACCAAACTCAAAGGTATCCAGTCTTGCTTCTTCATAACGCACAGACTCCGGTGCATCTTTCGAAACGAAAATTCATCAACCGTCTCCCCACTCCTTCTCACATCCGACTCCAGGATATCCAGTGACGTATGCAACGTCTCATCCAGTGACGAATATCCGTCCTTCGGACTCTCACCGCGAATCGTGTTACGACTCTTCATCCTCGAAAGGTATGCCCCCCATGCTTCTGATACTTCTCCCTCCCATCTTTCCCTCATGTACCTCACGCTCGTTCCCGCCACGTTCAGCGCAAGCGGCAATCCGCCACACATTTTCAGTATTTCACTCACGGCTTCCTTGCATCTCGCATCATCCACTTCCTCTCCATTCGCCTCACTCGCGTGCACAAGCATCTCAACTGCTTCTTTCCCTACTTTCTCCCTCGGCTCGAAGGCAACCCGCTCTCCAATCTGACGCAGCTCCTTATCCCTCGTGAAGTACAGTAGTCTGCTCGTCTTTCCCCGCTGCTCCCCGCAGTCTCAGCCAGAACAGACAACTTTTGAAGGATATTGGCGTCTATATCATTCACCACCCACACATCATCAATGATAAACAGACACACATGACTACAAAACCACGCTTGTACCTTCACTAACACCCTTTCAAACTTGCTCTGCCGTCGCATTTCTACAGCCGTCTGGTTCCCGCCGGACGCTTCCACAATCAGACACAGTTCTTCAATCAGCCGTCCCACGTTTCCATCTTTCCCCAACGACATGAAGTACACTCCTCCCGAAAATTCCGCCATAATCTCATCGTCGTGTGCGATCGCTCGAAGGGCACATGTCTTCCCGACTCCACCCTGTCCCACTGCTGTCGCACCCACTTGCTTGTTCCTATCTCTCCGTAGCACAGCCGCTTTTAGACGCGACTCACACGTGTTTGGTAATCCATCGCTCCCCCGAGAATCAAGCTTCACACATATCGACGCAGGATTATGTTCGGCTCTTATCGACGTCCTGAAGGTATCACCTGTACCTCCCCTGGTCGACTCGACGGCCGCCCTTACTTGTTGAATACAATTGTGAAGGCGGTCCGCTTCTTTGCTTGACCGCCGCGCGAGTATCGATGCCCGTGCTTGCTTGTACAATACGTTTGTGAAGGCGGTCCGCTTCTTGCTTTGGCTTCTCTAGGACTTCTCTATCTCCCATCGCAGAGGCGAACGCACCGAGTCTCGCTTTTGGGTCGTCCAACTCTTTCTGCAGCTCTTCGAGGGACTTCAATATGAAGCTTGAGATGCCGGCAATTTCACGTTGGAGCAAGCCCGTGTGCTGCGACGACGTTCCATGGATCGGCATGTTTTCAAGCTCCGTGATGTCTGCCTGCAAGGTGGTGTAGGCGGTGAGCACTTCCGTAGAGAGCGTTTTGTTTTCCTTGTAGGCTTTGTGTCGTTCGATGAGACTTGCCATGAGGCGGACGACTTGCTCAGCCGGGCCGGTGAGGCCCAAGATACTGTATGGATCAGCCATGGTGTTTGCGAATAGGGGGTGTTGTTCGGATTCGAGTAGGTGGCGGTGGCAAAGCGGCGCTTATTCTTTTCTATATATCTCTCTCTCGGAATCTCTTTTTTCTCTTTTGTCGTTGTCAGTCGTTACCCAAGGGAAGTCGTTTTTCGTTCTTGGTATTCTCGCAGAGAGGGCGGGAAAGGTTTGCCTCCACCCTTCGCATTCGAATAAATGCAGGGCATCCAATGGCCCACAGCTATTTTACGGTAAGTGCCCGCTTGACAGTGAATTTTGGAGTGATTTCCTACGCTGAAAAAACAGGGCGGCGGTTGTGGGGATTGTTGCTGCGGTGTTGGGACATCGTGAGTTGAGGGAGTGTCTTAGCTTGCCCGAGTTTGCCCGGGTTTGCTTGCCCCGAGCCATGATTTGCACTACTATTGGCTACTGGGTGTTAATATATGATTTGAAACTAAGTACGACCCTACACTGCAAGCTCAAGTTATGTCAGTGTGTAACGACAAATGTCAATCATATATTGGCTACTTTTGTAAGTTTGTAACTTTCGAATTTGGACGCTGTGCTCCGGTGGACGCAGTGCTTGCCCCTTGCCGAAAACATCCTCAACTCCCCCTTTGCAAAAATCTATGCACCTGCCATCTCGCAAAGGCAACCCAACTCTACGAGGCACCTCTCTGCCTACTACTTTCCTGAAAACGGCTTCCACACCTCAATGCCACGTGGGCCGTTCTCCGCGCCTCTGGCGCATCTCTCCGACTCCCACCATTCGGAAGACGGGGGCCACCAGCGCAAAGTCTCTCACTATTGCTTCCTCGTCTGCAGGCACCGTCGCTCTGGGACACCTGTCCACTACTAGCGTAAGGGGAAGGCGTGTACTTACATTAAAAAATTAATAAATGACCGGCAAACTCGGGCAAGCAAAGCAAACCCGGGCAAGTTAAGACATACCTTGAGTAAGGCTGCTCTTGCCACGCACTGACAAGAATTTTACGCCAGCAAAGAGGGCTGCAAGGGACTGCAGGGAGGCGTATGATACAGTGCTGTACTCCAGGGGCTTGTCCAGTCGGTATAGTACATTCTACCGTCGGGTAGAAAGGGTAGAATGGCTTTCATAAATAAATTGTTGTGGGGGGGTGCCCCGGTTGATAGCCAATGAAATGGCAGGGGCCCCACTACTTCGTTTGCAGCTCATTTGGAGGACGGTGCCCCACTTTGGCCCAAAAAATAAGGTCACGAAGGGCGCTGGTCGCCCATTGGTTGCAAATGCTTTACTCCTATTGGCAACAATACCGGCTCGCGCCACGGCGCAGGGAACACAGCAAGGCCCCCAGAATGACCCTGTTTACGGGGGTACCTGCTGCACACGCGCACCAACCAAGGAAACGACCAAAACAGGGTCGCAATCAAGGGTTCGTGTTGGAACCAAACAAAAACTTGAAACACGGTCAACATGGGAATAGACAAGCATTACACGTGTGCACAACTGGGAATAAAATAATGATTCATGCTGTAACCATTAGCTCATTGAAACCAACACAAATTGGCGGCTTTTTGAAATGGCGCGGATCGCCGCGCAACTGAGGCCAGGAACCAAATCATGGGTGTACTGTACCCGGCGATTTGGTTATTTGCCCCAATTTTTGTTATTTGAATAAATCTATCATTTCATTTTTTTGCCCAAATTCCCTGTGTGGGTGGACCACGCAGTAAACACTTTCCATTTAATGTACAAATGATTTGTCGAAACATCGGTGTGAAAGTTTTGAACATTTCGGGACAAATATTGCTGCCGGCGTCCATTCACGTTCTGCTTCCATTCAACCCTGCCACGTACACACTCAGGGCCTTTCTTAACCTTTGCGCGTGGGCGTGCGTGCGTGAGCGTGCCCTCCTTTTACTAAAACTTAACGTCTGAAAAAATTAATGCCCAAATCCGCGCGCCGTGTCGGGCCAAGCCAAGCACCGTTTGCCCTATTGACGGATCGACTATCGTGGGGAGCTATTATGTGCCGATCGCCGTCGTTCATGGCAGGCCCAAGACCATCCCTGCATGCAGACCATCCATCGTAGCTCTCCATGGCATGCCGTGTCCCAAATCCCATCTAACTATCATCTCTTATGCTCCCATTTCATGTTCTCGCCAGGGCTGCAGCGATCACTACCGCTGCGATTGCGCAACACCATCTCCGAAAACGCCTCCGCCCTATCCGACGCCGAAGACGACGCCGTAAAGCTGTCGTAAAGGGACACGAAGGAGCTTTTGACGACAAGTTTTCAGCGCAGTTCAGACACATCTCCCGCCAACTGGGAAATCAGGCTTTCAAGCGACTGTTCCGTATGACTCGTGCAGCATTTCTCAAGCTCGTTATGAAGCTTTCTCCGCATATGAGAAGGCAGCAGCAGGCAGAAACGGATTATCGAAGCGCAACGCTTCCCACGGACGTTCGATTGGCTATGGCATTGCGAATACTGGCAGGTGCTGAAGTTCTAGATGTCGCGTTAATATATAGAATCGCGTGTGGGACTGTTTACAACGTTTTACATGATACAGTTGGAGTACTGGACAAAGTACTTCAATTCCCCAAGCTTTCACGATCGAAACAGGAACTACAGACTGTTGCGAGGGGATTTAAGCTCTCACGAGCTCAAGTAAACCCTTTGGATGGCTGTGTTGGGGCCTTGGATGGGATATGCATCAAGATGAGGCAACCACCGAGGGAGAGTAACCCTGCATCTTTCTTTTGCCGTAAGGGCTATTATGCAGTTCCGGTGCAAGCTCTCTGTGACTCTAACTACATATTTATCTATGCTTCTGGAAAGTGTGGTGGTGCCACTCATGACGCGCTCGCGAATGCTGTTTCTGGATTTATGATGGAGGTAGACGATGGCCTACTTGGTGAGTATTTTTGGGTTGTGGGTGACGAGGCATACCCCGTTTCAGAGTACATTATAGTTCCATTCCCCTCGCCTACACTAACAGAAGAACAAGACAACTTCAACTTTTATTTGTCATCTTTGCGAATTCATATCGAGCAGGCTTTTGGGATTCTAGTCGCGAGGTGGCGTATACTCGGGGATCGCCTTGATTTTGCGTTAGAGCATTGTACGGCGATCATGTCGGTAGCAATGAAATTGCACAACTACTGTATTGAGGAGGATAGCGTGCGGGGAAGGAGGGGGTGGGATGTACTCAATGAGACGCTCTCGCCTCAAGAACGTACAGAGGTGGAGATCGACCAAGGTCGATATGTCGAAGAAATGCGAGCCGACCATCGCGCAGCGCTCGAAAGAATGAGGGACACGAATCAGGCCGTTGCTCGTAACACTCGTAGTTCTATTCGATCTCGAAGAAGGGAAGTTTTGAAAGCCTTTGTGAAAGACAAAGGTCTGGTCCGGCCTGCTTATACTGCATCATAATTGGTTTGCTAGAAAGCTCCGTGTCTCAAGTTGCCTCACCTTCTGGGAATGGAGGTGAGGGGTGGTGGTGGGATTTGTAAATTCTGTGACGCTTGCTTTAAGAACTCATGAACACTGCGCCGAGATCAGGAGCGCCGCCTCATACTCGTAGAGCTCGGGCGCTGGCTTGTGCAGCGCGTGCGCCTGCCTTGCCGGCGGGAGAAGTACGACGGCAGCGAAGAAGGTGCGCGCCGGGACATAGGAGGACTCCGTTCCAGGCACTCTTGCAGCCCTACTTGTTCCCACCCCGCCCCCAAAATATACGGCCCCCTCCGCCAAACACTACCGCTCCCCTTCCCCCACCGCCTCTGTCCAAGCAACTCTCTGGGTATTCGCTCGTGCCACGCTTTTCGCCCGCTCTAAGGATCTTCTCACTCCAGTTTTTGCCATCGCCGACACCGACATATGGCACCCCTCTTCTCCCCCCGCTCCGACCGAGGTCTTTCTCGCTGCGCTGCGTCGCTCCATTCGCATCGCTCTGCGCTCTGAGGGCGTTCGTGTGCTCGGTGACCACCACATCCACCCCTCGGCAGGCCTAGCCTGCTCGTTCTCGCTGTCGGCCCTGTCCCCTGCCGAGCATACCGTACGGTATGACAACGTTGTCGCGCGTCTCCGCATGTCCAAGTCACCCACCCGCTCAGCCTTTTCTGAGGACGTGATGGCTGTAGCCCTTTCCGTTCTCTCCAAACAGCGCGTAATGGTGTCAAGACCCGTCAACAGGGCTTTGAATTCTGAACTCAGCGGCATTTTTGAGGATGACTTGGTTGAGCGACGGCTTGGGTGCCTGCGCCCGGTTGGCACAATCGGCAAGAGTAATACCAGGTCAAAGCTGATTGCGATAAAATTGCTTGTACCGGGCGAAGCTGACATTTATTTCACTCGCTACACACCATTTACAACCGTTTCCAACCCGACCGCATTGTATGGGCACCGCTGGGCTCGCCCTGCTCGCCCTCCGGTTCCATTGCTACCGACAATAGCGTACTGCACTACGTGGAATGCATGTGAAGGAGGAGAAAACGGGTCACTTTTCATCTGTCTGTAGCAAGAGACAGAACAAATAAATGCACTGATTGTACTCTTTGCGAAACAATGCTGACTACAAAACGGCTACACTTCTGCTGACAATTTTGCGACTCTTTATGTAGAGAATGGGGGACTCCTTTCCCGCTCCTGCCCCGCCCCTGCCTCGCCCCTGCCCCGCTCTTGTGCCGCTCCTGTCCCGGCTCCTGTGCCGCTCCGCTGCCCGGGCTAGACACCATGTCCATGCCCGTCGCAAACATTATGCAACATAGACCTTTCTACAGTACTGTATCTGCTGTTCTCTGTTCATCATCCCATAAACGCATCGACTGCAAAACCAAAGAAACAGTTATCCCTCTGTGCTCTTGCTCGGTTGTTTTCTTTTTACAGTACTGTATCTGCTGCTCTCTGTTCACTCATCACATAAACGCATCGATCGCAAAACTAAACAAACAGTTATCCCTCTATCTTCTTGCCCTCTATGCTCTTGCTCGGTCTATCCGAAAGCACTACACCTCCCTTGGCACGCCCGCGCGTTGCACACCTCCCTTGGTACGCCCGCGCGTTGCACGCTCCCCTTCGTACGCCTGCGTTGTACGCTTCCCTTTGTACGCCACCCTTGTACGCCCTCCTTATACGGCCTCCTTATACGCCTCCCCTACACGCCTCCCCTACACGCCTCCCCTACACGCCTCCCTTTCATACGCCCCCCTCCCCCTTATACGCCTCTCTCAGACGCCTCCCCTTTTTTATGCCTCCCCCTTTTACTTCTTTTCTCATGCACAATAACGCAACCTCGTCCCTCCCCGTTCACGCGACTGTCGACAAACGCTCCCCCCTTAGACGCCTCCCCTTTGTACGCCTTCCCCTTATACGCCTCTCCTAGACACCTCCCCCTTTTCCTTCTGTTCTCATGTGCGAACGCAAACTTGTCCCTCTCACTTCACACAACCGTCGACCGACGCTCCCCCCTTAAACGCCTCCCCCTTGTACGCCTTTCCCTTGTACGCCTTTCCCTTGTACGCCTTTCCCTTAGACGCCTCCCCTATACGCCTTCCCCTTTTACTTTTGTCCTCATGCACAAAAGCAAACTCTCTCACTTCACACAACTGTCGACCGACGCTCCCCCCGTAGACGCCTCCCCCTTGTACGCCTTCCCCTTATACGCCTCTCTTAGACGCCTCATGTACGCCTTCCCGTTATACGCCTCTCTTAGACGCCTCCCGTTGTACGCCTCCCCCTTTTCCTTCTGTCCTCATGCACAAATGCAAACTTGTCTCTCTCACTTCACACGACCGTTGACCGACGTTGATCGACGCTCCCTTTGAGCTGTCCATCCTCCCCTCTCCCCCTCCCCGAAGCACACGTGTGCCAGTCACGTTCCCCATCGAACGAACCTCATCGAATCACGAACCACACGCGCCACAGCGGAGTGTTGTGCACAATCTCACCTATGCAAAACTGTCCTTTGCTTGGGCAGATGTCAACAGAATTGCGGCGCCGCGGTGCGTGCGGCGCGCTTCGTCCAGGGCGGCGCGGCCGCCCCTCTCGATGTAGCATTTACTTCCCACAACAAAGGCTTGGCAAAAGCCATGCAAGGTGTATTCAGAGCCGAGCCAACTGAGTCTCATGGATATATACATCCTGCGAAGAAAACTGAAGGCTTTTATGCGGCCGCGAAAGACCAGGAAACCACGCACTCGAGAATCTACATTACCACTTTCGGGCAGTGAAGACGACGACTCTTCTGATTGCGAAGACGAAGAGACTCTCCCCACCAACAGCAACATCTACAGTGGAGTAGGAAGGAATGCGAACGGCAAGACCGAAAGCATTGTGGAAGAAAGTCGAAAGCACAGCGCTCGTGCAACTGGGCATACGGATACCAAATCAACAGAATCGCACGATGGGGACATAAAGCCCCCGAACTCTGCGGCTTCGAGGTCACAGCAAATTACTCAAGTGGTCTCTCCTGTCAGCTTATCTGTTGCCGTTGCGAAGCGCAAGAGAGAAATGCTCGCGCTTTTGACAATTCTGAAAATGCAGGCTTTCTCCATGAGCGAACTTGACCTTTTCCAAGACGAAAAAGTTTCCCAGAAAAGGAAGGCTTTCGCCGTGGATAGCGGGCAAGACCCAGCACTGTGATGCCAAGATCAAGACCGATGCCTCCGACCCCCGAAGGTGGCGGAGGCGACGGCGACTTTATTCTGTTTGCTATGGTAGCCCTAAATGGCGGTGTGCCCTATCTGTGAGGGCTGCCTTATCTGGATGGAACCATGTGTCAGCGTTGTGTTTAGGAAGTCTGAGCGTCTTTTTCGGTTCTGGATGGAACCGCACTCCCCCGGACGCGAGGGCTTCCTGTCGGTGCGGGGGGTGGGTTGATTTGTATGCTGTGCTTATGTTTTTGGAACAGCGTGTTTTTGAGCGGTTTCGTTAATATATCGGCTTTTTGCTCTGTGGTGGGGATGCGCGATACTTTGAGTTTGCCGGTTTGAACTGTCTCGTGCAGGAAATGGTATCGCACGTCGATACATTTTCTTCTGCGCGTCGCCCCGGTGTTTTTGGCCATCTGCACGGCGGCCGTGTTGTCGACGTGCAGTACGGGTTGGCGGGTCGGTATGGTCGTTTCCTTCATCATGTTGGCGAGCCAAATTGTGACGGTGGCGGTTTCGGCGGCTGCTATGTATTCCGTTTTGCATGTGCTCTTGGCGACGATCGGTTGTTGTCGCGAGAGCCATTGTACCGGAGAGCCGTTGAGCAGCGTGATGGTGCCAGTGACGGATTTTCGTGTCGTCTCGTCGTTGGCATAGTCGGCGTCCGAGAACGCGTCGATTGTGATGCCCTCTTTTGTTCCGCGGGGCATGAGGATTCCCTTCGTGCGGGTCGTGTGGAGATACTGTGCCAGTCGTTGCAGCAGTTTCCAGTGGCGCTGCGTGGGGCCTTTTAGCGCTCTTGCTAGTGTTGTCGCTGCGAAGGCGATGTCGGGCCTGGTAGAGTCGGCTATGTACCTGATTTCCCCAACTGCACTGCTGTATATGGCAGCTATTTCCTCTCGTGTGGTCTCCTCGTTGGTGGGAGGGTCCACTTTGACACCGTCGAGGTATGGGGTGCGTTGGGGGTTGCTCTGAGTTTGAGCGAGCATGGCCACGACGCTGTGGATGTGCTGCGGCTGGGAGATGTGGATCCCTTCTTTTCTGTACTGTATGGTCCAGTTCAGGTATTTTTCGGGGCGTCCAAGTCTTTTGACTTTGTACTTGGCTCGCAGTACCTTGTACTGTGCGTCAATCATGGTGGGGTTGGTGGCTACTGGCAAAAAGTCATCCATGCTGATCCCTATGAGGATTATGTCGTGCTTGTCCCTTTTTGTGAACAGTGATGTGTCCGAGCGTAGCTGCTTGTATCCATTTTTTGAGGTGGTTATGGAGTTGCGTGCTATATATGTTCGCTGCTGCCGGTGTGCCGTATAGGTTCCCTTTGAGTTGGCCATGAGGACTTTTGTGCTTGTACGTGCCATTGAATCGGGGGATCTGCCACACAAATACTTTCTTGTGGTGTTCGTATTGTTCGTGTAGGTAGGCTCCTGTAATGTCAAAATGCTCGACGTGCATGTTCATTGACGCGGCGATTGCGAAGAGTGCTCATATTGTCGTCCTGTCTGCCATGTATGTGGCTGTTTTATCCGGGTCATAGTGCACTGTCGGTTTCATGAGGTCCCCTCGTATGGAGCAGCGCGCTTTCCGTGCTGGGTTCGCCGATGCCGAGCTGTGCTTGTATCTGTAGGTCATCGTCGTAGGCAGTATGTCGCGTTTGGGAATATTGGGCGTTGGGGAGTGCCAATCTATTGCATGCATACTGTCGAGTTGATCGAGTTCTGCGTCATGCGCTTTTTGCCATTCTGCCGCGTCCGGGAATTTGGTGGCTTGCTTTCTCGTCTTGGGGGGGGCCGTGGTCCTCGTGATTTTTGTGGGGATTTTTCTGGCCTTTGAGTTGCGTTTCTGCTTCCGTTTGGTCAGGAAGACGGCCGTGGTGGTGTTGCATGGGTCTCTCTGTTTGGCATATGGCTTGAAATCGATGGCCGGTTTTTTTGGTAGCGTCTTGTTTGGAGGTTCTGCACGCATATGTGCGTGTCATCCAAGCCGTACATGTATCTGACCGGTGTGGCCTTGTTGTGGAGTTTAGGGAGGTGTGGTTTAAGGTTGGGGACATACCCTATTTGGCCAAATGTGGTGAGCGATTTAATGCGGGGCGCTGCGCCATACCATTTCGTGTATGTTAAAGCTCCTATTCCATGATGGTACGTGATGTTGTACTTGTACACGGCGTCTTGTAGGGCTTCTTGCCAGTGTGTTGCGTGTAGGTTGCTGTGCGAGAGGGTGGCGCGTACTTTGTCCATCAGTGTTCGGTTGATACGTTCTGCGAGCGCGTTTTCTTGTGGCGTGTACGGCTTCGTTGCTCGGTAGGTGATGCCTCTTTGTCGCAGTTTTTCTTGCACTTGTTGCGCGAGATATTCTTTCGCATTGTCCGTGATCAGGAGGCGGGGGTGTTGGCCGTTCTCGGTGGCCACTTGATCTATTGCCGTGATTAGGGCATGCGGGACTTGTGCTCGGTTGTTTAGATAGTGTACCCAAATGTATCTCGTGTTCGTGTCGATAACTGTGAGGAAATAATTCGCGTTGTGGGATGACGTGGGTTTGATGGGGCCGCAGACGTCTGAGGACAGGCTGTGGCCTATGTCGGCTGTGTGCGTTGCCCTTTTGTGCGGTCGTCGTGCGGTCTTTCCATATATGCACCCGCTGCACGTTATTGATGCGCTGGTGTCTGAGAGTCCTTGAGGTAGGGCTGAGAGTAGCCTGTGTTTGGACATGTGCGCAATTGTTTTGGGGTTGGCGTGATTGAGCTTGAGGTGCCATTCAGACATTTGTTTGTGTGCCTGTGTTGTCTTTTTGTATTTTGGTGGGGGGGCTGGTGCTGTGCGCATGTTGGGTGCTTGTGGTCTTTGTGTGTGCAGTGGTATGTAGCTGCTGCGTTGCACGGTGGGGGCAGTTGCGGGGGGTTTGGTGCGCGGTTTGGCGTGGGATTGTGTTTTTGTAACGAGTTTGTTTTTACGGTGGTATGTGCGTGCCCCTTTGGCTGTGGCGTCTTGGTCGAGCCTGTATTGCCCGTGGCCGAATGTTGCTGTCATGATTGGCGGCGGAAGGTGGATGGGTTGGTGGAGGGTTGCCTTGTTTCTTGAGAATGTTACCTGTCCGTGCTTCGTGAGGTCGTGCACGGACAGCAGATTTTCTTTGACTTGCGGGGTGTGGACCGCTGGTATTGTCAGCTTGTTATTCTTCTGTGTGATGGTTTTGCGTCCCGTGTGTGTTATTGGCGCGCGGTGTCCCGTGGCTGTCGTGGTTAGTGTCCCGGTGCTGCGTGGCATATTCGCGTGGGGTCGTGCGGTATGCGTGGGGTTTGCACCGGAGTCTAGTATAAAATTTGGCTTACCGTCGGTTGTGTTTTCTGCGTCGGTAAGTGTCGCTGCAAGCGTGTGTATGCGTTCTTGCAACTCGTGCAAGGCGCTCTGATGCGGGTCTGTGTCGCTGTCGTAGGCGTGTGCTGCTTGCGCGTTGGCTGTGTTGGTGCGGGATGTTTTTCTACGTGCATAGCATTTTTCTGTTGTGTGTGTTACGCTGCCGTGATGTATGCACCATGGCCCCTGGTGTCCCTTTGGTCGAGGGTATGTTGTTGTGCCTCGGGCTCGTCGTGGGACTCGCGCTCGTGGTGTTCTGTGTCGAGTTGCGTGCTGTGGTGTGGTGGTGGGTGCTGCTGGGGTTTGTTTTTGCATCAGTTGCACTTGTTGGGCGTGGTGGGTGAACGCCTGTATGGTGACGGGTGGGTGCCCTGCCATGATCATGGCTAGGGTGCTCATGTCTGGGTGATGGCAGAGCTCCTGTATCATGTATCGAACGGTCGTGCGTTCGTCATCTATGTTGGGGTAGCGTGCGACTTGCATCTTGTACCTGATTTCTCGGTGCTGACTGACATAGTCTTTGAGCTGGGTTCCGGCTTCGTATTTGATGCTTCTGGCTTCAGCGTCTAACATCTCGTGATTTTCTGTTGATGTTGTGTCAACGACTCCTCTGATGATGCCGCAGATTACGTTGGGTTCGTATCGGAGTACGTGGGGTGGTAGTGTCCTGATGATGTCCGGTGTTAGGCTTTGCATGATGGCTCGGCGTAGTTGGTCTGCTCGTTTTTGGTTGGAGGCCTCCGTGCTTGGATCGGGGTCCGGTGTGTGGGGTGCTTCGATCTGTGCGATGGCGTCGATTGTCCGTGCGTAGATTTCCAGTGCGTCGTACCAAAATGTGTAGTTGGTTGTGTCGAGGCGCGGGAGCTGTCCCGATGTGGGTGCGTGCGGATCTGTCATGTCGGTTGCCTGTGTGCAGGGGTGTGGGAGGTTGGTTAGTCGTGGCGCTGCTGTTTATCGCGGTGGGGATTGGTGTTCGTTTGCCGCGGATCGGTTGTCAGTGGTAGTGTGTGGTGCCCATAACCTGTGATGCCAAGATCAAGACCGATGCCTCCGACCCCCGAAGGTGGCGGAGGCGACGGCGACTTTATTCTGTTTGCTATGGTAGCCCTAAATGGCGGTGTGCCCTATCTGTGAGGGCTGCCTTATCTGGATGGAACCACAAGCACCAAGAGAAGGGAATCAAATACCGTGTCGTCAGCCACTGTGAGATGTGTCGTCCACGGCCTACCCTGCATACTGAATACCAGCCGAGCTCTGGGAAGCTGCTCGGCTGAACTCAGCAGCCTACGCAATGAAGTACGGGCCATGGAGATACGCCGCCCCCTATCAGTGAACGACGTATTTGGGGGCAATTATTCTGTCTATGCCATGGAGCGACCCCCGGTGTTCGTTGGTCACAGCAAGGATTGGACCGAGACCCCGAGCGGCGTTCTTCCTCTACGGGAAAAGACTGGGCTCGAACCCTACAGTGGGCGGAAAATATCGGATATGCAGCATTCGCTACGAAGGACATGGAAAGAAATGTCAGACTATTCCTTCGAGACCTTTCCGCGGCTTACGGAGAATGATTATTTGGTCGACATTCAGAAATGCCGTTTGATGCTGTAACCTTAATTTCCAACTCGATGGTTAAGCCGGATGCCAGAGGGCCAATGAAGAACCCAGATCTATTGAGGCGGAAGAGGAGGAGATAGTGCTGGAAGAGGAGGAGATAGTGCTGGAAGAGGAGGAGATAGTGCTGGAAGAGGAGGAGATAGTGCTGGAAGAGGAGGAGATAGTGCTGGAAGAGGAGGAGGAGGAGGGCGCGGATGGGGAAGAGGAGCAAGAAGACGTGCGGAGGTTTTACGCCATGAGGAAGAAGGGTGTTATGGAGGCTCGCGACGCAATTGCGAGGATTGTGCAGATGAGGGAAAGGGAAGATAGAGAGGGGAGAGAGGGCGGCAGCAGGGGGATTAGGGTGAGGCCCGCGAAGAGACGCAGGGTGGGAGATGGCGGCGAAGAGGGGGCGCGCGGGGGGGAGGGGAACGCGGCCGCGGCGGGGGCGGAGGAGGGCGAGGCAAAACGGGGTAGTTGGAGAAGAGGAGGCAGAAGAAGGGGAGGCATGCCGGGTCAACGGAAAGGCTGGACAAGGCAGCGCAGCAGGCAAGAGTGGGGCAGCGGGGGTGATGTGGACAATGCCATGGCCAGACATTACCACATAGCCATCACAGAGCTCCACACGAAACTGGACGCAGTAACAAGAGAGAACAGGAAGACTACAGGTGGGGTAGCCACGAATATTGCAGCTTATATCGTGTCGCCCCACGAGAACGGTGACATGGCTACAAAAGTTGCCCTTTTGAAAGCTTTAGCCTGCCCCTCTGGTGAGTTCAATTCCTGGAACAGTCCCATCTACAGTCGCCATGCTTGGATCAAATGTATCCAAAGGCTCAATACCACCAGCCCCCTGGAGGTCTTCTCCGGCTTCAAAGAGCGTTGTTCCAATTACTGTGCGCGTGCTTGTCGTATCCGACCCATATTCAACCGCGCTTCATGATGTTTACTAGATACTTCTACAGTATCATGTCAACCCTTCCTACATAGATCCGAAGGCGCGTTCGAATTCTTGCAAGATGTTGTCGTATTGCTGCTTTGTCCTGAGATAAACAGAGTTATCACGGCCACCCGTTTCACTCTCAGCATCTACTACCTGTGCATATGACCTCTTAAGTAGGTCAACAGCTTTTATTCTCGTTTCCATATATTCCAACGCATGGAACTCTGAGTTCCCATTGCTCTGACGAGCCTCCCCATCCTTCACGCTTACAGTTCCATAACCACCCATCTGCCCCTCCGAATGTTTTTGGCGATCATTGTCCCCATGGCCACTGATACAATCAGTTAGGCCCTTGATATGGTCGCAAAGAAACCTAGCGTCTTCGCAAACGATCTTCTTTCGCCTCTTTGCCCCTGTACCACTTCCATTCTCCCGGCTAGAACTCCCGGGAGACTGCTGAGCTCCCGGGACCCGATCCACCCCACCTCCGGCCTCATCAAATCCAGCGCCGTGGGGAATTATTCTCAGTGTGAGGCCCAACATCCCGTCGACACGCGCTCCCGGAATATCCGTCCCCACCCGCATTACTATAAACATTATCACAGACCTCTTCAACCCCGCATACAAATCCCCGTGCCCATTCCCCTGCACGAAGTCTAGAAAGCGAGATAGAGTACCGTTATGCTGTCCAGATTTTTCAAAGTTATTGTGCGCAATAGTGTATGGCCCACGCATGTCGTACCACACTTTTTTTAGCTTTCCGCCCAGGACAGAGATTGTAGGAGCCACAGAAGGGTCAATGTCGCCAACCGGTGCACCTCTCATGTCCGCATGGGGCGTGACGCTCGTGTCGTTAAAGCGCTCAGCGACTGTCTGCCAGTAGTCCTCCCGGCTGACTCGGTTTTGCTGTTGTTCCTTAGTCAACGGCTGACCTGTTCCGGCATGCGCCAGTCGAGCTTGATCGTCATCTCGCAATATGAGGCACATCCTGGCGAACATTGACATTGTGAAGTCCGCCGTGCCGTTCCCATTTCCTATCCCTCCGTACCCCGAATCACCACCATCCTCACCATTTCCTGGCACTAGCTCCCCATCTACCATCATTTGGCGTCTTCTTTCCGCTTCGGCCTCACATTTACGCCAATGGTCCCTCTCGGCCGGTCTGAAAGTGGACATTAATTCTACATCCGAGGGCACGGGCCTCAATGCATCAATCGCTACCCGTCTATCCCGCACCCAAGATGAGAAATTCTTGAACAAAGGCCTGCTTGCGCCTTCGACTTGGGAAAACACATCTGCAGCCGTTTTTCCCCCGCGTAGACATAGGCGAAAACAAAGAAATGCGCGAGCCACTCGCTCCGTCTTTGTACCACCCAACTTCGGCCTCCATATTCTCAACAGCTTTCGAAGGACGATATCAGTATGAGATAACAAAAAGTTGTACCCAAATTGCAAGGATTCGCTTGCAGACAGAGCTAAATGTGTGCGGCTTTCGTCCGAATACTGTGGGTATACCTCCCCACGAGGGTTACCTGGGTCTATCCTGTCCTCAACGTGTTCACTTTGCCCTGAGCTCGGAGCTGGCGCGAGTTGCACTGCGCCAGCTGGAGTCTCTTGCGAGTTCATGTCACTGAATCTCGGTGCTGCGCGGGGGGTTACAGTAGCAGAAGGTGTTGATACTGGGAATGGTGTGAGCGGAGGTAACAGTTGGCTTGCAATATCGGCGGCAAACGCGGCGTCCAAGGATCGCGAAAGGGACCCCGCGTCGCGGAGGGTAGGTGGAAGATTGGGGAGACGAGCCGCAGATCCGGGATGATTTCGCCAGCTGCGGCGGGGATGCATCGATATGACCATGGAGGGAGGGAAAAGGGTGGTTGCGATTGTTCAGGGAGTTGGGAATTGTGGTGGATGGGGGGCTTTTGCGGTGGCGGGGTGGGCTTTTGCAAGGGCGGGGTGGGAATGAGAGAACAGGAAGGCGTGCAGACACGCCCACGCACGGAGGTTAAGAAAGGCCCTCATCGACGCGACAGCCGATCCTCTCTCAGAATTCCACCGACAGCACATCCCATCCCCCAACACGAATCACCCTCCCCACAGAACGACACGAACCGTACTCCCCACGCCCCACGCCTCTCAAGGTACTTCTCAACAGGACAGTGATGCCTCGCAGAGTGCGTCCCCGGGTGATTTCAACGAAGAAAAGGTAGTCAGCTTGCAGATCGAACACAGGAAAACAACAGGGAGTGATGCGGACAACGAAGTCATCCAAGAAGTCTGCAGTTCTCGTGAGCTCCCGGACGGCGGATCCTCTCCAGAATCGCAACCTGTACCACTTCCACCAGCTCAGCCAGAACCCGATACGAAGCCGCAAAAACCATCACCCAACGGCAAAGAGGGGGAACGGAAAGAGGACGAGGTACGAATTCCCCGTTTGAGAACCCGTAAATCTGTGTTTTCGCCAGCCAAGACTCCTTTCCAGCCGGCCCCAAGATCTAAGTCTACGACTATTGACAAAGGAGCGCCTTCTTCATCTACAAAGGAGAAAGAAGCGAACACATGTTCTAAAAAGGGGTGTGTGGCCGCTGAGCTTACCCCCGCGATTGAGGCCCCGCGACTCAGGTCTCCGCGACTCAGGCTCCCGCTACTCAGGCTGAGGATTGGTACGACTTACAACAGCGTCGTAATGCGGTACAGGGGTCGAGAGTAATAGGACTGTGCCAGCAGAACGGCGCGGCGCGACGAGAACAACTTCGACGAAATGCGGAGTCAAAAGGGCGCAGGGAACAGAAGCATGCTGATTTTAACGGCATGAAGATGGAAGAGAGACGTGAGCGGTTGCTTGGCGGCGGCAGAACTACGGCGATTCCAAAGCATGTTACCGCCAGCATCTCGTACCCGAATCCTCTACCACAATCTCCTGCACACAGAGGATTTAATCGCGGCCAACCTGAGAGTGACCGACCAGCCTGGCGTGGTCGCGGTCGCGGCAGAACTAGAGGAGGAAATGGGCCGCGTGGGCAGTGGCGGCGGGTCTGCAAGAGGTGGACGAGGTGGTTTGCAAAGAAGAGTCTTTGCCAGGGGAAGAGGACGTGGAGATTGGGATTGGGGACGAGGAGGGTCGGGAAGGGGAATTGTAAGAAGAAGAGAAAGAGGGGATTGGGGAAGGAGAAATGGAAGAGGACGGGTGGATGGGGGATGGGGGAACAATCGCGATTCACCGAGAATGGGTCCTAGAGAATTCAATGGTCCTCCCCGTGGATCATCCTGGGCGCAAGAAGAGCCGCGGTTTGACGGACGTGGATTTCCAGGCCGACCATCTTCGTTCGGTTGATCACATCCACCACCATCTCAGAACCGAAGTCCTCCCTCTCCACGTGGGCGTAGAGGGTGGTGGAGAAACGTGCAGCCAAGGTTCCCAGAAAGTGATAATTACAATCAGGGACCTACTGTTCGGTTCAATGATAACATTCATGGTGATGGGCAGGGTAATTCCGTGGCGACAACTTTGGTCCTCCAGGGAACTACCGCGGCCCTGACCGAAGCGGACTTGAGCCTCCCTTTTTCCCTCCGCGCCCGCGAACACCACCGCGACATGCGAACTGGTTGCCTCAAGGCGGGAACCTAACCCCGTCTCGTTTGCCTTCCCTACCACAAACACAAGGGGGAGGTGAACCCGCACGGACGGAGACAGCCCCGCCAATAAGAGATGAGGGTAATGCGGGGGCAGTACGTAAGGCGAAGGGGAAGAGGAAGAAGCGAAAGGGGCGCATGAAGAGGACGATAGTGATTCCACCTCGTCTTCGGACTCCGACAGTAGCGATGAAAACTCGCGGAGGCGGCGTAACCACCGCCGAAAGAAAGATATACGGAGGAAGAGACGCGAGCGGGAAAGCACCAGTGAGGATAAATCTCCGCCGCGTCGAAAGAAAACATCGCGACGCGGAGGTAAGAAAAGGGGAAGGAAAATAAGGCGGGGTATGGAACTGTCCTCGGATTCATCAACCAGTGAGGATGAGTCTCAATCATGACGGGACGACCCCGGGAGAAGACGTTCTCCAGCTCGAGATCTGCCTGGTGGACCTGCTCGTCGGCTTCAATTGGGGACTGTCCGTGAAGCTCACGACGAGCAGAAGAGCAGAAGGGCAAGTCGTCCGATTGGTGACGAGCGCAGGTTGGGGACGACGAATCGCTTGGATCCTTCGAGGAACCCTGCGTCTTTCAACCGCGTTTTGCAGAGTGTGCCCCACCCCGGGTTTGACTAGAAACGCGCGCGTAGGTTGTTGAAATGCATAATGCGAAGGAGAGGGCGGCGGATGGACATGATGGCGATGCAGGCTGCAAGTGGCACTGCGATGCCGGACTACTACAACGGCGCTGAGCACGTTGAGGAATTTGTCAGCGTCTACGCAGACAGGGGGAACAAGGGCCTCGCTACCTTTGTGGGTAAGATGTTGGAACACGGGTATAAGACGGAGAAGGTATGGCCTTCGGATCTGCATTGGCAAGTAACGCGGTTTGAGGAGATGGGGATGAGCGCGACTGCGTCTGCGCTGAGAGAGATGTCGCGGTTGTTGGTGACTGGCAACGACACAGACTTTGCCGAGGGGTTCCACATAAGGAAACAACTGGCAGGAATGTTTTTTGTCTTGGACACCCGGCAGATGCATCATTTCTTCCGCGATATCCTCGTCGAGGATGCTGAGCAGTACGCCGAAGCGTTTTACTCAGCCGAAGATGATGAGGACGAGGACGACTGGAAGCGCGGAAAGCGTCGTCGACATTAAAATGGTGCTGGGTCGTAACGTACAATGGTTTTGCGAAGGATCGTAGATTAGTGAAAAATTCCTAACTGCTCGGTTCAGACCTAAGTTAGGTGCATTCTTAACGTTCAACGGAGGCTGCTCAGATATTAACTACTAAATGAGTTACAGCGGCCCCGGAAGTTGCGCTCAGCGCAGCAGCCTGCTCAAAGTACATTGAGAAATTAGTACACAGACTGAAATGTATGTCCATTCATTTATCACTCAGCATGGCACTCCAATGTCAATCTGCGCACCACTATAATAGTAGAAGGGAGGTGGCAAGGTCATCAGCCGTGAATGATGAATGATGAATGACCCTCCCATCGTGGCAAGGTGTTGCATTCTTGTTCAATTTCAAAAAGACTTAGTGAAAAAAATTGAAACAAATGGTACAGGAAAAATTCAGAATTTTTGAGCTCCCAGGCAGGCCTGAAGGGCCCAAAATTTGGCAGCACCCTTCAAAATGACCTCTGTGGGAGGTGTACCGTCACTTTATGTACAAGATCTTACTGCGTTCCATTCTGGGTATCGTAGTACGGCAACTGCCAAAGCGGACCCATCATCGCTGGAGACTGCACGGGCACAACGGCGGTGGAGTGCTGTTGTGTAGACGCTGGTTGAGACGCTGATTGAGTCGCTGATTGAGTCGCTGGTTGAGTCGCTGGTTGAGCCGCAGGGAGATTATCTTGAGTCGCAGGTGGGTTACCTTGGTCTCCTTTCTCTGCGCCACCCTTCCCCCGCTTCTTGCCACGCTTCTCTGTCCAAGACCGCGCGCTCTTCTTGGTTCCTCTTCCTTTCACCCTTCCCTGATTAGAGTTCCTAATCCCCAGGGCAGCGGCTTCCTCCAACGACACGTCCCGAGGCTCTCTACTATCTCCCTGTTCTGCCTCTAACGTGACAGCGACGCTGCGTACTACACCGACGATATCGACATCTTCAGTTTCGGTGTTTCTATTGCCTTCCCTGCAAAGTAGCTGGATCATTCGATCCATTTTCTTCATCGCCGTGATTCCTTTCGACACTATGCAGAGATGCACCTTGTTCCACGCGGCCCGCCCGTTACAAAAATATCGAGATGCTAAACGGGCGGTGCGTGCTGTCTTTGCAAGGTCCTGTTTGCCATCCTCACAGTATCGATCTTTCTCGTCGCCTTCCCCTGCTGCATCTTCGCCGTCACCCTGCCGCAGAGCAACAATGCCCTCCTCCTGCCACCCTTCGCCATCTTTTCGCCAGTACGGGTGAAACATGGCGTGAAGAGGATACTTGCTGGGAAGAGAAACATGTTCCGGGAGACCTGATACTTCTCCGGCTGTATACAATGTGCCGACGCGCACAGCATGGCGACAGGGAAGGCCTGTTGAGAGAGACCAGGAGCACGAACAGAGGCCTGATACGAACGGTTCGTCTGGCATCTCGATGGGACATATAAAACGGTGGATTCTAACTTCACTGTCAGTTGGGGGCTCTTCCGCAAACACTTGAGAACTCTACGCAACCACCCCAGCGCTCATGTTCAATATAGGTTCTACTGCGAATACGATAACGCGGCGCCGACTCCACTGAGTGGCTGAAGAAGTATTGAAGGGCACTCGGCATAAGGTCTTCGGCCACACGTTCCCAGACTTCTTTTCCGTATCCCAACTGCAGTGCGATCATCTTACTGCGTTTGTCCTTGAACTTGTCGCATTTCTCAGAAAGTGCTCTCTCAACATGCTTCTTACTGTAGTACCTTTGCATCTCTTCAGGATTGCGTGCCATTCTGATTCCCCGTCTCATTACTACGCGTTTGTAGGCGGAGTTTGCGGACTCTGAGTACCCCGACCCCTGAAAGAAGAATCGGGGCCCACATGTCGATTGGTTGAAGCACTTCACAACCATGTCAGGGTTGAAGTAGTACAAGCTGGAGTAGCACCTCGGATATTCTCTATTCGCGAAGTACTTCTTGTCGAATTCCTCTCTTCGTCTCGCGAACTCTGTGGAGCTGTTGCTGGCTCTTAACCGATCAAGGCCCCTGACATCAGCTCCGAAACCTCAGGCCTCCCCTGCACCTTCGCGTCGCTCGCTGTGTTCTTCAGTTGATTTTAGTTAAGATGCCAGTCATCTAGGATGACAAGAGCGTCCGGAATGACATCCTTTATCGCGCCAATGATAGCGAAATCTTGATCGCAGGCCCACAATCGCGGCGACATTCCCATACATTCCACGAACTGCCGTATGAACCATGCGAACCCTTTGGAGTCTTCTGAAGGAATGAATCCCATGAAGTACAGGCATAGAGCGCCATGTTTTGTCCTCAAATGTTCACTAAAGGAATGTTGTAGCAGTTTGCCAATGCCTTCGCATCAATGGAAACTCCCGGAACGACACCGTACTTCATGAAATCTTCCCTCCATTCCGGGAAGGACCAACACACAGAATGTAGAGTATGCTTGTCGACCACACGCGTCTTTGCAAACATGTCAGGCAGTGTGTTCACGTATTCTAGCAGTTTTTCGATCAGTAGTTGACAATCACGCTCTGCTGGATGGTTCTTCCGCAGGTGCCATCGCAGTTTTCGAGCTATAGCATAACGATTCAAATGAAATCCATATTTATCTTCCAAATGTCGAACAATGTCCTCAGTACGGACCAGCGACTTATGCTTCATGCCCAAGGCCTCTTTCATCATGGCGGGGGGGAGTATACTTTTCATCAAATTTCCAGAGGGAAGATGGTTGTGCCATACCTCTGCAAACCTCACAGAATAGATCTTTTCTAGATCCTCCGCGGCATCTAGTTCGTCCTGTGTACCTCTGAAAAAGACATTTGCACCAGTCAACACTGTGAACTTAAAGCGACAGTTCAACTTCAATTTCAGTTCTTTACCACGTGAACAAACGAAGTCGGCTTTCAAAAGCTGCTGTCGACCCTTTCCAGCAAGGCCATCGCTGTCATGTGCGTAGGTTGACCTCCGAATCTTCATGCTATATCTAAAGCACTCCAAGATGTGCTTCAGTTCCCGTACTATATCGCGACCCTCCATGGATATATCTACCGATTGCAAGTATCCGTGAATGGAGTCCGTCATCTGTACTCGAACCCCGTCTTGACCCTCTGCGGACTGCGGTTCCCCCTGTCGCGGCAGCACCTCCGCTTCCAACCCGGGATGTTTTGCCGACACTGTCACAACCAAATCCTCATCCTCTCGGTTCTCAGCACGGGGTGTGATGGCAATTGCGTTCGGTCTATCTCTTTCTTCAGATCGCCACGGACAATCTGTCCCGCCTCTCCCTAAGTTGGTGGAAGGGCTGCCCCTTCCACTGGCCAGTTCACCTACGTCAGACACCACGAGGCCGGAGAATGCCTCAAACTCCCTGGCAATACCAGCATACCGGGAACTCAGGCTGTCCTTCATTCGTACCAACCGGCTCCTGATATCTGAGTCATGCACAGCGTCATCCTGCATGTGGTTATGCGTTGAAAGAAACCGCATTTCCCATACATGATCTGACCTGCGCAACTGCGCAATCAATCTCGCTTGACATTTTTCGTTCCGCTTCGAGTCTGGCGTAGATTTCTTCGGACCTTTATACCGGCGGCATCGGAGACGGACGCGAATAATCCATTCTATCTTCACGTAGTCCTTCACGAAGGGAAGACCCAGAATGTGACCCTCTTCCATCACAATATACACATACGAAAAGAAGTTGGAGGCCATTAGCACTTTCTCCGGAGCGGCAGTATTTGCACTGCTTAGATATACATGCCGATGAGGAGACTCAATGAATTGTGCAAGCGGCACCGATAGCGCACTGGTCGTTTCCTCAGAGTTCGGAGGTACCTCGGGTGGTGGTATCACAGTGTCCAACTAGATAACGTCCCCAAACCCAACCTTTCCGTCGTTGCTAGTAGGAGTAACCAGACATCTAACCATTGGGCGGGGGTTTAAACATTCTGTACATGCCGAGTATATCCCCTCTGTTTTACGCTGGGGCGCACTTCCGTCAACAGACGCGGTATCTTCGCTAGCAATGCAGAGATCATCATGGCGGCGTAGATGCTCCCTACGAGAATAGATGACGTACATTTCAACGGACGCATTCATAACTTCTATTTTTCCGTCTCGCTCAATCCTCATGTCGTTAGAGACAGCAGGAATAACAGCAGAGGGCTCAGCAGGGCGCTGCATAATGGCATCGACAAACTTCTCAAAGCAAAACGTTGTATACCGCTCCGTAAGAACGGAGGAGTAAGTAGAATACAGACCAGGTACATCTATACCTGTGGATGACCCCTCGCAGAATGTCGAGAACGCCGCAATGACATAGAAGCCACAGCTCTGCATGTCTTGCTGCTTCTGTAACTGTAGAACGGAAGACATGTAGTTTCTGTCGTCAATACTAATCGAGGTCCCTCGAAACAACAGCAGTAATAGTGAGCGAAAAAGCGGTATCAGGCGCTTTGGAGGGTTCTGTTGCAAGGGAACGGCCGGCAAGAGAAAATGCAAGTTGACAGGCCGACAGCGTGCATTAAGTAATCGATGAATTGTGTGTGAATTTTTGTGTTGTGATTGGAGTTAGTTAACAGGTGTGCATTAGTGCATTTAGCACTATTATATTGGTGGCTAAAGGGGCGTAGGGAGTGTCTATTTAAGGCATGCCAGCTCTGAGGTATCGTAATTTACGAAGCTACCCAATTAGTACTTGCAACTGTGAGAGCTATCAACCAGTAAAGTTTTATCTGTGAAAGCCTGTGAGTGCCTAATTGTGTCTAGTGTGACGCTGTCTCGTCGCATTGTCGACTGTCTGGCCGACAGTTGAGTGTTTACTTCAACAGACACTAACGTGTGAGATCAGCACGTTACATAAAAGCGTTTTTACCGTGTGCGACTGTTGTCAGTCGTCGAAGGTAAGCAAAGCAAGGTACGAAAGAAGTCTTGATTTCGTAATCTCAAGTACAGTAAGACACAGCAATTGCAATGGTGAGCGGGACGAGGAGCAACCCCACAAAAGATGATGCAGCAAGTGAAGCTGCCGGTGCCGAAGCACCTGCGATGCCCGCTCAGGAGACGGAGGTCACAGGAGGATCGGAGGTTGAGGGGGTTCGCGTTGGAGCTGAAGGTTCTCCATCAAGGGCGGACGGGGAAGAAGTTCGTGAGGTTAGAGCAGAAGGTTCTCCATCAAGGGCGGACACAGTAGAAGTTTGTATGGCTGGAGCAGGAGGTTCTCTAGCAACGTCGGACGGGGGGCGAAGGGATGGTAATAGGATGATCCTCGGGGCGCTGGCCGACATCACCAACGCTCTACAGGGTATGGTCCGCCAGGTAGCCGATCAGATTGACAGTATTAATACCCTTCAGCAGAGAATGACCGCCATGAAAGCTAAGGGGAATGCGGAACAAGTTAACATCGCCATGGAAGCTGGCTCGGATGGGGAACATGAGAGCTTGGATTCGGATGGGGCCAGAACAGAATGGAAGGAAGGTGGAGGCAAACTTATGCCCAACGATGAGGGCCACCTGGACGCACCGCAGCTTCCCAAAGACACAGTGCAGAAGCATCCGTGTGGCTCCCAGCATAACGAACACGCATGTGGGAATCATGACCGTCACCGCCCAGCAGCACCAGTTATAAAGACCCAGAGTATGAAACTTACCCCATCCAAGTGGCCTACAAAATCTACAAGGCGGCGTTCGAGACATCGAGATGCAAGAAGATCGGGGATGGCTCGTTCTTTGACGCTCGACGTACGTGGAACAGGTTGTTGAATGATTTTCCTATTTCGGAAAAAGCGGAACGTCGGCTGATCCCATGCGCCTTTGAGAAAGATGCGCTTCGAGTGTACGAGGATGTGGCTCGTACCTACATCAACGCATATGCCGAGACGTTGTGGAGCCGTTTGGAGGATAGGTTGTGTAACAAGGCCCACCGCGCAGCGCTGCAGGACACTTTCTTCGCCCTGCGCTGGAACGAACGCCAGGAGTCCGTTGCGACATACGCAGACCGTTTGAGATCGGCATCCATGACCTTAGCGACACCGGTATCTGATGAGGTCCTACTGAACCGCTTCAAGGCGGGACTTCCGCAGAAGTTGCAAGACCAAGCCGTGTTGGTAACAGGAGATTTTGACTCGGTGGTCAGTGTAGTATCCCGTCTGTCATCGGCACGACAGAATACAGCCCGGGAGCATGTCAGGGAGATTGCAGAGCCGGCGAAACAGGCGTCGGTGCACTCAGTCGCTGTCAGGGCACCCGACGAGCGTTTTGGTCATGTCAAATGCCACTATTGTCAACGCATGGGCCATATCGTGCGTTACTGTGACAAACGCAGGGCGGACATGGCAAGGGGGAATGCCGTTAGGGGTGCGGGAAAAGGAATGGGGGGTATGAATCCCCCGATGCGGCACGCCAGAAATTAAAAACCGCCAAAGTGACGACGGAAGGGGAACAGGAGCAGGTGTGCTCCTGCAGTGAGCCGAAAATTCGGCAAGGGTGGGACGAGGAGGAAGTAGCGGTAAGGCTACAGGCATTCGGCGAGTCGCTGGTGGTCCCTATTGATACTGTAGCCTTATCTATATGGGTGGATCATGGATGGTTTGCTGCAAACGGGGGGAAGCTGAAGTCGAGGGGTGGTGCTGCTTGTGCAGCGGATGGGGGGAAGTTGGGTGTTGTTGGTACGGGGACTCTGCAGTTTGAGTTTTGGCAGCAGACATTTACACGCGAGGTGCGTGTGATGTCAACCCTCCCAGATCGGATTCTGATTGGCCGACGTTTTTGGCGAGAAAATGGATTAATTTTAGACTTGGAAAAGGATTCTGCTTCCATCTTGGTGAAGGGCACAAGGGTACATGGCGCGTTATGTAGCCGCAACCGAGAGGCGGCAAATGTGGAGCTCGAGGAAAGTGTGTGTGCGGTCATAGAGGACGCCGATGTAGATGACACCATCAAAAACATGGACCTTCGCACTTTCTCTACGGACCTGGCAAAACGGCAGCAACTACGGCAAATTCTGTGGGATCGTCGCGAAATTTTCAAGGGATTGGGGAAAATTAAGGGAACTGCGCATGTAATCCCCCTGCAACCCGATGCTAAACCCGTATGTGAACCGCTAAGGCGCCGATCGCCAAAGGAGGAGGAGGTTGAAAGGGCCGCTATGACGAAGTTGCTTAAACTGGGGATACTGGAGCCGTCCGTATCTCCCTGGGCGGCGAACAACGTGTTCGTGCGAAAAAAGGACGGAGGTACTAGGGTTACGTCAGACTTCCGTCGGTTGAATAGTCTGACGGTAACCGACTCGTACCCCATGGAGAATGTTCGGGACACCCTCGACTGGTTGGTATCCAAACGCATCTTTTCGGTCTTCGACCTAAAAGATGGATTCTATCAGGTCGATCTACATCCTGATTCGAGGGCATGTACCGCTATCCGAACCGTGTTGGGGCTACTACATTATACCCGACTACCGCAGGGTCTGAAGAATTCGCCAGGTACGTTTCAACGCATTATCAATTTTATTTTGGGAGACCGGAAGGGGAAGGACGTTCTGGTCTTCATGGACGATACATCCGTCGGGACGGCAACCGAGGAAGAGCACCTCGCATCGCTCGTCTCAATCTTGGACATACTACTAGCCGCTGGAGTGAGGTTAAAGCTGTCCAAATGTGCATTCGGTGTAAGGAGTACGGAGATACTTGGCCACGTGGTGGACGCGAATGGGTTGCGACCATCAGACAGGCATGTGGAAGCCATCAGAGCATTGACAGAACCGGTATCAGGGGACGAGTTGATGCGATTTTTGGGTCTGGTGAACTATTTTGCGGCGTTTGTGGACCACTTCGCAGAGTCGGCGGCGCCATTGTATGACGCACTGAAAGGGACAGGGTTCTCCAAAAAACGCAAACACGGTCAGAGGCTTGTGATTCATGACTGAGAGCAGCGTTGGGGTAAGGATCAGCACGACGCTTGGCTGGAGCTGAAAACCGCGCTGAGCAACCCGGACATATTAGCCGCACCGGTTCGAGGGGCGGCGAAGAAGGTGATGACTGATGCTAGTGCTTACGGGCTGGGTGGTGTGTTACTACAGCAAGAAAAAGATGGCAACTGGAGACCGGTGTCATTCACCAGCCGGTTGTTGCGCAAGTGGGAACGCAACTACGCCCCTACAGAGCGCGAATGTCTGGCTATTGTACACGCATTGACAAAGTGGCGGCACTATCTACACGGAGAGCAGTTCGTAACCGTCACTGATCACCTCTCTCTCAAGTGGCTGCTAAGCCTAAAAGACCCAAGGGAAAAATTGGCAAGGTGGGTGGTGGCTATTCAAGATTTCGACTTCGTGATTGAACATCGAGCTGGACCGGAGCTAGTCGTGCCCGATACGCTGAGTCGAGACGCAGTGCCAAAACCGCTTTGTCAACGATGTTACGTGCCAATTGACAGCGGCCGTCTACAAGCGATCAGTGATGCCGCAGAGGAAGAGCGAGTGGCGGCCATTGTGGAAGGCGTGAACATAAGGACGATGAACGAGGGACCTTCTATTGCAGAAGTAAGGACAGCGCAACGAGCTGAGTTTGGGGATTTACCCCAGTATGCCGACGGCCGAAAAAAAATGATGGTGGATGATGAAGGGCTGCTACGGTCGACGCGACGAGATGAGCTCCCGGTGGTGGTACCGAAGGTGTTGGTGGATCAGGTGCTGAGGTTTGTCCACGGATCGCGGGTGAATGGCCATTATAAGATGACCAGAACAATGGCGAAGCTTGTGAGAAGGTATTGGTGGCAGACTATGGCGCGGGATACAGTAGCCTTTATAAGAAATTGTCTACAGTGTACGGTATCGGAGGATCGTCAACCAGGTCGGCAAGCAGCGTTACAGATAGTGCACCCCAAGAGACGGTTTGCGCAGGTGGCTTTTGATATACAAACTATCACGCCCAGGACCCTACAAGGTAACATTAAGGTAGTGGCCATCATCGATGTTTTTACACGATTTGTAAGAGCAAGACCGATCCCAGACGAGCGAGCCGAGACCATCGCCAGGGTGCTTATTGAGGACTAAATTGCAGTATTTGGCCCGATGGAGTGGTTGCTGTCAGATGGGGGAACGAACCTAGTGGGCGGCGTGATCAAGGAGTTAACCGCCATGTTGGGGATAGGGAGGTTGCAGACGTACCCGTTTCATCCACAAGCCAACGGTACAGTAGAGAGGTGGAACCGCACGCTCGCCCGGGATCTTGCTAGTTTTATGTCTACGGGAACGGATGACTGGGACGAACATGTGGCCTTGGCTTGTTTCCGCTACAACACAGGCATTTGTGGAGCAACGGGCATGACACCTTACAAAGCGATGTTTGGGGTGGAGGCTTTCACAGCTTGGGGAGAGGTAGAACGTGGGTGTTTCGAGGAGGAGCCCGATAGTTTGGCAGACTGACTGGCTTTGTTACACAAACAGTTGCTAAGCAAAGCAGGAGTCTCGCGCGCGCGCGCGAAAAAGCAATATGACAAGAGAGTGAATCCGGAGGTCTACAGTATCGGAGACCGGGTGCTGCTGTGGTCAGTGAAGATTGGTAAGGATGAAGGCAAGAAAATCGTCAAGCCTTGGATCGGACCGTACCGGGTGACTGGCAAGTTAGGGCACGTGGGGTACGAGCTTACAGCTGAGGTGGGGGACAAGGTCGTTCGCGTACACGCCAACAGGTTGAGGCGTATCTCGGATCGCGTAATGGAGACGGGGGACCCGCAGGATGGCATGTTCCCGGATTGCTTGAGGACGTTGGGCCGGATCGCTGGGACTACGATGAGAAAGAATGTGCGAACACAAGAGGTCGAACGACATTTCCGCGTACGCATCAGTGGAAGTCGTGCTACAAGTTGGACGCCGGAATCCGATCTTCCGCAGGCTGTCGTGAAGTTGTACGACTCAGGTGACGCCGCGAGAAGGAACGCAAAAGGACCGACAGCACTGGACACTACCGACGGCACAGATACGATCGCAGACGAAGGTGTATCGGCGGTAAGGGAGGATGAAGTTGGCCTACAGTTGGTGGTTTGGACAGGCAAGCAGGAATCGCCACTGGTCCCTGCGGAGTAAGTAAGGATGCGGAGGATGGGGCGGCGTGGTGAAAGTATGCGGTGGTCACTAGGTCGAGAGAGAGTAGGAGCGCGGCACGATGTTGTTACTGTATTTAACAAGGCGATGTTAGGGGAAAGGGGTTCTGGTGCGCGGTGTTAAGATACGCAACGTTAAGGTGTGCGATAAGATCGGTGCGCATGCTGGCCGGATTCACAAGTTGCGTGAGAATCATGTGCAAGTATGGACGCAGACCGAGAAGAGGATGGCCGAGGAACGACATGGCCAAGGATGAGTATCAGTCTGGCGGCGGTTGACGCGGAATGGGAAGCGGCATGGCAAGTTCAGGATGGTCACCGTGTGGGAGAAGGATTTGCTACAAGGCACGAATGTTGCAAGGGAACCGCCGGCAACAGAAAATGCAAGTTGACAGGCCGACAGCGTGCATTAAGTAATCGATGAATTGTGTGTGAATTGTTGTGTTGTGATTGGAGTTAGTTAACAGGTGTGCATTAGTGCATTTAGCACTATTATATAGGTGGCTGAAGGGGCGTAGGGAGTGTCTATTTAAGGCATGCCAGCTCTGAGGTATCGTAATTTACGAAGCTACCCAATTAGTACTTGCAACTGTGAGAGCTATCAACCAGTAAAGTTTTATCTGTGAAAGCCTGTGAGTGCCTAATTGTGTCTAGTGTGACGCTGTCTCGTCGCATTGTCGACTGTCTGGCCGACAGTTGAGTGTTTACTTCAACAGACACTAACGTGTGAGATCGGCACGTTACAGTTCCAACCCAAACTGTCCCCCCAGAATATTGTGGCCTCGCCTTTCTCGGCATTGGGAATTACGCATAACATTCCCCAATGGTTCCCGAGGTGTATGGGAATGGCAATTGTAGGCATGTAGGCAAATTTTGCTGTTAGCTCTCGGAGGCAGTTGTAACCTGTCCAATATAGAACAATAGACTCCTGGGAGCCCTTCCTTGCCTCTTCGAAATAGGTAGCCTGTGGGCGAAGTAGAAATCCAACGCGGCATGATCCCAAAGCTACACCTCGTTTCGGGGTCAGAGCTGTTATGCCAGCATTGATCAGGAAGTTGTCGCTCTGGTCACCAGGGTTTACACATTTTGTCCACTCTCCGGTGAAGCCTTTACCAAGGGATGACGCGTAGTATGTTATAATTCCAGTCATTTTGGCCTTACAAGCCGCTTCTCCCGCACGTTTGGCAGCTGTTGGAGCAAGCGATACAATCCTAGAAGTCATCGTCGAGATATCACTCGCTGTCGTGGTTGTTGCGCGTATTGGTAGTACAAACAAAGCGTTCAAAAACTGCGCAGCAATAGAGATTCCTGTACCTCGATGGGTTCACAAAGAATTGGTTGGGATCCAGCGTTAGCGGAAGCGTGGAATCGTGGAAGCGCAGTTGATGTAAGGCAGGAGCGAAGCATTTCTGTACCTCAGGGGCCACAACAACTTGACGCACTAAGTCATTTTGTGCAATAGGTTGGGATGAGAGCTGATGGGATTTGGAAATGAGGTTGGAGTACTGGTGTCGGCGTGGTTAACTGAAGGAGAAAGAGGCAGGATCGGAGGTCATGTCAGGGTAATATCGTCGGAATGGTATCGATCGGAAATGGAAAACAAAAATTGGGGCAAATAACCAAATCGCCGGGTACACCCATGATTTGATTCCTCGCCTCAGTTGCGCGGCGATCCGCGCCCATTTCAAAAAGCCGCCAATTTGTGTTGGTTTCAATGAGCTAATGGTTCCAGCATGAATCATTATTTTATTCCTAGTTGTGCACACGTCTAATGCTTGTCTATTCCCATGTTGACCGTGTTTCAAGTTTTTGTTTGGTTCCAACACGAACCCTTGATTGCGACCCTGTTTTGGTCGTTTCCTTGGTTGGTGCGCGTGTGCAGCAGGTACCCCCGTAAACAGGGTCATTCTGGGGGCCTTGCTGTGTTCCCTGCGCAGTGGCGCGTGTCGGTATTGCAGCCAATAGGAGTAAAGCATTTGCAACCAATGGGCGACCAGTTCCCTTCGTGACCTTGTTTTTTGGGCCAAAGTGGGGCACCCCCCTCCAAATGAGCTGCAAACGAAGGGGTGGGGCCCCCGCCATTTCATTGGCTGTCAACCGGGGCACCCCCCCACAACAATTTATTTATGAAAGCCATTCTACCCTTTCTACCCGACGGTAGAATGTCAATATACCGTCCCCCCACAACAATTTATTTATGAAAGCCATTCTACCCTTTCTACCCGACGGTAGAATGTCAATATACCGTCCAGTCCATCGGTATTACAGTACAGTACTGCAACGAAAGCCGTAGGACGATACCAGTAAAGTTTACAGTACCCTCGCGGTGGGCACGTACCCCGCCTGAAGGTCCCCCCGAAGCAAGTCGAGTCATGCGCCGAGTGGGCAGGTGGACTTGTTGGACACCGTCGCGGCGAGAACTGGCCTGCGAGCTTTGATGGACAAGATAGAAAGCTCGCCCACATGCAAAGTGATACGCGACTGTCTCAAGCCATTCAGTGCCGCCAACCCGGCAGAGACGGCGCAGGTCGCCGAGAGACCCCAACACAGGGACGGCCGAGTAATGATTGCCCGCACGCGATTGGTGGCGGAACGTTCCCGGATTCAGAAGCGTTGGTGCCAAGTTGGCACTGCCAACGCCAGCAAGACGGGCCGGACGAGGACAGGGGGGATTTCAGGCAGGCGGCCGGCAGAGGTCCAGGAGTGGAAGCTGTCGGTGCGATCCGTAGGCGTGAATTTGTAAAAAGAATTACAGATATCCTAAATCAGCTGCCTCATGTTCCTATCAAAACGTTCTGTAATGCCCAAATCTGAATCACAGATTCGGACGTGTCCCTCCTGCTCCAGGCGCCAGGCATAACAGTTCATGATAAAATGTGGCAAGTGACCGTTTTTTTCTAGGCATGTCTGGTGAAAAGGCGGTATCCTACCCAGTCCTTCTGTCGATGGAGTGGAGCCGGCCACTCTGTACAGTATCTATACAGTACCTGTACAGCACAGGACACCACTGTATATTCGCCTTTCGGCTCGTGGCTTTCAGCCACGAGCGACGCCGTCCGATTATATACCTGCGACTACCACCTCTCTCGATCTAGCGAGGGTAAGAGGGAACTAAGAGCATCTCCAGCGCTGCAGCTAAATCTATTCCAATTAGGACGCTTGTCAGTTTTCTAGCTGGTCGCTGTCTTTGGGCACCCCATGTTCCAAATTGTTTGCAATGCGCTATGCCGAATGCGCTGCACATCTCCATCGCGCGCACTCGTTAACCCGCAGGACGACATGGACTCTCTGGACGACTTTGGCGACATGTAGTTGCTAGCTGGCTTCCCACCATCCCAGGTGTTTCTACTGTGAGATTTAATCAGAATTAATGGTCGCGCGCCCTAATCAGCTTGTGACGAGCTCGTGGCAATCATCGCTTTGGGATATATCTCGTTGCAAATCAGCCTGATTTGCCACGAGAAAAACTCCAAACACCGATTTAGAATTCGATTTACGATGCAATCTGCGTTCTTGTGTCGCGGTGGAGACCAAAGTTTACCCTGATTTGGTAAATATCATATTTGGACCGAATTTGCTGCCGCAGTGGAGATGCTCTAAGTAAAGACTGACCATCGTCACTTTACTTTTACCTGCGCCGAAGCGTAGAGCCTCGATCCCCCACGCGTCTCTACACTCACCACCGCTTCCGCTACCTGACAACGTCTTCCCTCGTCTCAGCTTGGACTGAGATCGCGCTGTCAGCCCAGATAGTGGGGAGAGGTATTTTATTGTGGAGCAATGGTTGGGTATCGGGTGTATTGTGCTCGGTGTGGGATGAGTTGTGGGTTGGTTTAGATGGACAGTGGATGTTGGTTAGATGGTTGTCGGTGAGGGTGATGCGGAGTTGGACTTGCAGATGTAAGGTTTGTAAAGGGTGAACGGAAGTGAATGCGGAGCGCCAGAAACCCGAAGTCCCCCTTGCAACTCTGCTCCGCAAGCAGCTCGCCAGACCCAGACCCCTTCTGCTTCATTCGCGCATAGCGGCGCACGCGGGCGAGTCGCCGAAGCCGCGCCGCACGCCCAGCCGCGGCGCGCCCTGCGAGAGGCAGAGCGGCATGGCGCGGAGAAAGGCGAGGAGGAAGGCGGGTGAGGGCATGGCGGCGAGCTGTACGGGGCGGGGCGGGGAGGAGCTGGGGAATGTAGACGCGGCAAAATGGCGGGTTCAAAATCGCGTGACCGCGCGTCACTGTATGTCACCGTAGTGGGCACTGGGCGGCCTCTGATTGGCGCCCGACGGCAACGATTTGACGCCGTGAGGGGTGCGGGGAACCGTTCCTGTGCAGTGCACAGTGCACAGCGTGCACACGCTTCTGTAAGCGACTTCGCATTTTGGGGACTACAGTACAGCGCTCACTCGTTCCTTGGTGTCTCTTGAGAGATCCTGTGTAAATTTATTTCAATAGGTAGGGATGGCCGATGTTATATCATAGGACAGGCTTCACACTTGGGTAGGGCACGATAAGGCCGGCACATGATAAGGCATGCGGGCGAGCGTGGCGGAGGCAACGCTTGACCAAATGGCGTAACTGAGGCGCTGAGACATTCGGGACTTGGCGGTACCAAGCGTTGTCCCTGTGCGGATGGCTATTTGATGAGAGAGGGACTCGAGTACAGCTGAAGTGCGGGCGCTGGGGGCGCCCAGAGTGTAGAACGCTAAGGGGACGAAGTACCAGTCCAACGGGGGGAGCACAGCGTCGGATTGCAAATGTAGGGCAGAGCGGAGAAGGCGAGCGTGCGTGTGAAGTTTGTCCGCATCCGCCACTTCTGCAGCCCCGGCCACGCGTCGAGCGGCCGGGATGAGGGCTCCTGCGCGATATGGGCTGCGTACAGTGACGTCGTAGGCGGTGGGCCGGTCTGGAAGAGAGCCCGCAGGAGGCGGGGAAGGTTGGACGAGGATGTCGGCTGGACGGTGAGCAGTGCCGGGGATCAGGAAGGGCACTTCGAGATCACAACGCAGTCCGGCGGCGCGAGACGCATGTCGCGCAAGAGCGTTGCGCACGGTGTTGTGGCGATACACAACACCGAAGCCGTGCCGACATATAGCAGCATGGTCCCCGCGGGTGTCCATGCGATGATGACAGTGTGAGCACACAAGGGGGGTGATGGAGTCGCTGTAGACCGTTGTATCTAAATGAAGACGTAGCATTACGGACCACGCCTCGTTAGAAACGTGGGACGTCAGGGCAGGGTGGGCGCAAAGGAATGCAGCGGCTCCGGGAGCGGAGAGAGAGTTGTACCGCGCTCGACGGCGCACAGAGGCGGCGGTGTGGTCAGAGGGGGAGGGTAGCCGGTCCCATGCGGACTTTTCCCAGTAAATGCGAGCGAACGCCTCATGAAGCGCCTGAAATAGTGTGTAATGTACGCGTTCAGGTCGGTCCAGCAGGGCGTCAGGCTCAAACGGTCCAAGTGATGAATGCGTGCTCACCACACCCCTGGTATGCGATTCGGGGTGGGTAAACGCGAGGATGCCCACAAGGTACCGGCGGGACATACTGCGGTATTGCGAGACGGAAGAATGCGCGGGACCTTGGATACGAACAGAGGCAGATTCGAGGAGGCTTGCTGCATACGATGCGTGCACAAATGGGGTGAGAGGTGTAAACCCATGGCCCCCCATACGAAAGTGGAATCCTATTTGCATCGAAAAGGAGGGGGAGAGCGGTATGTCATTAAACCGCGAGTACGTAGCCTGCTATCATTCGTCAAAGCTTACAGCAAGTGGGAGGGACATAGCGGGAGGTGTCAAGCGAAACACATGCTCCACCTTGCAAACTGAACCTGTCACGCGGTGTAGGTGAAACCGTACGCGTGCATCAGGCACATCATCTAGGAGCTTGAGTGAGTCTGACACCGACGAGATTTTTTGGCGTAAGAATTTCTTAATGTATGAATCAGTTCCAAGGGGAGCACGGAGGAGAGCAATCCCATCGTCTTGTGTGACATCCAATGGGAACGATTGGGTCATATTTTGTAGAAGAGCGGGGATCATGGAGGGCCAATATGCACGACATTTCGAGACGTTCATGAGATCAGGGAATCCTGTCGATACACGTGGGAACACGTTTCCACGACTGCGAGGTGTCGGGGAAGTCCAGCTGCCCACCTCGCACATTTGCCTCGAAGAGAAACGATGTCGTTGCAATTACAGACCCTCTTCGCGGGTCTGTCGCCGTACTGTAATGGGTAAAAACAAGACGGTATCACTGATACCCTCTTGTTTTTATCCATTAGAGCATCCCCACCGCGTCGATGCTATTGCCGGATAGAAATGAAACGTGTACGCTGACTATTCGCCGGTTGCACGAATAGATTTTTGTGGCGAATCGTCAATCTATTCGTGTGGATTCCATTCGCGTCAACCCCAACGCATATTTGTAACTCTATCGCTGCATGCCCGCGCGTACAGCGGCGAGACGCCACAAATCGTAGTGGAATCAGTGAGATGGTGTTTACGGATGAGCCTGCTGTTCAGTCTGTGTGTGTTGATAAAATACGTTGCGGTGCAAATAACATTATGCCTATTATCGGCGGTACCACGGATACTTGGGTGCAAAGGGTGGCAGAGAGGTATCATGAGGTATCAAATGACGTCGAACACCATCGTTTGAAGGTTGATCTCATTCATCATCTCTGGAACCGCCGAGGTAATGACTAAGCCCTTTTCCGTATCCATGGTCCCACCATGCCATCCCATAGTATGATGAGATGAGCTTGCCCATACAATTTGGTTCCTCATAGGCTCATACCAATTAATATCAAATCGTCGCCCCCCTGCTTACTTCCGCCAACAGCAGCAGCGCCAACGCGAACAGCAACAAATTTTCCGGCGACAGATGCTCAACCAGCACCATGCCCTCCCCGACACTCACGACATGCCCCGCTTCAACACTCTCCAACCCCACCCGATGACCCCTATCGTCAGGTCCACACCGACCACCTACGCCTTTTCAGATACCAAATTCCCTCCCCCGCCACCATCACCAACAACCACAACACCCCCCCAGCAACCGTTCCGATCCACCCTATCCCTCACCAGCTCCACCATGTTATGTAGCACTCGCCACCAGCCCACCTCTCACACCAACACCTCCGCCCGATCCATTGCGACCATCCCCATTACGTCCCGCATCACCAGCCCCTCTATCCCTTTTTGACTGACGCACGACTGCGCCCCCACCACATCAACCCTCAAGTATGCCACACGCTCACCATCCTCCTCTCCCCTCCCAACCCGCCCACTACCTCCCGCCGCACGACTAGACTTCTATGCATACGGACCCCCAGGCCATTTACCTACCGTGGCTTGCCGCCCGCATTGTGGAGTCGTACCAAGCCATGAAAGGGTTAAATACGACAAGCCAAGAATTCGTTCACAACAAGCATTCTTCTTCTTTCAAGATACACTGGAAGGGATTTTCCTCATCATGCAACGCATGCACGGCTTTTTGAGCAAAGGTGCGCTTCCGCATTCGTGGTTCTGTGCGCCAGGAAGTACCGAATCGTTCGAGAATGGTATCTCAGCATCCGCCAGTGTCCTAATTCGATGAGTTTGCAGCGCTAACCTCCTGGATGGGAGTAGAAAGCTCCATTCAATAATAACTTTTGGACTTAAGTTGTACCGGCACTACTTAAGGCAGCTGAGAGGATCTCATTCCTAAGGACCACTGAGGTCTAAAATCCCTTCGCATCACATGAGAAGCAATCTAGTCTCTCCCATAAGTCTGGCCAATCCTCACGGAACGTGCCCGGCACTCGCGCCTGGGAGACCATCATCCAAGGACCTGTCCACGATATTTGTCGATCATTGCAGGAGACATCATTCGCCACCTCCTTTATTACAAGGGTCCAAAATGTGGCATTCTCGCTTAAACCCGTGTACACACATCATCCACCTGTCAATCATCGCACATATGCATGGAAACAGGGGTTGCGAGGCAGACGGATCCGGCCAGGTGATTAGAACCAACTTACCTGCAGACTGAGCGTAAGCGCAGTGCTGAGAAGCGAGTTTTCACACCAAGATCTATGATGGCTTCCATATATCCGTTTTGCCTCGTACCGTAGCATTGTTCAGGGCCCGCATCGACCCGATATAGAGTTAGATTTCCGTTTTGATCTCATCTTGAGCATGTCGTGTAGTAAGGGCGTCGTGTCACAGGTCCCTGAAGAGCAGGTGCACTTGAGACTCGCGCTTCTGAGGGCATCTCAGTGTAGTCTATAATTCTGGTTATTGGGAGCAGGGGTACGGAGTCGACCGCTTGAACTAACTGTCCATCAGAGGGATTTGACGACTAGGTACTTCTCTATCAATAACCGAGCGTGCGCTTGAAGCATGAAGCTTTCGCTCACCTACAGCGCAGGTGATCCCAATTGTTTCAGTTGCGTATGAACTGTTTATTCCCGGTCTCCAAAACCTGGTCATAGGTGCTGTCAACTTGTATTAGTCGTCTACAGTCCGCGATCTGCGCCTATTTGCAGAAAGTGGCGAACGCTAGTCAGCCTTACCATAGCCGTTGGGATTTCCTGATTGCCAACGCCAGGTATCGGCGCACGTCTCCTCGACCCCAAGTTTGGCTTCCCATCCGAGAAATTCTCTAGCAAACTTGGGATCTGCATACAAAATGGAGACATCTCCCTCTCTCCGAGGAGCTTCCTTGTGCTGGAGCTCCCTTCCACAGGCCTTCGACATGCCCTTGAGCATGTCCAGGACAGAGAAACCCTTACCCGTGCCCAGGTTGACTGAAACGCAACCAGGCTTCTGCGGGATTTTATCAAGCGCGGCGACATGTCCCTTGGCCAGATCGACAACGTGGATATAGTCGCGAACACCAGTACCATCGGGGGTGGGATAGTCCATGCCAAAGACGGTGAGATGCTCCCTGCGACCGACGGCGACCTAAGCGACGTAGGGCATGAGATTGTTGGGGATGCCAGTGGGATCCTCCCCGATCTGACCGGAAGCGTGGGCGCCGCACGGGTTAAAGTTGCGGAGGATGAGGATGTTCCACTCCGAGTGATGTTGCCGACGCGGATGAGCGACTCCTCGGACGAGTTATCAAGGTTGTCCACGACAACGACCTTGTGGCCGGATTGCACGAGCTCGAGGACGGTATGCGAGCCGATATAGCCGGCACCGCCTGTGACGAGGATGATATTTTCGCTCATGGTGGGGAGTTGGAGTACGGGGATGGGGGCCGAAGGTGGGGCCGGGAGTGGGGGCGGGGGGTGGGGAGACAGGGCGGAGCGGTGGTAAGGTGCATAGTAAAAAGAGCTTGGTCGATGGCAACGGGCCCTTGCTGGCCGCAACTCTGCAGGTGTGACTCAAGGAAGTACCGCGCTTCCCGTACTCCTTTCAGAAAACGCTACAGTGAAAGGTCTTTTGCCAAGTCTCCCCATATGAAGCTTACACTTTTGTAGAGCATTGCTCGCGAAAAAGTAGGTTCACATGGGTCATATTTCGCTTCGATCACCTCTGCTTGGGTGTAGAAGTGTAGATTATCTACATATGATATGAACGATAAACATAATCCTTTCGTCAGAGTTGGTTCAATGCTTTATGTCATGTCTATTCATATCTATCGTCATGGCTATCAGCTACGTCTTCACTGCCGTTTACAGGACCAGTGTGCAGCGCAATTTTCGCCTTCATGTCCGCAAGCTTCGTCTTCCGATACATTCGCATCAGCTCCAAGCGGTCCCTGATGTCCTCTGCGGTCTCGCCGAGAAGAGCAGTACCATAAGCTAGAAGCATGTTTGTATCTGAGAGCATCGCAGTACGTACTCTCGCGTCAGCGGCCTTGATTTCCATAGAAGCGGCTATCCTCTTGTCAATTGCCGTTCGCTGTTGCTCTTGCAGCTGATTTGATCGGACATCCTTTGCCGCCTTGCGCCCAATTGGCGCAGTTAAATCTCGTTTGCGCTTCCTTCCTGTGCTTCCCCCGCGATCACTCTCTGCCCTTTCAATACCATCAGCGTTCCCGAGCACACCGCCACCGTCCGTACCTTCCTCAACCGCTTCGCCGCGTCGTCTGCTGCAGCCACTGCCTTTTTCCGCCTCCAATACGTTGTCGCAATCACGCCTGACATTCGACGTAATCGAAGAATTCGTACCTACGCGACTCGGCCCGCTGTCAAGGGAAGGTAGACTAGGGGAAGAGTTGAACACTTCCGGGGTGCTGTCCGCTGCCGTTCCTTCAATACAAAACTTTGGCGACTCTTGTAGCACCACAAAGGAGTCGTACATTGGCCATTGCTCACGCGGAAGGTCGTCAATAAACCTGTATTCCATTTTGTCAGTCCGCCCCAAGTGGATGGCACAAGCCATCGCATGTATTTGTGTTCGCTTGACGGATCCTGCTGGCTTGGATGCATACACGCGTCGCAGCGCAACGCTGTATCGCTGTACCTGTTTCGAAACTTCTGCAAACTGCTTCTTGATTAGCTTGAAGTCGTACTCGCATTTTTCATCTTCGTTGATGCCGAGTCTGGAGATGTAACGACCATGCGAGTCGGCGTTGCGCGAGTTCAGCAGTACAAACTTGTCCGCTGTAGTCCTCCAAAAGCGTGAACCTGTCTGATCCACGCCCGCAATGGGATCATTCATTGCAAAGAGCCACGCCTCGCAAAAATGAGCGCATTCAATTGACGTCCAATTGCGCCCGCGGCCCATGATACTTGATCGAGATCGCGCACCTCTCTATGCGTGGTATACTGTGACAGATAGTACTTGATGATGCGCTTTGACCACACTACAAGAGGACTCGAAAGGCTGATATATGAATACCATGGCGCGACGCCATGGTATTCATATATAAGCCTTTCGTGGCGTCGCGCCATGGTGTTGGCGCACTTCGATACGCCTGGATGAAAGCGCGCGACACGCCTGCAGAAGAGTTTTGGTTCGCCTTCCCGCGAAGAGTGTACACAGTTGGCTGGAATTCGGCTGACACGCCTGGCACGTGGCATTCTATCGGGGAATCTATTCATCGAATAGAACGTTTTTGGAATCTATCGGCGCTCGGATAGATTCCGAAATGATTCTATTCGATTTTGGAAAGCGATAGAATTGCGCGGTGGGGTTGAAAATCGTGACGGGAAATTCTATTGATCAAATAGATGTGCGCGGTGGGGTTGCTCTTACACTGTGTGTGGGTGTACACTGTACACCTCTTACATCGATCACCGCAGAAGAAGGAGGAATACGTGTACACACGTGTGCCGGGCACAACATACGTGTCATGCCTGCTTCACGGCCTTACCTTCCCGGCCTCCTCCCGAGTAGCGGGAGAGAAAGAGGCAGAGGAGAGGAGAGGAGGGACGAGCGTTTGGCGCCCCGCTGGTGAGGTGCCTCGACTGCACGAGCACCCACCATTGCGAGACATCAACTCGGCGGAAGGGATGATGAACGTTAAATGCTCTTTACTTTCCCCATCCCAATCGCGTATTTCGTGAGAAATCCCGCATTGTGGGCGCGCTTCGCGCTCCGCGTACGAGCGGCCACTGGCGCCGGGCCTTGGCAATTGGAAGCGCACATGCGCGCGGCACGCGGCGGAAGTCTGTCGCGGAAACGAGATGCGGAACGGGAGCGTCTGTCCGCGGGGGGCCGTGTCTACAGGTGACGTGGTCCACAGCGACGTGGTCCACAGCGACGTGGTCCACAGCGACGTGGTCAGCCACTTTGTGTCATCCGGGGGGAGAATCTGGGAGATTACAAATGATCACTTACACTGCCGAGAGGCATTGTGAGCCAATCACCGATGACGGCGGCGGCCGTGGCGCCAGCTCATTGGGTGGTTGGCCTCCGCCAAATTACAGCCCACAGGCCGGGCTCAAGGGCAGCTTCCCCCGCGCGCTCTGCCGCGCGCGGGCGCAATGAGAGCGACGAATGAGGCCGGGCTGCAGGCGTGGATTGTGTGAGCTGGTGTTTGGGGGTGTTGCTGTTCGTCTACTTTTTGGCTCCGTCTTCCTTTTTTCCCCCCCCTCACTAAACCGTGGAGCCTCCCCTTTTATCGCCGTCCCAGGGCGTCTAGAAGGCTCCAGAACTCATTACTAGTTTTCAACTAAATTCGAATTGTAATTCTAAAATCAAAATTTGTAGTCACATTAAAATCCGGCCACACGGCCCCCTTCTCAGGCCGGGCCGCGGCACCGATGGCCACCATTATTTTTCAAATTATTAGGCTTCCAGCTCGCCTAATCTGAGTGTTCTGAGTGTTGCACTGCTAAAGTTTTACATAAAGGCGCGCCGCCCTGCACCGCGCACCCTTTGACACCTTGCTCCTCGTTTGTGCGAAAGGCAACAGTCCTCGAAGTTTGTGTACACCTGGTAGCCACTTACCCGTCATCCCTAGTATGTCGTCGGGGGTCAGTCTGCTAACCTGGGCCGACGTAACTGGCTCCGGGCTGGTCCCGCGGTTCCCGGCTTACCTTTCCCCCTGGGTCCCTTATTCTTGTTCCTTGTGGCTGTACGGCCTCCTAGCAGTTGCGATTCGGCGGGAATGTCCGGGAACATTCCGCCGGCGCCTTCCTCCAAGTGCCAGATGCCGTGCGTACTATCGCATGATAGGCTTCTCCCATCCCGGGTAGTCAACATCCTTCCCTTGGCAAAAACAGTTCTTCCTCTAACGTCACCTAGTGTCAGCGTCCCCAGGCTTACTCCTCTGGGGTCCGTCTGCCTGTTGGGGCAATAGCACCCGGTGTCCGCATTGACCCTCAGCACCGTCATCCCACAGTCTATGGTGAGCAGCACGGCGTCCATGGTCACACCGGCCAGCCTGGCTAACCTGGCTAAGTCAACTTGCTCGGACCGGAGTAGACCCATGGCCTTGTCTATTCTCTCACCAGTCTTATACAGCCCTATTTTTCCGATTGAGTATCGCACCCTCTCTTCCACGCCTACCCACTTTTCCAGTTCAGGTGGGCGCGTTATCGTCGTCCCCACCACTCGGTCGGTCTCCGGGCTGTGACCCGACACTAGTAGTTCGGTTCCGACGTCGTAACCCGCTTCTAGATACGTAACTCCCGACGCCTGAGCGGCCCTCAGTAAGGCGTCGTCCGTCCTCACTCCAATGAAGTCAAGCCGGCCCGCCACTCTCTCAGGAACGCCCAACACGATATGCCTGGGCCCTTGTAAGTCCACGAGCCTGCTAGCCCTCACTTCTGATCCGTCTCCGAACCTCATCTTCCGCAGCTTCCCTATCGGGTTAGTCCTCGGGCACCCTCCCCGGTCTTCTCGGGTGTACGGTCCACTGGCGGGTGATACGCGTACCCACGAGGTCTCGGTCAAGGCACCTGACACTCTCCCTTTCACGATGTCTCTCATATCCGTAATAGGCAATACATGTAAATCTTCCCTGGTAGTGATGTCCACTGGTCCTTGGATAATAGGTAGCACCAACTCCGTGTCCAGCCTAACTCTGCTCCCGGAGGGGGGTCCACCTTCCCGTATGCTGGGGCCGAGCCCTGTCTCTAGGGTCACGCTCCCTTCCGACACTAGCCGACCTAAGTGGAACAACATATCCAACTGCTCCTCTAGCAGTAGACCGTCTGTCCTCCCGTGGGGGGTAATCCTGAAGTAGCTGCAGGGCATCTCGCTAGCCATCCGCAAGCGTATGCTCCTCCAGCCCGAGCGGCGTACACACAACCTCCCGTCTTCTAACCCCAATGTCAGTCCTCTAGCCCAGGGTTTGCTGCCCCTGCTAGGTCTATCTGCACTGACACTTATTGTCTGTGCCCCTGGCTGGATTCTTGCCCCACTGTCGCGTGGCGTGCGGTGTGAAGTATCTGAGCACGAGTAGTGGTGTGTACACGACCAGCACACTCTGCAAGATATCCACCTTGTGCAGCCCTTCACGTGGCACGGGCATACACAGTCGTCGTCGTCTTCTCCACATCTCGGGCACGTTGGCATTGGTACGCGCTCGGTGACAGCTCGGTGCCGCCGGTCGTAGTTGCTGCGTCAAAAGTTTTGACGCCGGTTTTGACTCAAAACCGGGGCACTCTCCATGGTCGTGGCGGTAGTCTCTGTAAATCTCCTCGCCGCGGCACGGTAAAATTGAACGATATCATCAGGTAGTGTTTGTACTGTACCTAAAGTTGTCTTCCCACACGTGTGGCCGGGTTTTAATGTGACTACAAATTTTGATTTTAGAATTACAATTCGAATTTAGTTGAAAATTAGTAATGAGTTCTGGAGCTTTCTAGTGTCTAGGTGACAAATGGCCTCATATGAGGCCAGTTTTTAGGCGGGCTTTTGCAATTCAAATAATTGTAGAAATTTATCGCTACTGTAGTGAAAAGCTTTCGACTAGAGTACTAAACGTTGGCAAACCAGAAAACATTTAATTCCGTATCTCAGTCTTCTCTAATCAACACTTTCGTCTTCCTCTTCCCTAAATTTCTTCAAAATGGTGAGCGTCAATGATCCTCGAATTATTGCAGGTAACCGCGTCCACACTCGTGCAAGACTGCTCACCGCTCAGAGTAAATGTCGTCGCATGTATGGAGCCTCCTGGAAGATCAAGTTGGTCACGGGAACTGTCATTGGCATGAAAACTGACAAAGTGAAGGGTCGCAGTGTCACTTCAGTCAGGGCTAAATGGGAATTATCAGATGGCGTCAAGGAGGTCACGCTTCGCATAGCTAACATCAAGGCTGGTGAAGTGATGGGCCTGATCGATGACGGTCCTGAAGATCATATCCATCAAGAAACTGAACATTATGCACAACCGGAGCCTACAGAGGACCGCGTGACGCCACTGGAAGGAGCACTCAGCCGGAGCACGAAAATCTCCGAGAGTGACGAAATGGATTCCCAAGATGGCCTCATGAATGTCCACGGCCGGGCCTGGAAGCGTGAGGAAGTCAAGATGCGTTTAAATGATATGGTACCGCCGAGAAGATGGAAGGTGATTGGACCGATCGATGAGATTATATCCCGTGGTCACAGTCCATCTCAAATGCATCCCATGGACTACTTCATGTGGATTTTCCCACAGGAGCACTTGGCATTAATGGTTTCCTACACCAACGATGCAATGGAATCAAGGGGACTTCGCTTGACCCTAAGAGGTGAAATTTTGAAGTTTTTCAGGGTGCCAATCCTTATGACTCGGATTGAATTCAGCACCAGAAGGTCTCTTTGGAGCTCACAGGAAACCAGCAAATATCTCCCGCAACCTCAATTCGGAAACATTATCTCCCGCAAAAGATTCGAGGAGCTTCGTCAGAATGTCACGTTCAGCTTTCCAGCTGACTCAAATGACAGATGGGGTATTATCAGAGACTTCATGGTCGCAATCAACGATCACAGAGCATCACATGTGATTCCATCACAGAACATCTGCGTTGATGAGAGTATGTCACGCTGGTATGGACTTGGAGGAGATTGGATTGAAACCGGTCTTCCTCATTATGTGGCCATGGACCGAAAACCCGAGAATGGCTGTGAGTTGAAGACTGCTGCATGTGGAAAAAGTGGAATCATAATAAGAATTGAGAACGTCGTCTCAGCTGAGGAGACTTCTTTAAAGGATTTTGAAAGTGACCACTTACACGGAACCGCAGTGACTTTGAGGTTGTTACAGCCATGGTTTCACACCAATCTTGTTGTCAGCCCGGATTCGTACTTTGCTTCTGTCCACACGGCTGAATCACTTTATGAGAAAGGTCTTAGATTCACAGGTGTAGTGAAGACATCTACCAAGAAATATCCGATGAAATATCTATCTCATCTGGAGATTGCTGAAAACGAAGAGCACGTCACACTAGTTTCGAAGCCGGTGGCCGGGCCTCATCTCATGGCAGTGATGTGGGTAAACCGAGACCGCAGATACTTTATTAGTTCTGTCGGAACATCCAACGAAGGAACTCCAATCTATTGCGAGAGATGGCGTACACGTCATGGCGTGACAAGAAAAGAGGAATTGTCTATCCGTATTCCCTCAGTCTGTGAGCAGTATTATGAAACTTGCTCTCAGATTGACCGCCACAACGGATCTCGTCAGGATGATCTCGGCTTGGAAAAGAAGTTCGAAGTCAAGGAGTGGTCTATGCGTGTCAAAACTTCTTTATTGGCCATTTGCATTGTGGATGCATGGAAACTGTATGCAGGTGCAAAAGGAGATGGTTCTAAGATGTCTCCAAATCAGTTTTATTGTGCGCTTGCTGACCAGTTGATTGATAACAAGTATGATCGTATATCGTTACGTCAGCGAAAATCAGACAGTGCTGTTGAAGATGAAGATGTTGGGTTTGGCAGTGGAATTGGTACTCACCTAACTCCAACCACTCGCAAGCGGACAAGCGCATCCGGCGAGGAGACTTGTGCTCTTTATCAATCCAGATGCAATATTTGCAAAGGTACAAAGAAGTCAACGTTTATTTGCTCAGCCTGCAAGTTATATTTTGACAAAGAAGTATACCATCACCAGACTAGGCGTGACTGTTTTAAGAAACATGTCAACGAACGTCACGATCTTACTTACAAAGGTAAGTACTACTAGTGCTTAAATCGTTCTCGGCCATTAAAACTGACTAAATGGGTCAGCATTTGAGTAAAATAGAGCAAAAAGAGATAAAAAACTCCTTTTGTTCCCTATGGTTCTATCCTGCGTCTAAAGACTTGCTTGGAAGACCTGCAGCCGTGTCGGAATGCCCCTTTATGAGATGTCACCGTATTCAATCTCATGTTCGAATGGGCGCTATTAAGCGTCCTGGGCTGCAGGTCACGAACAAGAACCATGGAGATCCCCGAAGGGATTTTTCGACCACTAAAGTGCTCAGCGAGGAGTTGAACCCCGGCCTCTAAGACTCAGCGATCCTTGCAGACCACTGAGCTGGCTTTTCAGTTACCAACTAGTCGTTTATAGTTGTCTTTATAGTCGTTCAAAGTTCTACTTCGTAAAAATTGTGCTCCTTTTGTTCTATACTTGCGAAAATCTTAAATTTTGTTTAAATTTTACTGTAGAGCATTTGACCTCATATGAGGTCAAGGGTGACCTCATATGAGGCAAATTGCCGGTCGTCTAGACACTAGACGCCCTGGGACGGCGATAAAAGGAGAGGCTCTGCGGGTTGGTGAGGGTGGGGGGGGGGGGGGGGGGAAAGGAAGGCGGAGCCAAAAAGTAAACGAACAACAACACCCCTAAACACCAGCTCAAGGTCTTCTTTAAGACAGCATGGACAGCCATGTTTGGATGTATGCGTCCGTGTACACGTGTGTGTATGGGGGTGAAGACTCAGCCGGAAAGTAGCGAGCGTCTCTATCAGTATGCCGAGCGTCGCCGGGCGGTGCAACCCAGAGCTGTACTCTACTTGAGCTCGCGGGGCCGCACCGCCCACCGCCCACCCCTCGGCATGTCTATTTCTCTCCCACCCCCCCGCTCTTGATCTCGTCGCTCGCCGAGTCTTTCTCACATGTCTACTTCTTTGTTTTGTTTCTTTATGTTGTTTCTATGTTGTTTCTACTTCTAGTTTGTAGGTTTTGACCCGACAGTTTCTATGACTACAGTATCGTAGCGTATTCCCTTGCGGACGTCCTTTGCCAGGTAAAATTACCAAACTCTTCATGTTCGCGATTTTGAGACGGTGGCCCAACCCTCTCTTTGAGATTTCACAAAAAACGTCTGTAAGTCATAGTGACGAAAAACTTTCTACAGTACAACTAGGCACAAGGTTATGACACATTTCTCAAAATCTAGAGTGTGCCACCGTCTCGCTCCTCAACCTTGTCCTGAAACGCGTGTGCGCAAATTTGCTCCCCTGACTGACGAGCACTAGTTTTGCTCAATGACGACGAAGGGCTCTCCGGGCGAAACGCAAAGCCGACCGGGACATGCCTGAGCAGGCATGCCTCCCTCATCTGCGCTGCTGCTGATGCGTCTCCGCCAAGGAAGTAATCGCAGCCGCTCCCTCACCTTCCGCAGGATGTCCTCCTTCACATTTTCGACCTCATGACCCCCGCTCAAACCACCCCCTTCTGCCAGCTGTGCACCACCACCGCAGCAGCTGCCGCAGACCCGTCCATCTGCGCCTCGCTCGCGCGCCGTCATCTCGGCATCGCCCCCGCCCAGCACGCGCTTTCCGCCGCCACCCTCGTGTCCCGCTGGTGGTTTGCCACCGACGCCTTCGCCCCGGGCGTCCCCGTCCACTTCCGCAAGGGCTTCACCGAGATCCACGCCCGCGGCAGCGTCGAGCGCGACGTCGCCGAGGGCTCCGTCGCCGCCTACGTCTTCGCCGGCCGCCACAAGGACGCGGCCGCCCCCGTCCCCGTCCCCGCCGTCACCATGCACTCCTTCCTCGAGGCCGCGGGCCCGTTCCCCATGGAGGGCATGCCTCTGCGCCTCATCCACGTCTCCGAGCCCGCACCGCGCGATCCGCCCGCCTTCCCGCCGTCGGCCCCACCCCCGCCCGGCGCGCCCGATGCGCGCGCGTGCTCGTCGTCGCCAACGGCCCGACACGGCTCGCGTGTGCCGTGCCCAGCGGCGACCGCCTGCGCGTGCTGGACGTGCACGTGCCGCCGAAGCTGCTGCTGACGAAGCCTCGGCTGAACACGATGGCCGTGGAGTACGACCGCGCGTCGCGCGCCGCGTACTGGCTCAAGTCTGTCGACGTCGTGCCGTGCACCTTGCCGCTGCGGCCGATCGCCGACGACGCGCGGCGCTTCGCGCCGCACGTGCCGGACATGACGCCCCCGCGCCCGTGGGCACACGTCGAGGTCGAGGACACGGATAGCGAGAGGGGAGGTAGGGACTTGATGCTGTTGTAAAATATATCGCTCTCTCTTGCTAGGATGTTGCGCGGTTGTTCTGAGAGCGGGCGATGCTGGCGGGAGCTGGAGGATGGGAGCTGGAGAATGGGAGCTGGAGAATGGGAGCTGGAGAATGGGAGCTGGAGAATGGAGGATGTGATGTTGGAGCGGGAACGCGGAAGACTGAGATACGCTTGCTGGTGGAGGATGCTAAAGTTTACCTCACCGCCGCCGCTATTTCAATGGCATACAGATCACGGAGTCGACATTCTAGAGTGAATTGAGGCCGCCTTGTTGGATCACATGGTTGGATCTCGAGATCATCTTCAACGTCTTCTGTCCACAAAGAGGCCACTCGCTATTAATGACGCCATGTGGCGCCTCTTAGGCCTCTTTGCGCCTGATTCTACCTTGACGGCATGCCGTGCACCAAGAGGGACAAACAGCAACCGGACATACTTGTGGACTCCACAAACCCTGCCTCCCCCTTCTTCCGCTGGCAAAACGCACTCTACCCTTTCCCTACCGAACAAAATCAACTGTTTTCACAGCAAGAGTGATCGCAAAGGCCTACCGCAAAAGCCAACCGCCCCCCGAGACTTGTCGACCATATACTCCTTCACATCACATCTTTTTCCTTGTCGCCAACTAGCCATCCAGAACAATGGTGCTGGGCCATCTCGAAAACAACTACTGGATCGTCCTGTTGGCCTATGTCGCGGCCTTCCTGCCGTGGACCGCCCTGAACGCCTGCGACTTTATCTCGCCGGCGTGGCGCAAGGCCCGCAACGTACGTGTCGCGGGATACACCAACCTGGCCCTTACCGGTATCCCGGCTCTCTACATCATATTTTACATTGTCATTCAAACTGAGGACGATCCCAAAGAAGTGTTCACGGCGGCCGTCGCGTTACTTTTTGCGCTGCTACACTTCTTGCAGACCGCGTGGGGCTTGTGGCAGCTGCATGTGTTTGTGGCGTGGGCTTCCAATAGTATTAAAGCTTTGCGGGCGCTGGGGATTGATTATGAGTTGATGAATGCCGAAGAGAACAAAGCCAAGCGTAGGCGAGGAAGGGGCAAGAACGAAGGCCTGGACGAATCGGAGGTCCTGTCTGCGGATGAGATGGCGGATGAGCCGGAGGTCCTGTCTGCGGATAAGATGGCGGATGAGCTGCTAGTCAGCGACGAACTCATTGAGAATCGCCTTTTTCATGGAAAAGCCCGTTGTTACCTGCAGTTCGAGGACATTGATATCAAGACGGACTCATCGCATAGCAACATTTTTCTCCAGCGCATAATGTTACTGCCGCGTATACTGTCCATATCAATCCGATACGTGTATCAAACAGTTTTGCGGCGGTGCTTTGTGGGAGAGAGTGTGCCGAAAGTGCGTCAGGTGCCTCACAAACCGGAGGAGGTCTGGCTGCGGTGGTCGGTAGCGTTTGCTGCTCAAGGGCTGGGAGGGTGGATGAAGGAGTTTCGAGTTGCGGCAAAAGGGGACGAAGATTTGTCGGGTTTGAACAATATGCAGCAGTACGAGAATCGACGGGACTACGTGGCGAGCCGAGTGCTGGCCACGGCTGGATTAGAGCTGTGCCTAGGACGTTGCGTACCGCTGGGTGAGGACTCAGCTGTGTCGAAGACGGAACGATTGCGAAAAGTGGCCGAGTCAGGCTGCGGTTTGCCGTTTGATGCAAGACAGGTAAATGTGATAAAGTCAGTTGAAAAGGGGTACAGGCCGTACGCTCGGATACTATCGGGGATCATTCAGGAGATGCCGGTTTGGTTTGGGACAGAAATGGAGGGGTTTGATATCGAGAGAGTGGAGTGGCTGGCGATCTTGCTGAACATGGGGGGTGAAGTTCTGTCAAAGAAGGAGGCCCAGAACACCAAGCGGGAGGAAAGAGAGTTCGAGCCGTTGCCGCACAATGATTTTGCAATGGAGAATCTGCGGGAGCAGCTGGGGATCAGGGAGAAGTTTGCTGAAACAAGGTGCCGAAGGAGTCGAGCGTGATGCAATGCGATCTATAGAGCTGTATGAGGGCGCTATCGAGAAGGGTGACCACGTCGGTGCCATGGTGGGCCTCGGTGTTTTGTTCTCAGAAGGTGCCGAAGGAGTAGAGCGTAACGCGGTTCGATCTATGGAGCTGTATGAGCGGGCTATCGTGGAGGGTGACGACGTCGATGCCATGGTGAACCTCGGTGTTTTGCTCTCAGAAGGTGCCGAAGGAGTAGAGCGTGACGCGGTGCGGTCTATGGAGCTGTATGAGCGTGCTATCGAGAAGGGCGAGGACGTCGATGCCATGGTGAACCTCGGTGTTTTGCTCTCAGAAGGTGCCGAAGGAGTAGAGCGTGACGCGGTGCGGTCTATGGAGCTGTATGAGCGTGCTATCGAGAAGGGCGAGGACGTCGATGCTATGGTGAACCTCGGTGTTTTGCTCTCAGAAGGTGCCGAAGGAGTAGCGTGACGCGGTGCGCGGCGTGGCATTGTATGATCGCGCAATGGCGAAAGGAAATTCCGGTAACGCGACTTGCTATCTTGCGATGACGTTGAGGGACGGAGCGGAAGGGGTGGAGCGCAATGCGGTGCGTGCGGTGGAGCTGTTTGAGATGGACATCAAGGCACGGAAGCAGAGCAGGTCAATGGTGTGTCTTGGAAACATGATGCGGGACGGGGCAGACGGGGTGGCCCGCGACACGGATCGGGCGATACAGTTGTACGAGATGGCGGTCGAGGAAGACAACAACGCGGAGGCGGTAGCCTAACTTGCGGCGTTGCAGCGGGACAGATGAGACGGCAGTACGCGGGACGAGGCTGAGTGAGAAGTTCTCACTCACCCTCGCCGTCACCCACGCCGCCTTCTCACCGAAGAAGGCGGGGGGCGGCATGGAAGGCGAGGGCAGTGGCGGGGGAGGTACAGTACCACATGCCACATGGATAGGCGGCGTAATGTACACATTTTTGGTGTAATTGTTTTGGGTGTAATTATTATTATTATATATGACAACATTAACACGTGTACAGTAGTGCATTCGTCATCGCCGCGATGGCCTTCTCCTTCTGCCGGAGAGGACGACAGGCAAAAGGGAGGACGACGGAGCGGGACGGCAGAGTTGCAGGCGAGTCTCCGACACCGGTGGCCAACGTCGACTCGGTGCTAATCGAAAACACTCGTCTGTACGCTACAGACGTAACGATACTCGGTTTCCATTAAAGGCAGAGTAGCCGACTTTCCTTCCCCGAATCTACAGTATGTATCGGTCGCCCAGTTTAGCCCATCCCTCAGTCGGCCTCCGACAGCTCCGTCTGCATGGCTCCGTGGCTCACCGCCTGCCGCATCGCTTTCGCCGTCTCGCCGCCGACCCGGCGCGCGCGTCACGTGCTGCGATCCGCATGCCGGGGCGCGGCCGTTGCGGCGCGTGGCGCTGCGCGGCTGCGCGACGCAGCAAGACATCACCCCCGCGCACGCAGTGCTGCGCCGCGCCGCCCACTCGCAGGGCCTGGACGTGGCGCGACTCAAAACCCTCGTGCGGCTCACGGATCTGCTGCTGAGTGAGAGCAAGCGGTACAACCTCACGGCGATCCGCACGCGCGATGCCGTGCTGCTCAAGCACGTCGTGGATGCGCTTAGCCTGCTAGCGGCGCTGGACGCGGAGGCTGCGGCCGCTGCCATCGGCCTGCGTGTCGTCGATTTCGGCACGGGCGCGGGGTTCCCGCGGCTCGTCCTGGTTATCGTGAGGCCGCAGTGGGACGTCACGCTGCTCGAGGCCGCGCGCAAGAAGACGCGCTTCCACGACCTGGTGGGGCGCAAGCTGGTCCTGCCCAACGTCCCGTCCGTGTGGGGGAGGGCGGAAGAGGTCGGGCAGAGTAAGATTCATCGGGGACGCCATTAGAAGGCTGGGCGGGAAGCTGGAAGGTGTGCGCGAGGCGTGGCCGTAAGAGTGGATGGAAGGGCAGGGGGAAGAGGCGGAAGAGGTTGACGGAAGAGATTGACGGAAGGAAGAAGTGTATTGTGGCCGTGAGGAAGGTGAAGGCAACGCCACGGGCGTTTCCGAGGTTGCCGGGGGTGCCGAAGAAGACGCGTTTGTGAGGCCGCGAATAAGTTTGCGGGGAGAGAAAGGCGTCGGGAGAGCGGAGAGAGGAAAAGTGTCGGTTGAGAGATGTGGCAGGGAATAGGAGGGCGTGTGGGCCAGCCACCACCCGTGAGCTCGACAACCAACAGCGTGGAGGTTGCGTAAGACCGCCATCGGCAGCGCAATATGTGCGCCGCAGCGCTGGGTGTCTCGATATGGAAAAGCGCTAGTTTCCGGGAGTTGCGCAGACTGAGCAAATACATTGGCGCATCGCCGTTGAGGTGATGCGCGTCATCGCGCAGTTGCCGCAGGGCGCACATCCTTCTCAGCGACGTATTCGACCCGTCCGGCGAACGCCTCCGCGCCGTGCAGCCAGGGCATGCGCGGGAGCAGCGGGAGGACGACATAGCTGCCTGTCTCGATAGGGAGCGTATCTCGGAATGCTGTGGGGCCCAGCTCGCCGAAGACGCGCTGCAAACCGCGGAAGTTGAGCGGGCGCTGGTCGAACTCCGTGGCCCACTCGAGCAGGTTGAGGTAGTCTTCGCGGTACGAGGCGGCCAGGCCGTTGTACTCGCCGCGCACGACGCTCTGGCAGAGGCACCAGATGCGCTCGTACGGGCCGCGCAGCTCGGTGGGGCCCGGTTCGAGCCGCACAATGGCGCCCGCGCTGCGCAGCGCGTAGACGCAGAACACGCCGTACTGGCTGAGCTTCTCCTCCATGCGGAGCCACGTCCTGCTCCGGTAGTCGCGCCCCGTCGCCACGAGCAGGGCCGGCAGCAGCAGATACGGTGCCACGCCCACACTGAACCAGTCGATGTAGTCCGCCGCGGGCACGTCCCGCTGCGCCGCCGCCGCCGACACGCAGTCGATCCACAGCGAGTACGCGCGGAACCCCGCGCTCGCTGCGACCGCGCTCGCCACCGTCACCACATCCGTCCATAGCCTCGCCGATATGTTCCGCCCCTTCGGGCCTTCGTGTCGGTACGATAGCGAGAACACACCGATCGCCTCGCGCTCGACGCGCTTCAGCTCCGCGGCCGTGATGCGCGCGCCTGCGTCGCCGCTCAGAATGCGCGGCAGGAGGCCACCGGCGGTAGCAGGAGGCACCGCCGTCGCCATGGGCCGCGTCAGTCCCTGCGCGACAACAGTGTTCGTCGCGAGATGCGGGAGGTGAAGGTCACCGCACCATCGCTGAAGCGCTGCGCGTGAGTACAGCGCCTCCTCGTTGCTCCACAGCCTGGCGGTGCAGTAGTGCGTGAAGCCCTGTCTGTGGCTGGTCGTCACGTGCACGCCTGGGCGGTGGGGCGGGCCCGGGAACGGCGGCACTGGCGAGAGTTGTCTCAACTGAGACTGGACGGTACGGAGGTGGTAAGCTCGCGCCTGGGAGAGCGCCTGTTTCTCCTCCGTCGAGAGCTCGGAGAAGCTACCCACAGACATCCTGCGAGAAGCGCATCTTCTCTGCACGGTAGGGCCAGAAAACTTCCAGAAACGAGGTGCTGTAGTTTCGCGAGTTTGGTAATCGTTTTGGCCGAAACTGTGCAAATGTATGCCTTCTTCTTCTTTATTTGAGGGGTCAAGGTTAATTCCTCCTTAACCCGAAGAACCCTTTTAATTCAGACTCTCCTTCCCCCTGCCTCCTTATCATACGATGCATGCATGTGCCGGTAGAGAGGGCCGCAACTCGTGTAATTTGCCTAACGGTAGGCGTCAGCCACAGCTCAAGTTGGGTAACGAATTCGACTTTCGACGGCCTCGCCGACTTGGATCTTCTACCGCGTGCGAGTGACGTAAATTATGTTTAGCGTATGCGGAAGAGGCGGACAGGGGGTGTATTCGACGCCACCGGAGCGTGGCGAAGGGGAGAGGAGAGCTACGCCTGGGGGCACTGGTTGGGGCAGAGGAAGGGCGGGAGTTGGCAAAGAAAGGCGGCGACAGGAACGGGGAGAAAGGGCAGGTGTGGGGCGGGGCAGAGGACGACCGGGACGAAGGAGCACGCGAGGGAGTGAGGGATACCCGGCTTGTCCCAGGGTTATGGGAGGTTCCGCATATGTACTCCAACAACATCACCAAGTTCCTTTTCTGAATGGGACCTCAAACCGTGCCTCTAGATCCGTTGCACAGTTTTTTTTTTTTTTTTTTGTGCAGATGCACAGGGAAGAAAAACTGCCAGGTACGACTGCCCCGAGCCGCACAATGCGCTATCACGGGGACACACGTACTCCCCTTTGGCTTCCCCAGAGAACCTCGCGGCCACTTCTGTGCATCGGCCAATTCCCAACCAAAGATACACCCTGACTGATGTCGGCTACACGGTGACAGCGATTGTGCCAGCGATTGTGCCATTCACCCTTCTCCACTGGTCATATCACCTGAGTCAGCTTGGCCGCTTTTCTTGAAAAGTCGCCCTTTTCGTATTTCCCGAAGCCTTCACGCAATCGACGCACACATTTCACACCCAACATCACACCCAACTGTCAACCGGCGGCGTTTTAACCTCACGCGAGGGGCTTATGACACCTTTTGTGTTACCAGTCGAGGCATACTGTCCCTGGTAATATACCCTTCGTTAGTCAGAAACAGAATTGTCTCAAACTCACCTTGGTTACTGCCCAAACAGCTTGCCTCAGACGCAATGATCTTAATCTTGAGGACGACCAACAGCAAATGCATAGCGAATACGTGAGAGGCACGGGCGCTTGTCGGTGTGTTAAGCATGACCTGTCCCCCGAGGAGGCCTGGGCTATAAGGACCCGTGTGATTTACATCTTGCTCAGAGGAAGATTGTACTTGCGGAACTGGCATGGGGCGATGAAAGCCGATATTGCCTATGCGGAAATTGCGTCAGCGTCGTGCGGAGTCGATGGTGCGTTCGGAAAAACTGCTGTTGCTACGTAGCTGTAGCCACACTTGGCCTTCACCACGTCGAGGAACTGTCACTTGTTGACATACGAGCAGGCGGATATGGCCAATGCGAAGGCGGAAACGACCATAGCAGACCTAACGGCATGTCGTTTCCCCCACAAGCTAACTAGATTCGAAACCTTCTCCTCTGCTTCCGGCGAAGATGGAAGCTCAGATTCAAGTAAGGCGCGATTGGTTGGTGCTATGGCAAGAATGGTGAACGGGGCAAGCAAGGCGAACGGCACAGCGGCAGCACAGTACAATTGAGCCCTCAAGCGCGTTTCAGTGACTTGGGCACAGCACAATAGGGCAGGTACCAGAGCCATGCCCGCGGGCCTGAAGAATGCACCCTGAGGCGGGAATGACGCCCTCCACCGCGAAAGCTGCTCTCGCGGCGATAATTTGGCGCAGATTGGGACTTCGAGTATAGATATGTATGACAGGGCCCCAGCAGTGAGGCCTACAGTAGCGGTGACGGCGACTTCTAGGACGCGCGAGTATTGAGGGTCCATGACGGTGGCGAATTTACGGGAACGCAGTTGAAAAAGCCAAATGACCAACGGAGTGATATCGGTGTCAAGGAGTGAGTTTGGTAGCGTTTCACGGGCTGAAGTGGTTAGGGGTAGCTGAGCGCTGTCGATTTCTGTTAGTGCCTCGAGTGTGCGCAAGAACGATCCGGTTTGCGAGTGGTGCGCTGGGAGACGCAGAAACGCTGGGAGACGCAGAAACGCTGGGAGACGCAGAAAAAAAACCTGGCGCCCAATCTCAACATCAAGTTGCAGAAAAAAAACCTGCCGTTCAATCTCAACATCAAGTCATTTGCGGAGGTTAAATAACCTAACGTTTCATATTTTTGAAAACATTTCGATGTACAGTAGATGGTACCGGTCTGCGAGGCGATGTAACGAAAAATCTGGAAAATTTCCGTCCAGTTTCGCCTCTCAAGAGGTTCTATGTTCTGCAACCCTCTGCCGGCACCCAGGGACATTATTTGCAGAGAGAGAGAGAGAGCACTACCGCGTTGCACAGAAGAGTACACTCAGCGTCTCTATCTGACATGCAAGCAACTCTATAGCAATACCACATTCATCAGTGTGTTGCAGGAACGAATCTCTGATCCGGCTCCCTCTACACTGCGGGGTGCTCGGGTGCTGGCACCGCCAACTCTTTTCTCGGAACGGCCCTCTAGTGTCTATCTGACAATTTTTTAAGGGCCGTTCCGAGAAAAGAGTTGGCAGATAGACACTACCCAAGGGTAGACACTAGAGGGCCGTTCCGAAAGAAGAGTTCGAGTAAAGGGGGTTGCCGGTGTTGTCGGACAGTGACAAAAAGTTCGGACATGCAAAATATTTGTAAGAAACATCCTTGACACGGGCCAAAGTGCGGCACCGCCGCCTAACAGCGCCAGAAAGTGCGCTGTATCTCATAACGAAGTGGATGAAATTAAAAAACAAATATCCCAATCGATTGCGCACAGCGTTTTACGTATAGGAGTGTAACAGCCAGAGCACACAAAACAGGCGGACTTTTCAAATTCTCGTCCGGTATCCCTTCGACCTATTCCAACTCACTGTCAACTCAATTCACAGCATTCCGATATACACATAAACGCCAACTACTTCTAACTTCTATACCTGCCCTTCTGGACCACTTTTGGCATCTCGCGAATGAAAAATGCCGCCTGCTTCGCGTGAACAGCGCATTATGGCTGCAATGAAAATGGTCACAGATGGCCAAACCTACAGGCAAGCAGTAGAACGACACCAAATCCCCAGATCCACAATTGCAAGCCGCATACAAGCTGCCTCTCCCTCCTCGCAACGAATTCGAAAAATCCGAGCTGGTCTCCGCACACTCACATCAGTTGAGGAAGACCTTGTGCTTAATCTCATAACTCGCTCTGCTGAACGTGGATTACCTTTAACGCGGAGACTTGTCAAAGAAGCAATCGAAATTATCATAAGTCGTATGACTCCTGCACGTCGCCTCGTGCTCAAGTTTAAGGGAGGGACACCGGGAACAAGATATCTACGTAACTTTCATCGCGGCCACAGGGACAAGATACTGTTCTCCAAGCCACTGAGGGAAGAAGCCGTTCGATTTCATGCATGTAACGGTGACTCTTTAACAACACATTTTGCTCGTCTTGAAAAAATTATTCAAGAGCACAACATCGACAGCCCAAGGATCTGGAACTGTGACGAAACAGGCGCAGCACCCGGGCGAGATGCAAATGGAAAGCAGACTTCACGTGTATATGTCACCAGAGCGGGGGCGCGCGACGCCAAAATCGGACATTTTCTGAGCACAAGCAGGGTGACAATGCTTCCAGCGGTGAGCGCAGACGGTGAGACAGTGCCACCGATGTTTGTATTTAAAGGCTCGCGGCTTCCATACCGTGTTGTGGTTCAAGACGGCATGAAAGCTGTGCAGACATACGCTGATTGCTTGCCCCGAGGGTCAATCGTATCAATGAGGTCCGAAGGCGGTGGCGTCGATACAAAAAAATTCTTAGAATGGTGCAGGCATTTTATCTCGAACGTGAGGGATCTGACTAGAGGTGTCCGTAAAGTGTTGCTGATACTGGATGGGTATCGGTCACACATGTCTCTTGCAGCTCTTGAGATGTTGGACTATAATGATGTTATCGTTTATGCACTACCCGCCCACACATCAGGCAAAACACAACCTTTGGATGTGACAATTTCTTCTCCTTTGAAGGGTGCTTTGAACGACGCTATAAATTTAGCCGTGGCAAAGGATGAACAAAACAACTGGGACGCATTCGCATTTTCCAGCATGTTGAGGTACGCCTACAAAAAAGCGTTTACGAACAGTAATATTATCCCTGCGTTTCGCCGTTCTGGTATATGGCCATTAGATGCGCATCAGCTTCTATCTATTCCACGCCCTCAGAGCCATATGCACCAGGTGATGATGTCAGTGACGGAGCTGGAGCAATTGCTGGAAGTGCGGCGAACAGAAATACGTCATTCAGTTTTGGGTTCTGATGTGAACCTGAGTCATAGTGGTTTTGTTGATACGACTAGAGGTCAGATGCTGACATCATTTAATGCTATGAATTTAGCGAGAGAGAAATACCGCAATGATGAGCGGTGCAAGCTGACGGAAGCAGCAAACGCTGCAGAACTGTCTTTGCGGAAAGCTCGTCGCACAGAAAGGGCACAGGCGGAAGCAGTAAACTTTCGTAATGCGCGATGGGCGAAGCGAGCGGAACTTGCTGGCATGGCAATTGGGGTGTTTAAGAAGCGAGTGAGGTCGCTTCGAGAGCGGAGAGCCATCGCACGTCGTATGGTAATTATGAGGAAGCAGAAGACGTTTTGAAATGGGCACAATTTTTGAGCAAAGTGACGGGTTTGATGTGGGATCGGTGACGTGGCGAATAATTTTGTTTCCAAAAAATAATGTTGTATGAGGAAAATGTGCTTGCATTTCCGATCTTTGTGCTCGGTTGGGGCGCAAAAGTGTCTGCGTGCTTCAATCTCACTCCTCTTGTGTGTCCGTGGTTGTTTTGGCCAAGTCCCACTGGACGACGGGCTGACAGTGTCCCCGTCGCAAAACATAAAAAACGGTGATTGTTTGACAATTAGAAGTACTTTTTCCTTTTAATATTGAGGTTTTTGTCCGACGTTTTCAGCACCCCCCCTTTACGTCGTCGGTCTCATGCCGTCGTGGGTGAGACTGTGTGCGTGTGCGATGTGTCTTACGTGTGTACGTGTATAGGTACAGTATTATGATAATACTATTATCACAATCATCACGAGATTCAACATGCGATCAAACATCGGGAGCGGCTTTGCACTTCTGTTATACACGTGTAGAATTTATGATTGATCATGAGAGACTGCGGTATGAACGGCGTGATGGACAGCTCTAAACTTCACTTGAAAGGTAAACTTTACTCGCCACGCTGCTTGCAGACAAGGCCGAAAATGTACGCCGCCAGGAGTCTCAAAATGCACAAAGATGGTACAGTGCGCGAAGTTAGAATAAATACAGTCTTCAATAAGATGTGAACATGTGCTTTTATTGTAACACGTGACGCACCGGCACGTTTCCGGCATGAACAGGCGCCGATAAAAACGCCTGTAATGTCAGTTTGATGCGAAAAGTAAACAATGGCAATCTATTTATAAAAAACGTCGCGCAATAGACATAAATACGCGAAATTCTATATGACACAAAACACCAAAGAGCTTTTAATACTTCGTCGCACCGCCGCCAGCATCCATCACTGCATGCATGCGACGGGGTAGGCTTTTGTCAAGCTTGAGTAAAAGGTCTGATGCTACTGTATACCACGCCTCCTCTATAGCCACCTTCAAATCAATTACATTTTCATAATGCCTACCTCTGGCGTAACCAGTCCTAGCCATCATTCCCCACACATTATCTATAATATTGACGTCGGGGGACTTCGGCGGCCATGGCCGCGTAGTGACAGAGTGGTCTGAGAGCCAATTCTTAGTGAAATTGGAGGTATGAATGGAAGCGTTGTCCTGCTGAAAGAACCAATTATGACCCTCACCGAACGGGTCCGCCGCGAACAGTAGCAGTCCATCTCTTAAAACATCGCAGTACTTCGTTGAATGGTGGCGACCATCCATAACAATGAGAGGAGATACACCGTAGAGGCTGATGGCACCCCATATCATTACAGAAAACGTTCCCATCTGTCTTTTAGAAAATATCCTCTCTTTCGTCCTCAAGTCGTGCCAGTAAGATGCAAGACCATCTGGTCCGTCTCCGTTAAACTCTTTTTCAATCACTGAAGGTGACAGTATTCCAAATTTCTTCTCCCTTACTTATATATTTGCGGCACCCCTTAGTCGTATTCTCTTTATGAATAGGGGTCATCTGTGGTGCCATTATCATTTTCTTATACTTCAGATAGGGCACTGCACGAAGGATTTTTTGAACGCGTCGGCTGCCGATAGGCAGATTCAGTTCAGCCTGAATCGTCCTGGCACTATCCTCCCCTTGTAGAGCCATCGGAACCATTGCCCTCTGCTGAGTCTGGGAAATGTTTTGGTTGCCTTTCCACTTTTTCGGTGCTTTAGGTTTAAAGCCTTGTCTGACCACGACTTGCACAGCGCCAAGGGAGCGATTCACCATCTCTGCGATTTTTCTGTATGAGATACACTCCCTGTGAAGGGCGAGTATCTGGCCCCTTTCAAGGTCTGTAATAGTCGGTCCTCGAGGCATTTTGAGCCTCGGTGCAGTTGAAATTGGAGCTTGAAATGTATAAAGGGGACGAAGACGGTGTGTTACTCTGTTTTATATGGTTTCTATAGCTTTGTCTTTCTACTTTTGCGCGTTGAAGTTACTGTACTATATGGAATTTTTGGCGTATCTATCCCAATTTCGCGCGGGGTTTTAAAGATAACTTCGTAACTGTACATCTCAGCATTTTATTATCTTCATTGATGGCTTTCTCATGTTCTGTTAGGGTGGTACGCAAGAACATTCCCGGGAAAGAGCGAAGAAATCGCGATAATTGATGCTGTAGATGGGTGTATTTATTACAGCTTCGTGCACTGTACATTCTCTGTTACGGGGGGCAACGGTCCCCCTCCATCTTGGGGAAGCTCAACTTATACACACTATATACAACATACGCTACACCCCCACGGACCGTCCTCACCCCTACCCCCAACTCTCAAAACAATCCCTCAGGGTGCTCCAATCTGCCATATGTCGCGGCGACCATGAGCGCCGCGACAGCCATGTACGCGACGATCAAACCGAACACGGCCTCCCTGCCCCACCCGCTCCACACGACGCCGACAAGCATGGCGAACACAACCCTGGCGACAGAGCCGCTAGCGGAGAAGACGCAGAGGCAGGTTCCAACGGGGAGGCCGGCGAGGACCTTTGAGAAGAGGGCAAGCACGGCCGTCTGCCCGACGGGGTACGCGACGCACGCAGATCAGCAGCCTCGCCAGCCCGACGAAGAAGATGCGGAAGGAGGCCGTGCCGTACGTCAGGTGGTGCTGCTCCATCAAGAAGGGCGTGGCGATGGTCTCGAACTTGGTGATCACGCCGCAGAAGTCCACGTTGACGAGCAAGCAGAAGACCGTGGCCGCGACATCCTAGCGCGGCGGCGACGGCGGCACGTCTGACGGCAGGTCCAGGTTTGGGTGTGATTCAGCGTGCGCTGGTCGCGGGGCGCTGCTCGCGAGCCGCGCTGGCGCAGGCTTAGCAGTGCGGGGCGCCGCGCGACGGGGTGGCGAGGGATGGGATGTGGACGCTGGAGGGCGAGACGCGGCGGCAGATGGCGTTAGTAGGAATGTGTCTGGGAATGGCGGTGCAAGCAAGGTAATTGAAGGGCACGGGGCCGACGGGCGTCCACGGAGGTGGCGCTCAGCTGAGAGTTGTGTGACGCAATACGAGGGCGAGGGGGAGGGAAGAATCGTTCTGATACACTTTGTAAGCCGTTCTGGGTGCTGGGCGCGAACCCTCCTCTTTCTTTGCCCTCCCTGCAGAGGGCTATTTGTTGGTGTGGAGCGCCATACTGCGACCGTTGGTTACCAGAGCTGACAGGAACCCGTGTGACAGACATGGAAACAGCGAAATCCACGGCTTCGGCACGAGCCGCGAGTGCAGCGCTGAAACGGAAGATGCATACTCATCCACTTTGAACAACACACGGTACGATCTCCATGCTTGCGCGTTTCAAGGCGTGTGACGCACGTAATATCGCTCAGAAAGATCATATATAATGCGTCCCCTACGATGTGCGAGCGACTACGGCGGCGTGTGCCACATCTTGCGAGCAAACAAGTCTCAAAGAAGACCCTGTTTTGCTCTTACGGTGACGCCCGTCTTGTGTTCCACTGCCGCAAACCTTGAGCACTAGACTGTTGTAATCTGATCAGTGTGAAATGAGACCATAGAGATTTTGACACTTGTTAGAATTGGATCCATTGGGTGACAGCCCCTGTTCACAGCGAGCCCTGCCAAAAGGATATCTTCGAGTGAGCAAGCATGAGAACGGCTCATCGTTTGATGAGCAATTGGTTGTTGATAAGACGCACTTACCAACACAAGCAAGCAGAAACGCAGACCCAGGGAGCAGTGAGCACCACCGCGCCAAGGGTCACAGGGAAAGAGGCAACAGCAACACCTTGCACAGAAGGGGAAAGCTAAGGCAATGCATGTGGATATAGAGTACCTCAGACGAGCGCGACAGTCTGAGAAGCAAGCGCAATTGTTCTCATTGCAAGAGAACGGCAAAAGGGCACGCGGCCCAATTCGAGATGGACGAGGGTGGGGCAGACAGGTAGTTCCGATACGTGCAATCCGATATGTGCAACATGTATCTACAACCACGGAATTAGAGCAGCAAAGCAGTAGAACAGTACCGGCGTTCGAGCGAAAAGCGGATACTTAAGAAAGAGGAATGAGCAGTAAAAAGAGGATAGAGGGAGGAGGAAGCCCCAGCAATTAGTGCTGACCAATCTTTGCCATCCTTACCCTTCGGCCGCTACGCTCTCTTCATCAGAAAAGTGTCCTCTACCTACTACGCCCGTCGCGTCGGATACCGTGTTGACACCTCTACACATTTCCTTGCTCGATACGTTGCACTGACTTCCACTGTAACCAGCTCGCCATGACCCATAACTTGACAACTGTAGAGAGACCAGCTCGCTGCTTTTTCAGAAAATACTTCCGCCCTCAAAATTTCCCATTTTTCTAGAACGGACCAAGCATGCAAGCAGCGAATGGCAGTACCCTCGTAGCGCAGTCAGATGTTGTGATTTCCAGCGGGGAGATACCAAAGTAGTCTTCCGATGGGTGTAACCGATCTCCAAAGGTAAAAGGGTCACTCAAAAGCGCACAAGGTCTCGCGTACGAACGCGGTAGGGGGCACAAGTCGGCAACGCATTTACTAGACACAAGGTAGCGTTGCGATGGGTGCAGACAGAAGACGGGTGGTGTGTGGATCGTGGGACAGCACTGCGCGAGTGCGTGACGTTAAGACGGGGGCACAAGTCGGGCACGCATTTAGTGGACATACTGGTTGGGTGCGTAACGTTGAGATGAGTGCAGACAAAAGACATTTGGGATCTGGCTCTGAGGACGAGAGCGTGCGGGTGTGACATGCAGAGAGAGGGGAGCACAAGTCGGCAGCTCGTTCACTGAACACGCAGTTCAGGTAGCCAGCGTTGCCGTGAGTGCAGACGGCAAACGTGCGGTATCTACATCGAGGGACAGCACTGTGTGAGTGTGGGACGTAGAGGCTGGGGCCCAAGTGGGCGATGCATTGACAGAACACAACTGTGAGGTGTCTAGCGTTACGATTAGTAGGGACGGAAGACGTGGGTGGTATCTGGATGGGAGGACAGTAGCACGCGAGTGTGGGAGGTGGGGAGAGGGGATCACAGTACAAGTTGGGAAGGGAGAAGAGTGGGAGGACATGCAAGGGAGATTTGTGAGGACAGAAGTTTCGGGCGCTGTTTCTCGAATAGGACAAAGATGCGAAATTGTTGCAATCGACGGGAAATTTGTTCAGAAACGAGAGGGTTAGAAGCGAGAGGACCAGAAGCGAGAGGATCAGAAGCGAGAGGATCAGAAGCGAGAAGGTTAGAAGCCAGAGGATCAGAAGTGAGAGGATCAAAAGCGAGAATATCAGAAGCGAGAGGATGGCTCTGAGGCAGTGTGGCCAAGTTAGAGTTTAGTAGACCTCGAGCAATGTATGTTGATGACGATCATGGGGATGTGAGTAGGAAAATAGGCGAGACGCAGCGTGTTGGTATCCTCGAGTCACGCAGCACGAGTGTTCTGAAGAGACGGCGAGGCACATATCCTGCCTCATTTGCTACCGCACTTCCGTGACGACCTCCTCCCCTCTGCCCGTCCTGCGTACCCATCCCAAGGGTACTTGGAACAAGCGGTACGCAAGGGTACCGTTCAACGGTACCCCTTGTTCCATCTTCTCGCCCACCCCGACTACTGACGACGTGTTCCTTGGTGTCTCTTGAGAGATCCTGAGATCAGGGAATCCTGCCGATACACGTGGGAACACGTGTCCACGACTGCGAGGTGTCGAGGAAGTCCAGCTGCCCACCTCGCACATTTGCCTCGAAGAGAAACCATGTCGTTGCAATTACAGACCCTCTTCGCGGGTCTGTCGCCGTACTGTAATGCATAAAAACAAGAGGGGATCAGAGAGTTCCGTAATCCCAGTAGTGTAAAGTTTAGGAGAAAGAGTTTCTTACGCCCCCCTACTGTACGCCTCTGGATGCGTGCAGTTTATTCCTCATTCGCATTGGACGATAGATACTGTGGCCCACCGTGGAAGCAAAATGAGACTCTCGCCGATGCAATCCTCGCAGCATACAATTCTCGCGTCTGATGACTGCTCGAAAACTGGCAATTTTTCAATGACTGTGCCTGATATTATATCTTTCAACTGGCAGTTCACCCAGTCATGCCCTTCTTCCCAGGGCCGTTGACTGGAAGTTGCGACCCTGGCGCCTTCTTGGGAATGTACTAAACTGCCAGTCTCAGAACGACTGCTTCCGTTGACCCAGCAGTCGAACCCAGTCGTCCCAGTACTGCCTTCTCCCCTTGGCCTTTCAACTGGTCTTCAAGAAATGACTGCCTCAACGACTCTCCCCTGTGTTACTGTTCGAGAGCATGCTTTCTTTTCTGCTCCTAACGTCTCCCACTTCTGCCCGCAAACTCTCCTGGTAGGACCACACTGTCGATCAACAAACCCGTTCTTTCTCTCGTAATTGTAAATTGTAAGTGACAGATACTTGACTGGTTTTATTGTACCAGGCAAGTTGCGGTGCGTTGTTGATGCTTGTAGCGTGTGCAGTTGAGTGTTCAATTAACAGAGTACGAAGTAGTCTACACATTTTGTTTTGAGGCTCATGCTGTTCTGTGCCTGTCTTCCGCGTCCGATGCATCCGAGGCGTGCTTGGAGTGATAATGGTATACAAGTCATCTGCGAATAAATGTGTGTGAAGTAGGAAGTGGTTGAGATCTACTGGATCGTTCGGATGGAAAACGAAGTTTATTCTAAGGGAGAGGTCGAGACTGTTCATGGTTGGAATGCAATGTATGACAAGGCTAGGTGTGTGCAAAAAGACACGGTGCATCATTTTGTTAGCACAAGCTCCGATATCTGGTTCGGACTGACAGGCCTTTGCGTCAGTCCCAAAGCCCCGTGTCATTGTCACTCTCCTCTTCACTGTCCTCGTCTGTATTGTGCTGCGTTTTACGTAAATCATCGACAGAAGGTTCGCCCCTAAATTGTTTTGGGATTTGACAGCTCCACGTTGCATACAACTCAGGTAATCTTGAATGTATCTGCTCAAAGTTTGCGTTCAAAAACAAACTCATGTCCACGAATGCAGAATCGACACGACTTCCTTGGCCGGAAAGAAGCCGCCCCGCCATTCCAAAAATATATCTCAATCTGTGCTGAAGATGCTTTATGACCTAAGATGCTTTGAGCCACTACGCTCAAATTTGGATAAAAATGAGACATGGCTTTCCACCATGATAGTAGCCGACGAGTAGGAAGGTCTCGCGCGCGGACCTTTTCGCCCTGAAGGTACCTATTGAGTTCCTCTGTGACGCGATCTAATGTAGTTTCCCGGCCATCCGCAGCCGCATCAGCATCGTCCTCGAATTCTCCAGACGATGAAACCCCCCAACTTTACCTGAATCAACTCGAGAGATCTTCGGCGAAGGCTCTGACCCAGCTTCTTCCGAGTCCGGAATTCCGGCCTCCATATTTCTGCTCTTCGCAACCCTGTAGGCCTTCCTCAGTGCAGCATTGAAAATGGCTTCGCGCTTCTTTCTGGCCTGCTCGCCAGAAAGGATCGACTACAAGCAGCGCAACGATTTAAAGGCGAGGTGAAAAAACCTGCATTTCCAAAACAAAGGGACGTCGAGTTCTGTGGTATAACTACCTTCGTCCCGACCACTCGGAACGAGGGGGGTTAGAGGTAAGGGAGCGCGCGACGCTGGGTAACCCACGCGAGCGCGAACCGTACGGAAGGACTCGAAAAGAGGGAAGGCTCACGTGGCCGGTGACGCGCAGCCCGTCGGTGGTGTTCAATCCGGACGGCCGGTCACGGGTTAGAAGCCTGAGACTTAGAGATAAAACCGGACGGAGTTAGCAAAAAGCCGTAAAGGGAAGGGAGGCGAGTGTGCCTCCCGTTTACTGGAACGGGGCAGGTGCCCCCGGTCTTAACCCCTAAGTGGGACGCCAGGACACCTGTCCCGCTACAGTAGCTGTTACTTACTGTATACCAGCTACTTTGCTAAGTTGGCTAATTTGTGCCATTAACTACTAATTACCAATTACTTACCGTTGGGATCCTACACGTGTAACCAGCGGGGTACTACTGTACTCTGCACCGGCCGTGTGCTGTGAATATAACTCCTTACAGTTCTTCTCGCGCTTACAGCCCATCATACTGTGTCCTGGGGCGGCAGCGGTTGTGCGATTGCCTTCTCGCCGTTGTACTACAGACCCCTTTCCTTACTTCGCGACACGTCCCCGTCGCGGCGGACTAAAATCCGTGCTAGCTGTGACGGTCCTCTATCCCGAACGGAGACCATGCGTCCGCCGCGGAGACGCGGCCGTACAGTAGGTACCTTTCTCGGGTCCTCAAACCCGCATGCACACCCGCAGCGGCGGTCATCTCCCGACCCGCGCGGAGGAGTTCAGCGCTCCTGCTGTTCCCGGTTCCTTTCGCGGTACGCCACCGTCTGGATTGGGCGGCTTCTGCCTGCGCCGGGCATCGAGCAACCGGCGCAAAGAAGCCTTTTTCCAGGATCCCCCGGAGGGCTCGCCATGTTTCCATGAATTCCTCTTCTATTTCCTCCAAAACCCCACGGGTACGCCCCCGCCAGCCCCGCAGCGGTACGTCCCAGACCTTTCCCGGGGCGTGCAGTACCTCTGTCGTCCAAAACACGAGCGAAAACCGCAGGGTAGTCCCTTTCCCGAACGGTTCCTATTTGTAGACCAAGAGAAACTGTAAAAAACAGTCAGAAACGGCATAAACACGTTTCTGTTTCCAAATACTCCCAGGTCGGCGACGACCTAAGGAGTCTGGAACCGTTCTCAGATATGGGCTACGATTTTTATTCGCCCTTGTAGAGGGGAAATCGTAGCCCTTCTTCCCGTACAGTGTTCCCTTGAAGAACCGAGCGGGAACTCGGGTTTACTGGTACAGCGGACGGACCCGCTGTACCTTCAACCGTCCAGATTGGCTTGCCGTTGCGGTGGGCCGTCTTCCCCCGGCGCCGGGCATCATCAAACCGGCGCCAAAGAAGCGATTTTCCCCCACCCCCCCGGAGGGCTGGCTGTTTTTCCAAAATCGGCGCTCTTTCACCCGCGAGACAGCGGGGTGTGTGACCGTCAGCCTGTCCGTGCGGTCAGTGGGGAGCTCCCAGCGGCGGTACGCTCTGCTGTTCGTCCAAAACCGGTCGGTAAGCCCTGCTGTTGTCACTTTCCGCGGAGGCCCCAATTTGGAAACGAAAGGAAACTGTAAAAAACGATCAGAAACAGCGGTTTACAGTTTCGGTTTCCAAATCGGCTTGGGCCTTCCCAAAGTCGGGTTTTCCGTCTTGGGACCTCCGGACACGGGCAGACCCGGGGAGTACAATGCCGTTAACGGGTGGGGGCTACGATTTTTTCCCACCCTTTGGGAGGGGAAAACGTAGCCCATCCGACGGCTTAATTAAAAACCGGTGAACTGGTTCATTCCAACGGTGCAGCGAGTCCATCCGCACCAGGTCTAGCCAGTCGGGTTCGCCGGTGGCACACAGTAGTATGTGCACGCCATGAGCGGTAGATTACCGTTAACGGGAGGCCTTCGGTCAGTTCCTATATGTATTCCGCTGGGTTGTAGCCTACCAGCGGACATCGTAGGAGGGGTCGGTACCGGTCTCCTAGAATTTTCGTGTCGGTGTCGGCGGCCGGTGCACCCGGCGGCCCGCGATGGGCGACCTCGCGGTTGGTGCGGCGTAGTGCTGCGCAGGTGGTTTCCGGTCCCTACGCAGCACGAGGAGCTCATCCCCATCAGGGTGTTTGCGGTAAATTCAGCGTTATTTTCCCAGAACATTATGCCAAGAATTCCCGCTCGGCGGGTGGCTTTTTGGTGATTTGACGAGCTCCGATTGGGCAGTCTCCGAAAGCGGTCGTGTTTGGAGCCGCCGCCCGTGCCCCAGCGGCCACGCGTGCCGGATGGTGTATGCCGCTCGCGCAACTCGTGTTCCACAGTGCCCTGGAGCCCCGGAGAGGTCGTCCCCATACAGTATTTACGCGGCTGGGTTCCGTCTCTCAGCAGCGGGTATACACCGGGGCGCCAAGCCGTTTGACCACCGCCGCGTCAGGTCGTCCTGTCGGCGGGTCAGCTTCCTCCGCGCCGATCCATCCGGTACGGCTCGAGCGGTGGCACGCAGGGGATCCGCGTGCGCCATAAACGGGTGGTCGCCACCTGGAGGAGACCCTCGGCGGAGTCGCCCCCATCCGCGCCGGGTATTCCGGTGCGGGGTTTGGGGTGGCGCACGCGGGGTTCCGCGTGCGTTCGTCGCGATCTCGCCCCCATTCGCGCCGGGTATTCCGGTGCGGGGTTTGGGGTGGCGCACGCGGGGTTCCGCGTGCGCCCGTGGCGATCTCGCCCCTTCCTGCGCCGGGTCTTCCGGCCCGGGGGTTTGCGGTGACGCGCGCGGGGTTCTGCGTGCGTCTGTGGCGATTGGCCGCCGCCCGGGGGAGGTCCTCCGCGGGATCTTCCCGGCCTGCGTTGGGTTGCCCAGTGCGGTGTTAGCGGTGCCGTGCTGCCGCCTGCGTGCGCCAGAAGCGGTCTATGAAGGCCTGGGAGAGTCCCTCCGCGGGTTCCCAGGTATCGTCCGCTGGGGCGTAGCCATACCAGCGGACCTTGTACTGGGTTCCTGTGCGGTTCTCCTGGTGACCGACCAGATGGTCGACCACATACTCAGCAGCGGGTTCGGGTTCTCCGTCCGCCGCGGGCTGGGTCGGGGCGGCCGCAGTGACGTCGAGGGGTCCCCGCGGCATCCGGGTTATCTGGCTGCGCTTCCACTGGCGCAGCCAGATCGGGGGTGCCTAAGCTTCTGAGGCTGGGCACGAGGAGAGACGTCGTCACCTCTACGCGTCCTCCCCGGCTTCCCGCGTCAGCAGCAATTCATCGCGGATTTCATCGGCGGCTTGCGCCACGTGGTCTTCGGTAGGGCCGTGGTGCGGCTCTTCTATCACGTTCACGCCCGCGGGGGCCGTCGGACGCTGGTTTCTCCAAGCGGATGGCCCCTGGCGGTTGAACGGGGATCCCGAGCAGAGGCCCTGCCGGATGCGTAGCTTCTGGTAGTTGGCCTCTCGTGCCTCCAGAAGCTTGGCCCGCAGGCCTGCATCGGCAACGACTGGCCACGCCTCTTGTCGGTGCGTGGTGTCAAGGCAGAACCGGCACGGTGGCGGTCCGGGAAATCTCCCGCCGGAGAACCGGACGCGTGGATCCTGCCCTTGCCTCCCGTACGGTCCTGTGCGCACGTCTCCAGGGTTGGCGGGCGGAACCGGGGCGCCCGCCGTCGAGGCTGCCGGCGACGGATAATAACTCGTCGGTGGCGAGCTCATCGAGGTCGGCGTGGCGGTTTGGTCCGTCACGGCCAGGATTGCTTCTTCAGAAAATCCCCCGGCCGTCGGGATGTCGGATGCCGACTCAACCGACAGCACGGGCCTCGTCCTTGCGGTGCGGTCAAATCTTCTAGCCGCTCCGGACGACTCCCGAGATGCCATGGCTGACATCCCCTGCCGGCGGGAAGCCCGATTGGTTTCCCCGATCGCTTGCGCTTATGGAGCCACGGATTGGTAATCCACATCCGGGTGCGTAGCGAGGTCATTGCGGACCTTCGCGCACGTGGCGGGAAGTAACCCCTCGACGAATAGGGACTTCAACCGCCGGTCGGAGAATACCGTACCGCATCGGAGGGCCTTGTCCCAGAGGTGGTTACTGTAAACCTCCTCCGTCATGTTGGAACTTTGACGGAAGGAGGTCACGTCACCAACCGCTTCGGAAATTACCTCATCGGTGGCATCGGTACGCAACAAAAAGTTGACGACCTGCGGGTACGTCCTGAGCAGTTCGCGTCGCTCCACGTCAACCGCCATGGTATTTCCATTGAGACGGGACTGGAGTAGAGCGTGAGCCTGCCCGGTGAGGTAGAACTGGAAGCACCACACGGCGGCTCCCTCGGTGATCCCGTTGTGGTCGCACGCCATCTTGAGGCGTGCGAGGAATCCCAATACCGCAATCGGATCTTGACTACTGGACGTGTGGGACCTCATCTGCTCGTCCAGTTTCTTCCGGTAACGGTTAATGTGCCGCGCTACTGTAGAGTCGTAGCGCGAGCTAAGCCGTTCCAGGCGGTAGGTTTTGTAGTTGACGGCCTTGGTAAACAGGTCATTGAGGGGCCTGATTACCGTGGGCCGTCGCTCGTCGCTCTTCGGGGCAGCCCGGCGGTGTCTGCTCGAGCGACGACGCTCCTCATTCGACTCGGTGTGGTAGTCTTCCGAGTCGGACGGGTCGTGCTGGTGCCGGTCTCGGCTTCTATCGCAGCGTGCCCTGTCGATCCGCCTACGAGAGTCTTCCGAACCGGATGGGTCATCATCGGAGGGGTGTCCACCCCCTCCGGCATCGCGGTATCGCCCGTGGCGTGCCTCGCGGTTATCGCGGTATCGCCAGCGGCGTTCCTCGCGGTCTTCATCCGTCCTGTGACAGGGGTCTTCTGCGTCGGAATACCGGGTGTATTCGGCTTCGGTCCTGTGCGTGCCGGGTGCACGTCTTCTGCTCAACCGGTACGGGTCTCGATTCTCTGTCTCGGGGAGCCCCAGGCGGTTGTCTGTCCCGCAGGGGTCGCCCGTACCGGCGAGTATGGGGAGGAAATTCTCTGTGGTCCTCCCTGTGGCACCGTGAACGGTTGGGAGATAGATGGCTCTGCCCTCAGGGTGAGGGTCCATCTTATCAGTCCCGGGTACGGCGCCGATCGGATCAGCGATATTAAAGTTTGAGTCCGGAACGGTTTCACGGCGCGGCGCCGGCGGCGGTACCGCGCCTCCCGTTTCGGTAAATGTCGTGGCCAGACGGATGGCCACGGCGGAGCTAATAGCTCCCTTTAGAGCCAATGCGGTCGGAGATTCGTCCTCCTCCGCGGCGAGCGCTGCCACCACCTCGTCGTGTACGAGGGGGGCAATCTTCTCGTCCAGCAGGGCTCGGAGCGCGGTGTCCGCATGCTCCGCCACCAATCTTGGTGCCGTTCGGTCGAGGCAGGCCTGGACGACCTGAGGTAGTTCCTCAGCCAGGAAACCCTCCATCCAGGTTTGTAGCCGCGGGAGTAATGCGTCGTACAATACTTGTACGCGGTTCCCCCCACCAGCCGGTAGCCCGGCAGTGGTGTCCGAAACGGAAGGGGTCTTCTGGCCCCTGGTAGACGGCGGGCGTAGCATGGCTTCCGGATTGTCGATCCGGGGGCGCTGTGCGCCTGTGCCACTGCGGGTACTTGCTCGCCCGGAGGCGGTATCTTCTCCGGCGGAATCTGCACAGTTCATCGTCGATGATCACTGGCGATCGACGCGGTGATTTTCGACCTCTTTCAATCTGATCGGTAGTTGCTCGCGCTGGCGATCCAGTGCGGGCTCAACCTCTGTAGTTATACCCTTCACAAGAGTACCAAAATGTGGTATAACTACCTTCGTCCCGACCACTCGGAACGAGGGGGGTTAGAGGTAAGGGAGCGCGCGACGCTGGGTAACCCACGCGAGCGCGAATCGTACGGAAGGACTCGAAAAGAGGGAAGGCTCACGTGGCCGGTGACGCGCAGCCCGTCGGTGGTGTTCAATCCGGACGGCCGGTCACGGGTTAGAAGCCTGAGACTTAGAGATAAAACCGGACGGAGTTAGCAAAAAGCCGTAAAGGGAGGCGAGTGTGCCTCCCGTTTACTGGAACGGGGCAGGTGCCCCCGGTCTTAACCCCTAAGTGGGACGCCAGGACACCTGTCCCGCTGCAGTAGCTGTTACTTACTGTATACCAGCTACTTTGCTAAGTTGGCTAATTTGTGCCATTAACTACTAATTACCAATTACTTACCGTTGGGATCCTACACGTGTAACCAGCGGGGTACTACTGTACTCTGCACCGGCCGTGTGCTGTAAATATAACTCCTTACAGTTTTTCTCGCGCTTACAGCCCATCGTACTGTGTCCCGGGGCGGCAGCGGTTGTGCGATTGCCTTCGCGCCGTTGTACTACAAGTTCCATTGTAACCGCGAAAAAAGCGCTTCGCAAAAGCCTCTCGTAGCGTTTCTCTCGTTTGCACCACTATTGGATTCAGCAGCATTTGGCGGACTGATTGAGAGAGAGAGTGCTGTCTTTTTATGGTGGAATGGTGGGATTAAAAATTGGAAGAGCAACTGATGCACAAAGCACAGTAGCGCGTAAACGACAAAGTGCCAGAAAAACCTCAACACCGGAAGGAAAGCCTGTATCCTGTGCCAATCTGATTATATCTCCCACAGGCCTCACCAGCGAAAAGGATTGCACTAAAATATCAACGTCATTGTCCAGCGGGAAGTACGTTTTCTCAGCCACGTAGTAATGATCCTTAATAACGTTCCAAAGTTTCAAAAAAGCGCGCAAGAGGCCGAATCCTTACAAACCACCGATGTGGCATATCTTGAATGAGCTTTAAACGTGTGCCAATCATCTGAAACTGTAAATCCTCAAACTGAATCCTCATCTTCAGGCTTTTGTGCACGTGTTCAATCACGGCTTTGACCTTTTTGAGCAGAGCCCTGAACTCGGGGGTTTTGCAGCTTTTAAAATTCATGCTTGTGCTCAAAGCCTTCACCAGCGCACAGTGCGATGGATGGCTGATACACCAGTCCCAGTGAGACGTTAAGAGCTTACAGAAAAGGCGTTTGACATCAGAACCACTATCATACGTAGCAGAGCAGAGGTTCGTGGTTTCAATGCCGAATTCATTGAATACTTTTTCGCACCAGCGCCTTAAAGTATCAGAAAGCATTTCATCCAGACCAGCAATAGGATGGAATAATCTTACGGCCAATAAACAGCTCCTCGTCAACCACTGGTTACTAACAAAAAATATTCTGATTCCAATATACTTGTAGTACAACTCCGCGGAGGCGACGGCGCCACCGCTGCCGCACCGGCGTACAGTGATCTCGAGTGTAAGCGCCAGCACAACCGTAAGGAGTTGTATTTACAGCTGGTGGCCGGTGTGGAGAACAGTAATACTCCACCGGCTACACGTGTGTAATCCGTACGGTTATCAGTAGTAATTAGTAGTTAATGGCACAAATGTATTAATTGTGTACAGTAGCTGGTATACAGTAAGTAACAGCTACTGTAGCGGGACAGGTGTCCTGGCGTCCCACTTAGGGGTTAAGACCGGGGGCACCTGCCCCGTCCCAGTAAAGAGGGGGCAGACTCGCCTCCCTTCCCTTTACGGCTAAGTGCTAACACCGTTCCGGTTTTCCTTTAGCTCGGGCTTCTAACCCGTGACCGGCCGTCCGGTTATAACACCACCGATCGGCTGCACGTCACCGGCCACGTGAGCCTTCCCTCTTTTAGAGTCCATCCGTACGGTTTCTATCTGCGCGTGGGTAACCCAGCGTCGCGCGCTCCCTCACCTCTCACCCCCCTCGTTCCGAGTGGTCGGGACGAGGTAGTTATACCACAATACTTTTCGTGTGTAGTCGAGCATGTCCACAAATCTAGATTGACATGTAGCATTGGTAGCACAGAATCATTGATGACATCGTGTAGATATTTCTTTATCTATGCGACATTGGCCTGGTACATTTCCAGGATTATCTTTTTCACTTTTTAGAGTGAATCTCATTGCCAAAGCTCCCATTCTGATCCAGTAACGAAAAAATTGCGAAGCTCAGCACACTCCCCAAAATTGAAGGGTAGCATCTTTCTAACAATGAGTTTCACAAACTTGATCTCATGGAACCTACTCAGATTGGTGCGTAGCATGAATTGGTGTTCATACGAAAGCCGAACTCTCTTTTCTATCTTCCGTTTCCGCAAGTTCTGAGCACGTTTCGAAGTTATTCCGTGCACTTTTTGTAGGTGATCCGATGCGTTGCTTGTGTTCTTCGTAATTTTAATGATCTCTGAGCAGCCTGCCGAAGCCAGGCAATACCAGTCTCCGTCTGTCACATTTTCAGATGTAACGCGAACACCATGACCATATATGATGGATCGGGTTTTAGAGGATTTGGGAATGTCGAATAGCACGTAGCCGAAAGGAACTTGAAATCGGAGGATGCGATTCTCGAGGGGAGAAGAGGCGTGAGTGGTGGATGCTTCCTGGTTCAATGGGAGAAAGACAGGGTTTGAAAGCGATGGCTGTGTCGTGGTTATGGGAAGAGAGTTGCTAAGAACGGATCAAATTCCAGAAGGAGTTGGGGCAGGTGATATTGTATGCGCATCACTGGGATAGCAGGTTGGATCTGGCGTTGGCACCTTTGCAGTATTAGCAACTGGCGATGAAACTTGCGATTCAGGGTGATTCATAGCGCCTGCCTTCGAAGAAATGGTTAAAACGCTGGCTGCAGTCGAGGGGTGGTGCTCTGCTCGAGACGGGTGTGGAATGCGAAGGGAGTAGTGCTATCATCGCAGCTGCGTTGCTTGGGCTCTCTCATCATGGAGTCTGATACGAATTAAATTTTTGATATTTTCCAGTTGAAACACAGTACCCTTCCCCGGCAGGGTAATTTGGAATGCATTCTCTTTTTTAAATGGAGAAAGTACTTGTTTAAGGGTTTTATCGCCAAAACAGTCGCCATTCGAAGCGCCGTATTCTAGTCGATAAAATGAGCCTATCAATTCTTCATGTGCCTGGATCTCGTGAGAACCTACCCAAATCTATTGTTAATGGTCAACATTGCCGGAATTCCAGAACTCTGGGCAATTTGGAACGTGTTTTTGGGCGTGACAAGCAGGTTTTCAGGGAGTTAGAATAGTACACGTGTACAATTGGTGCAAAAGCTTTGCACATTGCGTGCATTGAGACCTTTGAAGCTCTGTTCCAAATTACCCTTTTTTCAAATTACCCTGCCGGGGAAGGGTAGTGCCAGTCGTTGCTGACAGTCTTAAGGCGCGTGGGATTTGTATGTGACTGCATAGTCATTTGCGTGACTGGAGACATTATTACTACGGTGTGAACAGTCGAGGTATTGTTTTATCCCCAAAAGTGGCACCGACTGCCATTATACTGCAGATAACTGGCTACCAGTCAATGTCCTACTCCCTCACTCGGTCCTCTTAAAAGCGCTGCAGGTGCAAAAATGACTGGCTAATATTGACCAATGGGAGTCAATAGCCAGACAGTCGTCGGACACGAGATACAATTGATATGCGACCTTACTGACATCAGCAGAAACGCAACGCACTTCCCCCAAATACTGTGTCGTCGTCTTCGGCACTGACCCGAATACCGTACCACCCAATCGTAACCGGACACTTGTCCAGTTGAATTGCATCAGCACATAAGTATCGGAAACTCACCAAGAAACTCAACCAATACGACCACACTACGCGTAAATGCTGCAAGTTTATTGGCCAATTGTATCTCACCGACAGATCTCTTGGGATTTTCCTGCAGTTGCCTGGCTCGAACATATTTCTGTATTGCTATGCTTGCTGCTGTATGCTTCGCGTTATGCTTTCTGTCCTCCTTTACGACAGCATGGACTGAGGGCCTCCTTTAAGACAGCATGTGACTCCCGTTGGTCTATTTTTATGACTGTACGTTAGTTTTACAACTTGCTCTAATCTCAGAGCCCGCTTCTCCATCGAGTGAAAAAAATAATATAAAAACTCATTCATACACCGCGCTCATTGCGTGCTCATTGCATGCTCTTTGCGTGTTCATCGCTTTATCCAAACATTCAAGCATTGCGCATACTACATCGACCATCGCGGAGGCATACACTCACTAGAACAACCCGCCGCCTGCTCCAACCCATTCCTCAACAAAACTCTTCCTGTTGCCGCAGATAGAGTACAATACACGTCAAAATGTTGCCCCACCCCTCCAGCACCGAATAACGCCCATTGGACGAATTGAACTGGTTGGCAACCAGTTCCACACCTCCACCTCCAACGAGACGCTCCAGATCAGCCACCCGCATCGTGCACTGCTCGCGGCAAAGCTGCACCACCCCTGTCTCTTCGCCGAGCTGCGTGTCAAACTCGATACACTTTCGGGAAAACGCAGACGTCGTCTCGCCGTACGACGCCTTCCGCATTTGGAACAGGTCAAACCCGTCGTCCACCACAGAGATCGTCCGGATCATCGCCTGCAGCGTCTGCTTCTGCTGTAGTGCACTAACATGCCTCCCTCAATAGCGAGGCACACGCGAGTTATCCCACGTGTACACGTGTATTTCTCCCTCAGGCACGGCCTGGTGTAAGCTCTGTCGAAGTACTGACAGCTCATCACCCACGTGTAAAACGTGTATTATCACCACGTGTATTCGTGTATGATCACCACGTGTATTCGTGTATCATAACCCGGTACCAGGGGTATTGCGTACAGTACAGCATATAAGCTGGTACGACAGTATTATTACCGTATTTTAAGCTATTATTAGTACGGCGTCGACGACCATATAGTCGACGCTCCACCCTAAGTAAACAGGCACGAAGCCTGGGGTTCTTTCCCATGTTTCTGGATTCTCGGTAGTAGCCTCGCGCCGGTCCTCGCACGCCCTGTGCGGCACCACGCGAGCCTACCTATTCCCTTGAATCCCCACTCCTTCCTACCGCGCGCTGCTACCGAGGACACCACCGCTCCTACGCGCGTCCGTTGCCACTCTGCTCTCCTACTACACTCACTTCGCTCTGTGTTTGTCTGTTCCTACCCGTGTCTACCTACCGCGCACGCGCGCCCGACCCCCGGTGCCGGTTATCACCGGGTGGTCTCCTGTTCCCCACTCCCCCGCGTCCCGAACACGCGTGCTCTGCCTGAGGCTGCCACACGTGGCCTCAGTGTACGACACATCCACCCCCGACAGAGCGTACCGCTGCGCCGCCTGAAACATCTGCAGACTGGCGTTCAGGTCCCCTTCCGTTAGACCACAACGTCGCCCCTCCAAGATCGCGCTGGCCAGCTGCCGCGTGCTCGAAAACTCGTTCACGGGGAGAGCGCGTAGCTCAGCTCTTCCATTGCCTGTGTGTTTTTTTATTTAATCATTTTGAAGAGAGTTTGGGCGCAGTAAGCTAGATAAAGAACATTTCCGTGGAGTGTACCGTAGCATGTTGGTGCATATGGACGAAAATGATTTGGGCGTACCTTTTCAAAATGTGTCATAACGACGGAGGATACCGACCACGTGTCGTGGTCGAAACCTTCTTGGCAGCCCGTCGTTGCTGGCATGTCACGAAGATGGGACGCGTAGTAGACCTGTGCTTTGATTTCTTTAACGTACATGCATCCGGCAGTTGACACCTTGCAAAACATCGGGGCAGCACTTGTGAATGGACAGAGAGAATAAAAATCTATTCAAGTTTCTTCACCCGGTTGACATTTTAAACAGGCGTTTTAGTTTCCAAGATGTCAACACAAGCCGTTCTAAGTTTGAAAAAAGCAACGTTTTCAGGCATTCTAAAAATGACCGGAAAGGACGGGCAGATCTCACCAGACTCCATCCTTCCGTAACGCAGAAGACATCTTTGCTCAGCGCGGAAGAGAACCGCAGTGGCGGGGTCTCTTTCTGTTGTAAGCAAAAGTCAACCGACGGCGGGTAGCCCAGAAAAACATCAAATTTACATTGTGCTGTATTTAGGTCGCCGACGGCACATGGCCGATTAAATACAAGGCTCAAGTCCGGGGGCGTCTGACTCCCCGGGGGTATCCGCTACCCTCTCTCTTTGCCACTCGCGTGACCCGACGAGCGCTCCTCCTCCGTTCGTCAGTTTCCTCCCTCGTCGTCCCCCGTCTTTCGCCAGATATCCTCCGCCGCTGCGCGCGACGGGCATCCTAGCAGAGCTACCCACCTCGCTCTACATCCTGCCCACCACAGTTATGGGCCCAGAAGGAAAATCTGGAAAATCATCCGGCTTCTTTGATCCTCCGGTCTTCCCACCTGACGGAGATCTAGAGTCTTGGCGCAAAAAAGTTGCTCAATGGGTACATTCACTCAAAGTAGCACACGATGAAGGAACTGATCGAACCTTCCAGACAATGTTTAAGCTACTGGGTTGTAGTCTCTACGATCGCGGACTCCCGGAAGCTCAAAAAGCCATTGTTGATGAGGCTGAGTCAAAGGGACAAGTGGATTATCTGCAGATGGAAGACCCAGTTGAGGCAGCCCTCTAAATTGTCAAATTGGTGGCCGTCAATCCTCCTATTTCCATCGTCACTCGATTGATTTCATCCTATCAGAAAGTCACTTCCTGCCGTAGAGATCGCAACGAGAAACTTTCGACTTTTCGTTTCAAGGTTTAGAGGCCTGGCTGCAAAGCACCTTTTGCATGCAAATGCGTCCTCAAACTCACAAATTGTGGAAGTGCTAGCAATAACTCTGCTTAACAATGCCAACCTTGAAGACGGAACTTTGACAAATGCCAAGTTGCAGCTGATTTCTCACGCAGAGGCGCGCAGCAAGGAAACGGAGAAAGATAATGCCTCTAATGAGCTTGTATCAAAGGAAAGTCTTGCAGAACTTCAGAAGATCAGTGAACAACTGCAGAATCTGGATACACAAATTCGTGAATCTGAAATGTCGACATCCGAATTCAAGAAGGAACTAATGGACTACCGCTCCAAGAATGTCAGTCTCTGTCGTCAACTTGGCAGAACCGTGAAAGACCTTAAGGTCAACCCGCAGGTGAATCCAAACAGGACATCAGTGGCCAATCGCTTCCTGTCTCAGAACAAATCTTGCCGCCTGAACTTAGATGATGCGGTCATTGTTCTCCGTAATCTGACTCAGACATCATCCATGGACTCAGCTCAGTTTTCCATGAAAGACGTCCAAGCGATGGTTGATAGAAAGGTTAGGTAGTTTTTTACTTCCCAACCTGGTACCGAAAGGGTCCCAATTTCATCTCGTCTGGGTGACGGCAACACTTCCAAGTATCCAAGTGCTTCCTCTTTCCAGATACCCTCTGCAAAAGGCATTCGGAACGCCTCCCTCCGCAACAGACCGAAGAGGTCCTTGGGTGCCGCAGAAAGTGCCAACGCGACTTGTTTTGACTGCGGCGAGACTGGTCACTATCGTGGTAGCGATTGTTGCAAGGAACCAAGTGCTTTCACCCGGAAGAAGAAAGCCAGCCGTTTAGACATGGGTGGCAATCGTCCTGGTACCGGTTCTTCCCGACCCGGTTTTTTTCGCAGAGGCTCCGGGGCTGGCCAAGGCAGATGAACCTAATCACTCAATCCGGATCCCCATCGGATATACACCCTCAATTCATGGACCCCAATCCCATCATGGACCCGGGATGTCCACGAAACGTGGGTTGTATCGCCTCAGTCGCAGCATTATGCACGGCATTGGACATACCTTTGCATCTTCCCCCTCTCGACTGTGACCCATTCCTACACGGCTATGGAGAAAAGTGCCGTGATGCACAACTCACACTAGGAATATGGGACCTGCCCCTTACCGACTTGTCAGGCGTAGAAGTACGGATACTGTTCTACGTCACAAGAGGTGGCGGTGTCTTGCTGGTTGGAAATGAGATACTCCACCAGTCATATCAGCTCGGTCCGGAGCATCTCCTCGTCATCCCTCCTAACGTCAGAAGTCTCTCAACGAAACAGTTGTGTTTCCAAACCTACACGGAACCGACCTCCTCAGCAGACCGAGACGCAGTCAGAACGTATCTCTTCGTCGTTCCTTCCAAGAACGTGTCCTTGAGGACATCCTTTACCTCCGTCTCTTCGTTTGTGTCCTCCGACATGGGAAGGGATCACTTGAAGAAGCGTTTCAGCTACGGAAAAATAGCTGATAGGTTCGCATCAAGGCTTCATGGTTACTCTCACTTGCCTTTCGAGGACATGAAGACTCTGTGCCTGCGCGGTGATTTGATGACACCTGTCCTAGAGCAAGCACTCAAGAAAGCAGCTAGCCGATGCTCAAGCCGCAAGCAAACCGGAAGACCTGCAAATTGCAGAAAGATTTCGTTTGCAAGGATTCTGGGATCTTTCAACAAGCACCTGCAGCTTGACTTTTTCTTCGCCAAGAAGTTCGAAAATGTTCCAATTCTTCATATCTTCGATGTTCACACTGGATTTTCGGCTGCCTACCTCATGCCAACCAGAGAAATGAGACTTTCTCCTCGCGCCCTAGAGGTGAATTGGATCAACGTTCACGGTTCCCCCGCCATAGTTCTGCAGATGTCGAATTCTTCAATTCAAAGTTCGCTGACTTCTTGAGGTACCTCAACATTGATTTCCAACCAAGGCCAGCCCGTCGCCACCATAAGCTTGGGGTTGTGGAAAGGAAGAACTCCATCGTCCGGACACTTATCCAACGCCTGCTGATTGACGCGTCATACTTCGACCAAGGCCGAGAAACGCATTCTGAACGGGAAGATATCCTCTCAAGGGCCGTCTACCTGAGCAACGTGCTTGACGACAGCCGCGAAATGAGGAGCTTTGAGCTCTCATGGGGTTACATCCCCGCTCTTATAGGCCTTCCTCAAACCAAGGCTCCTTCTCAACTCCTTCACACTCACAATGAGCAAATGGCCAGGAGAGCTCTTGCCCTATTCCAGAAATCACGCGTACCGAAGACCTTAACAGCCAATGATCTCTCCAAGGATGATCCTGTATACTTCTTCAGACGCAGTGCGAAGTTTGGGGTATGAGAGACAGCATTCGTCCGTGATTGCCACCCCCACATCGTCATTCTATCAAGGAGGCAGGATCATGCAGGCAAGCCAATTCGTGCCGCATATGAGGACGTTCGGAAGGCACCGTCCTCTCCCTTGCTACAAGAGCTTAACAATATCGACTTCGTCTTTCCAAGGTCTTTCTCCCTTATTGATGAAGACTATGGCGATGAAGAAGGGCTAATGCACGCAGAGTTACCGGAACTATACCCTGAGCTTCAAAATTTGGCTTCAGAAGCTATCCATCCCTCGACAGTACAGAAGGCAAGCGCCCAGAAGCATGCCCCGGCCTTCAACATAGATGATGACCGCGATTCTATACCGGACATCCCTGCTAGAGGGGCAGACGCAGTTTTCGAGAAGGAATGGTCCCTCTGGGCCTGCCATCCAGTCATATCCAATATGTTCTTCAACGCGCAAGTGTCGCAGAGTCGACAAGCCAACTTAAGATGTCAGCTGCTACGCAGTCGAGCGCTGCGACGCGCTCTTCGGAACACAGTATCAGAAAGATGCGCAAATGACATCAGATATGACCAAGTCCCACGAACCACCAGAGCCTCAGAAGGATATCGGTAAAACCACACTTGTCTATCAGCCAAGGCTTCCTCACTCTCTGCAGTCTTCCGAGCAAGAGCTGCTCCACGACATGAAATGAGTCGTGGGAGATGCTCCAGTCTCGGAATTCAAGCTCCAATTCGCACCATGGTGGATTATCGATAAGGCCATTGCCGAGGAGAAAAGCAAGTACCGTCATGTAGATGCGTACGAAGATTTGCACTACAAGGAACTCCCAAAAGGTGCCAACGTAATCACCTCGCACCATTTCTTCCAAATCAAGAACCACGCAGAAGAAGGACGCCTCCGACTTAAGTGTCGCTTGGTCCCTCACGGTAATAAAGACAGAGAAAAGGACTCCGTCCGGAAGGACTCCGCCACTGCGCAATTCCCCATCACTCGTCTGGTACTTTCCCTGGCAACAATATTTTCCTTTTCAGTTGGTTCGCTGGACATCAAAGGGGCATACCTCCAAGCCGGAAACTTGCTACGGGATATATACGTCCGCCCACCACTTGGCTGGGCAAGTTCCGCAAAAATGATCTGGAAACTTCTCAAGCCCGCCTACGGTATAGTGGAGTAGGGTATAATTTGGCAACTCGTCTCCGAAGACTGGCTTTCCCGTAATGGGTTCGTCCCAGTCCCAGGCCTTCTTCAGCTATTTGTCCAGTACTTCAAATCTGGACACATCGAGGTCTTGGTGGCGAAGGAAGTCGACGACTTTCTTCTCGCTGGCCTTCCCACACACATTCAGAAATTCCACGAGGCAATTTCTCGGCGCTTTTTAGTTGGAAGTTTCGTCCTGGATCAAGACTTGGTTTTCAACCGACTGCATATCCACAGATGCCCGGATGGTTCTCTCGCTCTAGATATGAAGGAGTATGTACAAGGCATTAATCCATTGCCGCTCACCAAAGACCGTCGCCGACAGAGCTCACACAGGTGCAGCCTCCAAGAGCTCACAGCCTATCGAGGCTTGGCTGGCAGCTTGAACTTTGTAGGCCATGGAATTCTTCCACAAGCAGCCTTCGCAGCAAGCCATCTCCAACAGGCAGTTGGCCGTCTAACCGTTTCAGACATGGTCATTGCTAACCAACTCCTCGCAGAGCTGAAGAGGCTCGATCCAATGATCACCTTAAGGAGCGTCGTATCTCCCGACAACCCCTGCTACAGTAGCAGGGGTTGTCGGGAGATACGAAGGCCAAGTAACTTGGCCTTTTCAGGTGCCAGCCAAGGGTCTTTTTCTTATGGGCAGACAGGATACATCTCAGGTATGTTCCAGCCAGCAGGGGGTGCGAACGTATTTCACGCCCTTGAATGGCTAAGCAGGAAGCAGAAAAGAGTTGCATTCTCGTCCATGGGTACGGAGATCCTTGCTGCTGCGTCATCGGCAGATCGCAGATCCCTAATGGCTCAAAGCATAAGCATTTTCAATGGAAATGAAATTACTCTGCCCTTGGTCGTAACCGTTGACTCGAGAGGCCTGTACTCCACCATCAATACGCTCCACGAAGTTGCAGACTACCGCCTCCGTCCAACAGTATCGAGACTGCGGGGTTCTTTCGAGAACGAGGAAATAGTTGTCATGCAGTGGGTCGGCGGACAGCAGAATCCAGCAGATGCTCTAACAAGGAGGAGTGTGGTGATGTTCAACCTCTTGAACAGATTCATGAAGACCGGTGTTGTCCATAACGAGTTGCTCCAGAACGCTAGACGTGTGACCAAGGACAAGCCATCAGCCTAGGTCATCAAGTTTTACTCGTCATCGTCGAGGCCAATTACGTTCTTCCTACGTTTAAACCCCGACTTCTCTACGCTTCTCGACGACTCTCTCTTCATATCCTCTTGACGTTGGGCCCTCGACTTCCGGCGGTTCTTCTTTCCCTTTCCAGTCTTCTGAATTTCCAGCCTTATAATTTCAGCGACATCAGTGGAAATCTAACCACGTCCGGGAAAAGCACAGAAAGCCCCGTTTTTCAGACGGAGTGCCACCTTCTGGACATAAGCAAGCACAATTCCTCTGCTCGCATCCACAATCACGACATGATCGATTTCTCCACCATCTTCTTCCGATCCTTTCACCCGGACCAAGAATACGCCCTGTTTCCTAACTTCGAACCATTTTTCTGTGCCTTCTAGAAGCGGCACGTCCACCTTGCACAGCCGAACCGACTCAGGTTCTTCTCAATCCAGCACTGTGCTTCGGCGAGACTCTGCACAAGAATTCTGCCATAGGACACAATTGTCTCGGCGACGCCATCATGGCCCGCAGAATACAGTGCAATAATAAGTGACGCTCTGAAGCACTCGCCATTCTTGGAATGACGAAAACAGGCTTCCCGGGAATGCGGTACGCTTTGGTCGAGTCCGAGTGTGCCCTGAATCCATGACCGGCGAGAGAAACGAACTCATCAAGCTTTTTCCGACAATAATTGTCCAGCCATCGCATGTACTCGAGCTTCTTTCCCTTCGGGAATCATAAGGAAATAGGCGGCTCTGTTGAACTCGCTGGGGCACGTTCCACGTCGCTGCATATCGGACTGCCAATTTCATCGTCAACGAAAGCATTCTGCGTCTGAAGTGTCCAAAATGTCCATGACCCAAAATGTTCTCTTCCCGTCTACGGACCAGTGCGAGTCGTAGAAAGTCTGGCTTCTGAACCCCTTCAATTGACCACAGCTCCATATCAACCTCCTCACGTCCCACCTTCTATCCCCGTGCTCAGACATCCCGCTGCGCAGCAGCCCCTAGCGAGCAATTTCATCGACGAGGAATGGTAGCCCATAGTGATGCTGCATCCATTCGAGAAGTGTTGCCGCAGCATTCCCTCCGATAGAAAGCCCTTGCACAAATAGCTGCATGCTCATGTGAGCTTCGACCCTGCCCTCGGTTACGCAGATTTCGGATGACTTCCAACGACAGCTCGAGTATACCACCTTGTCCAGTGCCACCCTTCTCCCAGACCCTGGCATGCGCAGAACACATGCCATCGATGAACCGCAGTGCGTCACCCGATCCAAGGCCAGCAGGCACTCAATAGGTTCAAGGGTGACGCAGCAGTTCACCGAGACGCTTGTGCGTGCGACGCTCGTGCAAAGTGTGCAGTAATTTTAGCGGAAGTGGTTCGCTGGGTGGAGGAAGAAATCGCGGGTCGAAGGGGGGTAAAAATGGAAAGATGGGGTTTCAGTAAGGGAAAGGGGGACTTTGGGACGACGTGGGCTTCAACAACTCATGCGGTAAGAAAGAACGACAACGGACAGCACGGCGACATGAGAAATATCGGCAGTGACGGGAATATGCGCACCGACAGCTGCAGCGGCGGCTGTGGTGTGCTTGCCGGTAGTCGATGTCGCAGATGTTTATCGGGCCAAGAGGGGGTGTGTTGTAAGCAAAAGTCCACCGACGGTGAGGAGCCCCGAAAAACATCAAATTTACAGTGTGCTGTATTTAGGCCGCCGATGGCGCATGGGCGATTAAATACAAGGCTCAAGTCCGGGGGCGTCTGACTCCCCGGGGGTAAAGGTAGATGGCCCTAATTCTTGGCCAGTGCCCTAATCATTTGGCTACCTTGTTTATTACGTAATAATAATCGAAATTATAATAATTATGCACTCTCGGTCCACACAATGGCCCTTCTCATCTCTTCTGAATGCGGTTGTGCCAAAACATGTGGTGGAATTCAAAAACAAATCAGACCAATCGATTCAGCTGTGTCCAAAACAGCGGAATACGATCTATCAGATCCTAGATCTTCATGAATACAGTGAGAGGGCGGGTTTCTGGGATCAATGTCGCCAAAACCCCGCCTTCCCATTCACAAGCAGGCATCAAACTAGAATTGCTGCCCCCCTTTCACTGTTCCCCCACTTTTCCTTGTTCCTTGTCCTCAATTTGCCATCCCTGCGATAGCATAAGACGACATTATGAGCCGTCCGCATGTACCTCGGCGCCGTGAAGACTGCAAATGTCTTGCGGTTCAAGAGTACCGGGCAGGCCGAATGCCCGCAAGAGATGCCGCAAAGTGGTTTCAAATTCCGCGGTCCACAGTCCAGTACGCCGCAGCAACGCTAAACAAAACAATTACGAAGCAGGCTGGGCGACTTCGCTCGCTAACTGATCAAGAAGAGAAACCAATTTTTGCTCTCCTTACTGATTACGCAAACAAAGGAATACCATGGACTCCCATCATGTGAGACAGGCCGTCCCAATCATGGTGTCTCACATGACGCCAGCAAGACAAGCGTTACTGCCATTTGGCGAGGGACAACCAGGTAGAAAGTGGGTACGAAACTTCATTAAGAGGAACAACAAACTCGTCAAATTTTCCAAACCAACAAAGCAAGAAGCCGAGAGATACAAAATATGAGCTACGTTTTAGACTAAAACTTCACGTAGAAATTATGGAGGCCCGCGATTGATGCGGACGACACGTAAATTGAGAGTAATGCTGCTAGAGACCGACATTTGTCGTACAGGAGGCCGTATGAGACTGGACCAGTTCAAAGATTTACAGGAATGGTAAACCAATCCATCTGATTAAAAGATATATACATCGGTGAATACTTGTTGTGAGACTGCGCTGGAGTCAGTTCTAGTAGAGAGTAGTGTCAGTGGACACTCACATATTTAAAAGTAGCTCAATTCGAGTTGTGTACTGTTGGATCTTTCTGTACAAATGTATTGCAACGCCGTTTGCCCCTTTCACCAAAACTTTCGCTTTCTCCTTCACCCGTAATGAAAAGACATGACAATCACAGGCAAATGTTCGCGAACGTTCGAGGATTGACGAAGTTTCACATTGACCTGCCGTCGCTTTTTTTATTGCCATCCTCTCTAGCCAGCCATAATCGGGGTATGTCTTTCGAGTGCTTCACAAAAATGCCGAAAAAGTTTAAATAAAAGGACATGTATGTAGAAGATTCGCTTTGTAAAGTACTCGAACATTTGGCAGGCGGCGAAAGTTTGCAAAGTTGACAGAGCCATTGATTCGCAATTCGAGCCTATATGTTACCGATGTTTTAAGGACTTACAATTATTTCAGTATCTCACCATGATTTGCCCTTGATATACTGAGATCATGGCTTTTCGAAGAAGCTTTGCCTCAAAAAGACCTTGCTACAAACGAACATTTGCGTATGTCTTGAATAGCGTCCATTTGCAAATGTTCGCAAACGTTTTGCGGCCTCAACATTGTCAGGGCAGCAGGTCACTGACCACATCAGACCATGTGGTGCAAGTTGTAAGCGCGAGTACGAGTTGCGGCATAAAATGTAAATTATGCGTCACCGGATTTTTATTATCAAATGAGAGAAAATACACCTATGCGCTTGCGAAAACTTAGAAATTACAGCTACAAGTAAGAGCTAAAAATATCCATTTCGGTGGTGCCACGTTATTGTGGAGACACGCAGTTGGTCACGGTTTAACTTTGTCAATGCCTCCCATCTTTTCGTGACTTCGAGGCAAATTATAAATATGTTTTTGCTTTGAACTGCTCGGCAAAAGTTGCTCGTCATTTTTTGTATCTCTGAGGGCGAACTAGAGGTACCATGGATTCAATTCAACATAGAGTACCACGTCAAGTACATGGTAATTCAATGTAAATTTTATGAAAGAATTTCGGAAAAATAATAATAAAGAACTTTCCTCTCAGCAATGTTTCATAGCACAAATTCATTCTATAAACCTCATCTGGAATGATGTAAGTGACGATCTTCCATATATAAAAGAAGACTATCTTACCTTATCGTGTTGTAGACAATAGTTCAGAACCGCAAACAGGCATGAGGGCGTCACCGGCGCTATTTTACTTTTGTGCGAAACCACTATTGCGGAGAACCCCTGGTCTGAGCAGCGCTGGCGATCTTCGAAAATTTCGCTCTCTTTTTGGGGTGACGCCAACCGTCTGTGCTGTAGCATGGAATGATATTCGCTCCAGTTTGTCCCGGGGCGCTCAGCCTTTACATCTCCTGTGGGCGTTGCTATTTTTGAAGACCTATGCAACCGAGCACGTGAACAGTATCCTGTCTGGTGCTAGTGAAAAGACGTTTCGAAAGTGGTCTTGGCAACTTATTAAATGTCTTTCCAATCTAAGATGTGTACGTAAAATGTTTGACAAGCCTTGACTCCAGTGTCTCTGACAGTTTGCTGACTATGAATTTTTACTGTGTAGATTAAGTGGGACAAGCGTTTAAGAGGCCATTCGTTCGATAACTGCAATATATTTGTTGATGGCACAGACATTCGAATATACGAGCCGATGAAATTTAGCCCTAGATGGTATTCGCACGAATTTCATGGACCAGGGTTGAGGTACGAGGTGGGTGTCTGTATTTCCACTGGTCATATCGTGTGGACTCATGGGCCATTCCCATGCGGACAACTTCCTGATATACGTATCTTTAAGAGTCGTCTGAAGCAGCTACTACTGCCAGATGAGTATGTCGTGGCTGATGGCGGTTATTCCGATAACCGATGCAAAAGACCAACAGACGTAGAAGATGTGCATTTCCACTCTGTAGTCCGGGCAAGGCACGAAACAGTCAACCGACGAATTAAGCAGTTCTACTGTTTAGGAAACCGCTTTCCGCACAATATTGCTCTGCACTCCTTCTGCTTTCATGCAGTAGCAAATCTGACAGAACTCATGATCAATAACGGCGAGCCTCTCTTCGCTTTGTAAAGTGCACTGATTCTATGGGTGACTTTATCGTTTTATTTTATGTAGCATCGAAGTGTTGAGAGCGAAAATCTCTTCTTGGGGCGTGTATTACACTGCCTGCCTTTTGAGACCCTGCACAATGTTTACACATACACTCTTTATTTTGAGAGTCGACTACCTCTCTGGATGCAAAAAGATCAAATTGCGCAGAAGAAAAGGTTGGTGAGTTTGGATGGCAACTTGTGCGGCAAGTGTAGCACGGATTCAATCTTTCTGTCAGCAATGCTTGGTTTAAAGAAACAGTTTGAGGTCACGTTTACCCTTCATGCCAGAAAAACTAATATTGCTTCACAAACTAGCTAACAGGGAGCAACGCGCAAAGTATAACATCCACATATGCAATCTTCGACCCAGCAGTAATTCAGTATAGTACAGTGAAATGTTGCACAAGTCTACCTCCGATACCATTTCCTTATCCATGTGACGCAGTACAGTACCATTGCCCGTCAAAAATGCCCTAAATCGCGTATTTATCGCAGCCCCCGGGGGGATGCGGTAAATACGCGATTTAGCCGTAGTCGCTGGCACATCGTAGGGGACGCATTGCATATGATTTTTCCAAGCGATGTTACATGCGTACGGTATATGGCATATACCGTACGTATATGGCATATACCGTACGCATGTAATATCGCTTTTACTGTTTGGCGCACGCCTTGAAACCTGCAAGCATGGAGATCGTACCGTGTGTTGTTCAAAGTGGGTGCGTATCCATCTTGCGTTTCAGCGCTGCACTCGCGGCTTGTGCCGAAGCCGTGTATTTCGCTGTTTCTATGTCTGTGACACGGGTTCCTTTCGGCCCTGGTAACCAACGGTCGCAGTATAGCGCTCCACACCAACAAATAGCCCTCGGCGGGGTAGGCAAAGAAAGAGGATGGTTCGCGCCCAGCACCCAAAACCGCTTACAAAGTATATCAGAACGATTCGTCCCTTCCGCTCGGCCTCGTGTTGCGTCACACAACTCTCAGCTAAGCGCTACCTCCGTGGACGCCCGTCGGCCCCGTGCCCTTGCATTACCTTGCTTCCACCGCCATTCTCAGACACATTCCTACCAACGCCATCTGCCGCTACATGGCGCCCTCCAGCGTCCGCATCCCATCCCCCGCCACCCCGTCGCGCCGCGCCCCGCGCTGCCAATCCTGAGCACTGCCAATCTTGCGCTCTGCCAATCCTGCGCCCGCGCCGCTCGCGAGCAGCCCCCCGCGATCGACGCTGTTAATCTGCACGCATGGAACCAACGAAGGAAATGGATATGATAAATCAGGCTTGCGATTCTCGAAATGGGAATCTGAAATTCAGGGTTGATATCGCATACATGGCATATGCGCCAAATACAGTATCCTGCCAGCGGCCATCGTTTTTGCTTTATCGAGAGGCACCTAGCTGGAGCATTAGGAATGAAGTAGCTCTGCATTAGCGATATAAGTAGATACGTTTGCGGATAGATATCAAAAGAAAACAACGAACAAAAGAACAGAACAATACAGGGCTTTAATTGCGCAACGAAATCCTAGTGCAACTAGTCCGGCATAGTCGAAGGCTTGAGAGGGCGTCAAGCATTGACAACCGAGCAGTGAGGAGACTGTTGAACCACGCGGCGACATACTTTGCGTTTGAATCTTAGAACCTCGCGCACGGAATCAGCCTATCCAACTCGGCACCCCTGTCTCCGGGCAACAGTGACTCGTTGCATCCGCTGCCCTTCGGTAGTCTACCTTCCTGCTGTACGCGGCCCGTTTGTGGACAAACCGGAGAGACCAACTCCTCCCGACAGTTCCTGTCGTACGCAGCACGCGCTCTCGGAAGGGTCGGCTTTTCAAGATCTGACTCGACACTGAAGTCAGACATATATTTACTTCGGTAAATATTCTACCAACGCAGAGAACAAATTGTTACGGTTTGACAGACGCACGCCGAGTCACACTCAAATCTGGACCCGCCGTCAGACCGCAGCCGCGAGTGCCTGCGCCGCCCAGCCCGGATGTCGCGGCCATGGTCGTCTGCCCGCTCGACAACGTGGCCTTCCGCGGCGTGGTCATCGGGTTCGAGACCATCACCACGCCTTTCTTCATGGAGCAGCACTACCTGACGTACTGCACGGCCTCCTTCCGCATCTCCTTCATCGGGCTGGCGAGGCTGCTGATCTACGTGTTCGTCAAGCTAAGCGCGCGCCCCTTTTCGGACCGCGCGCTTGTGCCCCTCGACCTGTGCACGGTCGTGGTTGGCTGTGCCCCGCTCGCCGTGGGTGTCATCTCGAAAGCCGCATGCGTGCCCGAGTACGTCGCTATCCTCGCCGTCATGTGGGGCGTGGCGTACCCCGTCGGGCGGACGGCCGTGCTTGCCCTCTTATCAAAGTTCCTCCCCGGCCTCCCCGTCGGAACCTGTCTCTGCGTCTTGTCCGCTAGCGGCTCTGTCGCCAGGGTTGTGTTCGCCATGCTTGTCGGCGTCGTGTGGAGCGGGTGGGGCAGGGAGGCCGTGTTCGGTTTGATCGTCGCGTACATGGCTGTCGCGGCGCTCATGGTCGCTGCGACATATGGCAGATTGGTGAACCCTGAGGGAGTGTTTTGAGGGTTGGGAGTAGCGGCGAGGCCGGACTGGACTGTCTCGGGTAGAGCTGTCCATCACGCCGTTCATACCGCAGTCTCTCATAATCAATCATAAATTCTACACGTGTATCACAGAAATGCCAAGCCGCTCCCGATGTTGAAAAACGGCTTTGCTTTGCCCAAAGTGGTGATTTGGCGTGCTATGATTGGCTTTTAATTTTTGAGTTTAAGAAAAGCAAGGGCTGAAAGAACTTCTTTCAAAGAATCATACGGTATTTGTTAAGAACTTAAAAGTATTCCTGGCAAAACTGGGCAAGGCAAGCAAAAACCAGCCTGTTAAGACACACCCTCAGGGTGTGTCTTAACAGGCTGGTTTTTGAGTTGTTACGCCCGAGGTATCGGCGGGTGAGCACTGGGACCAAGGTGGCCTTCGTGGAGTTGGTACGGCAGAGGCCGCGGCGGACGCCGTGTAATCGGCTCGTACCCCGAGCTTGGGACTTCGACACCTGGGCGTATCGGGCCCAGTTCGATTGGGGTTACGTCGTTAATATCCAGCTGGTTCTGGACAATCTCCGCAATAGGGAGGAGGTACTCCCGGTGACGCTCATGGCCTAGAGGGACCCGATACTTCCTTCTCGGTTTGAAAATTGGGCGGAGTGTCTGAGTGACCCATCGATGCACAGCAAGTTGAAATTTGAACGTCGCATGCCCAACCGAATGGGAGTGTTTGTCGCCTACGAGTGGGTGGAAATTACAACATTCGAGCGGGATGTGCTCCACACGCGGTACTCGGAAGTACCAGCGTGGTTTTGTTGAGGATACATCTGTACACTTCAACTCTTCCTCCCTGGTTCTACGAAAGAAAGACGTAATACGTTAGTAATGTATTGTTTTGACAGCGAAGATAGAGTGGATTCGGAATAATCGGACCCGTAGTCAACGGCCCTATCTCATAAGTTACAATGTTGGTTTCCTCAATTCAGCAGATTGGAGGCCGACTACCTCACATGATCTGGAACGCACTGTGATGGTATCGGCAGATGGAAAGTAATATAAAATTCGTCTCGTGCAGAAACCCAAAAAAGAAAACACACAACTTCAACAGGTTTTGATGCTCAGACGCTACACACATTATTGCACATCTCCGATAGCGCGCTTCGGGTATTTATCGAGATGGATGACACCCCACAGGAGACTGCAGATACTTCTAAGTACCACCTTGCACTGCTCAATGCGAACAACAACTTCCTTTGGTCTCATAAACTCGAGTTTGTCCTGCGCGCGAAAGCATTATGGCAGACCGTCACAGGGGAAAAACTAATACCCCTCTGATGCGACTGAACGAGCGCGATTTGAGGGTAGAAGTGACTTAGCGTTGACCAATATTATCTTTTCAATCGAGGATTCTGTCACCGTCGCGGTAATCACCATCGGAGAACCGAAGAAGAAGTGGGCATTTGAAAAAGAAATGAATACCACAGTGTCAGAGGCAAGAATAGATGTGTACCTGCATCAATTTCAGAACGTACGAATGTTTCAAGAAGAATGCATCAGTCTCTTCGTGAATCGACTGCAGGACCTCGATAATAACCTGGCTTCTATCGGCCATGTCATACCGGATATGGAGAAGCGCCTGGCACTGCTAATAGGATTTTCATCAAAGTTTGACATCTCCGCTGGTATCATCCGGGCCATTAGTAACTCATACCATGATTCGGTAGCATTCTTCATCTCTGCAGAAGCTGAGGAATGCAAAAATCAACAATGGAACATTGGTTTCCATGGCAATTCTGCACTACACGTAAGGAACAACAGGGCACAGTGCACGTTCTCTAGCCGCAGTGGTCATGACAAGACCAAATGCGACTATAATCCCGAAAGCACATCCTACAGACCGCAGCTAGCTAGAAAGAAAACTAAACGTCGGAAGAACTACCAAATGCGCGGACAGAGTTGTCCACTGCGCAGATCGCAGAAGCCAAATGAAGACACAAGGAAGAACCAAGCCGCGTATTTTGATGTGACGTTCATGTCTACTGTTAAATGTTCTCGAAAATTTCTGGAAGGAACGCTCAAGGACAAGTGTTACATAGACGTAAGAGCATCAGCCCACATGTGCAACGATTGGTCAGCGTTTGACAAGCTAGAAACGTATGAAGGACGCAATGTATTAGTCGGCACTGGAGAGCCCGCTGCTGTGCTTGGCTCAGGATCAATTGTCTGCCAAAGTACAGTAGGTGACACTAAAAGGATTCGACTGGAAGACGTGTGCTCTATGTGCCCTCCTTGGTATGCAACTTAGTTTTAGTAAGTCGCATGTGGAAAGCAAAATTGAAGATGGTGTTCGACATAGATGACAACCAAAACGGAATCTGTCAAGTGACACAACGGGATGAGTCGAAGGTGTTTGTGGAAGGCTTTGAGGACCAACCAGGAGGACTGTATGAGGCAACTATATGGCCGGAAGAGAAACAATCTCCGCGTTCGCTACTGTCTTCCGATGATTGGCATGCTCGAATGGGGCACATTTCGCAAAGGACGGTGGAGAAAAAACTCCCAATGGTCAAGGGCGTAGCACTTCACCAAGTGCAGAAACATTCACACTGCGAACCATGCAAGATGGCCAAGTCAACTCTCGTATCTCGACCCTCATCCTAGAGTCCAGAACAGACTCAACCCCTCGAACTACTGCGCACACATCTTGTGGGACCAAGTTCAGCGCCTCCACTAGCCAGATGCCGGTACTTCATGCTTGTCTACGACGACTGTACCGCCTTTTCAATTGTCAAATTTCTGAGGACTAAGTGTGAAGCTCCTAAAGCCATACAGAACTCTGTAAATGAGCTCGAACGCATCCCGCTTGTAGAAAAGGGAATTTTCGCACCGCTCGCATTCGTTCAGACAATTCGAAAGAGTTTACTACTAGGAAGCTCAACGACTTGTTGGACAATTGTTGGACAAAAAGAAATCGGACAGGAGTTCAGAGCCCGGTACTCTCCCGCGTCCAGCGGCAAAGCTGAGCGGCTAGACCGAACAGGTATGGACATGGCACGAACTCTCTCAGCCTCCACTACAAACGTTCCCAACAAGAAAGCGCTTTGGGCCGATGCAGGGTATTACGAAAACTGCCTACGTGATCGCCTACACACGTCAGCTTGCAGTATTCTTAATAATACTCCTTATGAGTCCGTGGTTAGAAGAAAGCCCAAACTCGGGCTCATTCGCAAATTTGTTTCAGTAGCATACGTTTATATCCCGAGGGCGCCTCGAGCTAAATAGGGCTTCTACGTTGGCGTGTCCGCAGGTAATGGACACAGTACATTCATTCCCAGTTCGAGGCAAGTCATTTTCACAAGAGATACATTCTTTTTAGAAGATGCAACTTTCACACACGTGATCATGGTCAGCACGTCTATGCAAGTATTTGAAAGTGCCCTAAGCGACGAAACGTAGGATACTGAAGTCGGAATACCAACGTCTCCCTCCAACATTACCAACGACACAGAAGCAGTCACGGAAGGAAGTGCTGTACTTGAAACTCCTGGAGAGGTCACATATCGTCCCCCGGTGCCTCTAAGAGCCGGGCGAGGTACACAACCGACAGGCTTCTACAGTCCTCTTGATTCGACAATGATGTTTGCGCTTCTTCATCATATGGGAAATGATGGATCTCAAGCACCCCTTTCGTACCACCAGTCAGTACACCGCAGTGACTGAGATGAATGGAAGAAAGCTATGGATGCTGAGATTGCGCAGCTGAGGAAGACGACGTGGAATCTGGTTCCGCTTCCAGAGGGAAAGAAACGGGTGAAGTCGAAGTGGGTTTTCATGAACAAAACGGACGCACGTGACAATGTAAGTGGGAAGCGACCTAGACTTGTGGCTAATGGATTTACCAAAAGGTACAGAATTGACTTTGAAGAGGTTTTCTCTCCAGTGGCAAAGTGCAGGACAGTTCGATTCATGCTATCATTTGCTGCACAATAGGAATTCGACTTACTGCAGCTAGACGTCAAAGCTGCATTCCTCAACGGCAAACTAGATGAGGAGATATATCTAGAACAGCCTGCTGGATATGTCAGTTCTTTATTTCCTACTCACGTCTCTAGGCCTCTACGTGCCGTATACCGATTGAAACAAGCATCCAGGGCCTGGCACCAGATGATCGACGCCTTCGTCATCTCTATTCGAGGAAGATTCCCCGAAGCGAACAGCGCAATGTACGGTCTCATTGTAGGAGGAACCACCGTTTTCATACTTGTGTACGTCAACGATATACTGCTGATTGGAAAAGTAATAGAAGTACTCAGAACTGTAGCCCAGCAGATCGGTAGCCGCTTTGAGATCCGCATCGAACCAAACGTCTTCAAGCTTCTCGGCATTATCATAGAAAGATGCAGAGAAAAGGGGGTTTAAAACTGCACACACGTCCCATGGTGGAACACTTGCTTCGGACATTTGGGATGCAGCAATGCAGGCAAATCTCCACTACCCTACCGCCGAGCATCGCCCTCGAGAGATGCCATCCAATTGAGAATCAAGAACCATCGACAACGCAGTCCGAGTACCGGAAACATGTCGGATCGCTACTGTACTTGAGTAACACGACACGCCCAGACATCTCCTTCCCCACAAGATACCTTTCAAGATTTTAGACTACTGTGACGAGCAGCATCTGCAAGCTGCAAAAAGGGTCCTGAGGTACCTCCAGCACGCTCGCACTATGGGAGTGCAGGATGTCAGGAGTGATAAGGCCGGTCTACATGCATATAAGGACTCAGATTTAGCAGCCGACGAGGAAGATCGCAAACGCGTGAGCGGATTTGTGTTCAAGTTCGGCGGTGACACAGTAAGCTGGCGCAGGAAAAAGCAATCGACAACGGCCCAGTCAAACCTAGAGGCCGAATTTGTGGCAATGTTGTTTGCAGTGAGAGAGGCCATATGGATGCGGCGCCTCGTATGGGAATGGTTTGAGAATAAGAAAGCGATACCTCCTAAACTTTGTTCGGATACAATGAAGGAGCACTGAGACTCGCATATACGGACACCTCAAGCAAGAAAGCAAAACATTTCGCTGTCAAATGTGTCCTGTTTAAGGAGAAAGTTGCAGATGGATCCGTTGTACTAAACTACATACCAAGTAAGGAAAATGCTGCTGACCTCTTTACAAAGTCCTTACCAGTTCAAGAACACAAGCACTTGGTTTGAATGACGGGCATGCGACAGAACCCTTCAGCGAACCGCCTAAACAGAAGAGTTTCGGATGAGGGGGAGTGTTGAGGATACACCTGTACACTTCAACTCTTCCTCCCTGGTTCTACGAAAGGAATACGTAACACGTTAGCACTGTAATGTGTTGATAGCAAAGATGGAGTGGATTCGGAATAATCCGTCCCGTAGTCACTGGCCCTATCTAATAAGTTACAGTGTTGATTTCCTCAATTCAGCAGATTTGAGGAGGACTACCTCACGTGATCCGGAACGCACTGGGATGGTATCTGCAGATGCAGAGTACTATAAAATAGATCTCGTGCAGCAACTCTCAAAAATAAAACACACAACTTCAACAGGTTTACCCTGTATGAATTCCCTGTGGACTTCATCGCTGAGGTCCCACCGTGTATGGGGTATTATGGACTGAGGATGATGGAACACCCTTCGCCCTCCCGCTGGATGATATGTTTGAGCGAGTGGCTCGCTATCGTTGCCAAGCCCTTCCTATGGGCGGCCTGTGGCGGGCGTTTGTACGTCCTCCCACACGCTGTGGTGGAGAAGAAACCGGCGGGGCGCGCGTGCTGCTGAGCGGCCCCGCCAGAGGTAGACATTACGACGCGTCGTCACCGAGGAAGCGTCGGGCGAGGAGGCGGGGGATACAGCGCCGCCGACAGAACAACAACGTACAATGATCGGACCCGCGCCTCGCATCTCTCCCGAGGCGGCAGTAGGGGGTCCCTCTTCACCCGCGGGTCGCGAGGGCGCAGTCACGGCAGCAGCTGCAGATGGACCGACAGGGATGTAGGGAGAAACAGCGGATGGCGCGGAGGGCACTGTGTCGGAAAAGGATCTCACTAATTATGAGGAGGAAGGGGCCCCATGATGTTGAGGACATGGCCGTCCACTACGGGTGCCAACTGATCCACCTTATTCGATAGAAGAATAAATTGAACCCTTGCTTCCTCCTTACTACATGCGTAGAATAGAGATACGAACACGCCGTCGCGCGGCGATCGGCCTTGTCGGACAGTGGACCAAGTTCACCAGCACCCTCTTGGCGAGGGGTGGTCCTGTCGCCGGCCACAAAGTGCCCTTCAAGCGATGGAGAAACATCATCCACCTTCCGTGGGAGTAGGACCGGCACTCCTCAGAAGGCCACGCGATACCTCGTTCGACGAGGAAAAATACCTCCCACCACTGGGGGGACCTAACTGAGAACGACCGAAGGCCAGGCGTGGCTCCGTCATGAGCGTACAATAGTCCTCGCCGCCAGGGGTGAAGAGGTCTGCCCCTGCCAAGAGGCGGAGGGCGAACTATTCAAAACAGGAATGGGCCCCGTTCCTCAAGTGAAGGGACCACTCATGCTTTACGACAGGAAGGACCTGGCTGATCGAGTAGAAACATTCCCCTCTACGACTCAGGGGGTAAGTGATCCCATCTTGGGGTCCAAGGAGGTCCTCGTCGGACGCGCGACACGTTTCCCAAACCCAAGCGAGGGTACTGAACACGCGATTAAGCAGGGTGGACGACCTCGTTAAACGAGGACGAAACGTACCCACGGTACGGAAGTGAGGTACTCACCACGTTGAGAAAACGCTAGGCCCCTCGTCAAGCGAACTGGAATTTTCTCGACCCTGGTAAGGGGGGATTGACACGCCAAGAGGCGGAGAATGACCTCGGTAAATCGAGCGATACAAATTCTCCCACCCCCGATGAGGAGGGGAGTTGATCGGCCCAGACGCGGAGAATGACCTCGTCTAGCGAGTAAGGAACTCTTCTCTTCCATTTTTGGGGGCTAAAATAGCCTTCCGGCGAAAGGAACCTTGCCACTGCAAGAGGATCTTTATTCTCTGTACGAGAACGGGGTACTGATCACGCAATAAAAGCAGGGGACGACCTCGTCGTGCGAGTAGAATTGTCTCAACCCATGTAGGGAAGGAGACCAACCACGGCGTGGCGATAGAAGAGCTTTGCTAGACGTTGGGGCCTGATACCTCGCGTCGCGCATGGAGGCAGGGCACCCGGCATGGCGAGAAGGGAACTCGTCTAGCCGAACAGAGTCATTCCCCCCAGCCTGTGGGGGTCTGAGCACGCCACCGGCCGAGGCGAGCAAGGCCCCCGACTGCGTACGGAGAGACCAAGGTACGTGCTGTTCGGTGAGGGAGACACCGACACACCATAGCGAATTGCCAGGTCGGGGGTCCGTCCTGGCCACAGTCGGGGAGCCCCCTCCCAAAAATTAGCGGAAATAGAACCTCCATCCAAAAATCGGAAATTTGGAAAAATATCAATGGACGGACGTGTCGAGCCAAGGCGTCCGGAGGCCGTTCAAGGGCCGTGGCCTGTGTTTCCATGAGGCATGATTGTAGCTGTACTAGTGCCACATGCCGGGGTCACCAAGGCCGGGATCTTGCTCGTCTAATTCTCGAGTCCCACGCCGTCGGGTCGTTGCCAGAGCGCCCGATCAGGAATTCGTATCCGCTTCTTGCGACAGTACAGCACTACCGTATTGTTGTCGATGTGGTGTAGCGGGCTTCCAGGTCGAAGAGGCGTCGCCGTAACCGTACTAGCGTACCCGGAACATAGGGACCCCGTTCTCTCCAGGGCCGTATTCTATTAGCGAATGCACAACATAGGACTCAGTGTGGTCTCCTGCAGAGGTAACAGGAGACAGTGAATCGGCCGATGGTGAGGGGGTGGGGTGCGGAAGAAGTTGAGTTGGAACGTGCAATTTGCGGCAAAGCCCGCCGCACCAGACGAGATGAACGCGCGTTGAGCGGGGTCGATCGCCGGAGGGGCAGAAGGGAAGACTCGTCGAGGCGCGGGTAGATCCGTAGGGGCCACTGTGGGCTCGGGAGCTATATGGGTCTCCCTCACAGTTCGCGAGCGCGTAGCAGGACACGTGTCCGATTCTTCTCCAGAGGCGGGTCCTTCGTTAGTGGCCTTGCCTCCGACACCGGGGGCTCCGCAGTTACGGGGCGGTTCCCCCCGATCTGAGAACGGACTCCAGAAAGTCGCGATAGGGCGTCCCCGGTTCCCCCGCTTGTGTCAGCGTCCATCAACTCCGGCGGGCGCAACGTGTCGGACGCCGGTGTAAAGGGGGTCCCTTCAGAAGGGGTAGCGTCGGGGAGGTTTTCATCTTCCCCGTCTGACACCGTCGGTCCCGGCTGGGGATCCTCCGCGTTGCTGGGCAACGGAAGAGACTTGACGACTTGGTCACGAGAGAGCCGGTCCTTGAGTTCCGTCCCACGTAGAACGGTGACGGTGTGATAGTCCACCTGCACGACAGGGAAAGCGCCCTCGGTTCGCGGTGCGAGCTTGTTGTTGACGCGGTCCTTGTCGGGCTTCTCCTCAAACCAGAATGCGGCCGCACGGTTCACGAGTACTTGATCACCAACCTGACAATCAAGGATGGGGTAGCGGATCCGATTATCGAAATCGCGTTTGTATCGCTCTTGACCGGCCAGCAGATTACGGCTGGCCGTCGACATCAGGCCGCGAAGCCACTCCAAGAAGCGAATCTTGAACTGCACCCTGGAGGCGGATGGGTCCAACAAGGGAGTTTGTTGGAGGGCCAACAGAATCGGTATCCGGGATAATAACAGGTCAAAGGGCTTCATCCAAATCATCCAGTTGACCGTACAATTTTATCCGTACATCAGAGCGTCCGTGTACTGGTCCCAATCACGTTGATTATCGGCGAGGTAGTGCCGGACGGTTGATACCAATGTACGGTTGGTCTTTCCACCTTCCCGTTGGTCCGGGAGTGATATGCCGTGGTAAACACACTCTCAATTGAGAGTATCTTGCACACTGCGGGGAAGAACTTCGATGTGAATTGTCCTCCATTATCGGAGAGAAGTTTCACTGGGCGCCGTATACGAACACCCAGTCGGAAATGAACGCCTGAGCGACAGTCTCGGCGGTAATCTTCTTGAGCGGAACCGTCCTGGTCAGCTTGGAGTATCTATCTGTCATCATCAAGAGGTAACAGATGCCTCTTAGTGTACGGGGATGCTCGCCGAGAATATCGATGGCGATGTACTCCGAGAGCCCTGACGGAGGAAAGGTCTTCAACTCAGAGTTGTGCTTCCGCAGTTTGATGCATGCCTTCGCGCAGTCTGGACACATCCTTGCGGTAGAGTAGGAGTCAACCGACATCCTCGGCCAATAAAACCGTTGTCTTAGCGCATAGGACAATCGCCTACCTCTCGGGTGGCCGGATGTGGCGGGGTATTGCGACAAGTACAGCAACCTTTCCGGGAGGGTTGTTGGTACTACGATCTGTTCCAGACCGTGGAGGTGGGCTTTCCGGCAGACCAGCCCTTCCTGATTCACGAAGAATCGGTACCGGCGCAATTCAGCGAACCCCTCCCCCTTCTCAAGACGAGAAGTCACCTCCTTACAAAATGGATCAGAGTTCTGTTCGCGAGAGAAGTCTTCATGAGGTATCGCGGCCATCGAGGCTGGGGGTCCAGGGCGTAGCAGCCCGCGGAGATTTCGACGTTTGTGGTGTCGTAGGTCTCCTCTTTGATGTTGAGGCTCATCGTCGAAATCCATGACGGCGCAGCAAGGTATATTTTCGTCGATCGGAACAGTCGTACCTCCCGTAATTGGGACACGACTCAGCGCATCGGCGAGACAGTTCTTGATTCCATTCACGTAGGTTACGTTGAAGTCATATTCGCGGAGGCGCAAGCGCCACCGGGCAAGTCGGCCACTCGCATCGGCGAGGTTCATCAGCCACCGCAGAGAGTGGTGGTCAGTGTTGATCGTAAAACGCTCCCTTTCCAGCTATGGGCGGAGCGTCTGTACCGCCCAGACGATGGCGAGGCATTCCTTCACGGTTGTCGAGTAGTTGCGTGTAGTACAACGCGAAACGTGGTCACGGGCTAAGAAAAGGGTCGTTCGTGGGGGCGTGTACTAGGTAGCTAGGGGCAGTGGTAGAGGCTTTCGGGCGACTGTAAAACCCGGGCGTGCTCGCGAACTTCGGAAACTAGAAGCGAGCGACGCAGTGCTCTCGACCCAGCAGGTTTAACACACGGCCAGCCAACCGTGCCCGCGAGCGAGGAGGCAACACGCAACGTGGCCACGAGAGTCCTAGGACGCGAGCGAGGAGAACGGGAGAGCGGGAACGAGAAGAAGTTAGTCGAGTGTTCGCCGCAAAAACCAGAACGAGACCGCGTCCTTGGTCCTTGGTTGCTTGTCCCTAAACCCACACGGAACATGCGCCAACGACACTATATATTGTACTTAGATCGTGGTCGAGATGTAACGGCTAGAGCTCACGGGGCCGTTTTATAGTACACACGTGTACAGGCGCGGTGGTAGGTCCACGTGTGCGCGTGTCAAAAGCAAGCAAGGCTTATGTAAATGGGCTTGGTACTGTACGTCGAGGTAGTTGAAGTATTTAGATACACATGTAGACGAGTCGCGGGAAAAAGAATACTAGAGTGGTACGGGTTTATACCCTATGGCCCCCCCCCTCAGACGTGGACGCCCCTGTCCACGCCAGGAAGGGCTGCCACGTGTGTACGTGATGAGGGGTGCAAGTACACTTAGAAAGCGCGGGATACAGTGTCAGCTCGTTATAGCACGGTAGATGGTGTGATTATGAACGCGGAATTTGTGCACGAAATGTTGTGGTCCTGTGTGTCACTTGTTTTTTCTCCATGTTTCAGATTTCCCGCGAAAACAATTTTTCGTTTTGACCCGAGACCGTGTGGGGTATGATAAAAAATCTTGCCGCGCGACAAAAAGACTTGATGATTTTTTCGTTTTGCACGGACACACCGGCGTCCCTGGATTATATGGTCGCACAGTGCGTCGCGATGAGCGTGGCGCCGCCCTCCACATCACGCTATTATCACGAAAAACGAGCGAGCGTGCTTCAAGAGCCAGATCTTATGCCACGGAGTGGAACATGGTTTGAGGTACTCCGGCAGGCGTGGGCTCGTCGGGACGCACAACATGGCAAGGCGAAGAAGGTCTCACGGTTGTCGAAGTCGCGGTCGTGACAGGCGCGGAAGGGGAGGTGACGAACCTTGGGCATACCGGTCCGGCACACCTCGGTGTCGCACCTGTTGCCGGCGTCGACGCGCTTGCATCCGTGGGCATGGCAGAATATCGTGAGGCGGGTGTGGGAGGCGCCGAGGATCTTTGGGCTTCGTGGAAAAATCCTTGAAAACACGGAAATGAGTGTTCAAGACGTGGAAGTTCAAGAACCGGAAGGTCTGCTTGGGACCCCCGACACAAATGGGGGTCCAATTCACGAAGACTTGGGGGAAGGCTGGTCGCAGTATCCGAGGAAGTCCGGCTCTTTTTCGTGAGATGACTTGGTCAACACGGGGAGACGGGACGCGCAGCTAATTTGCGATTGCACCAAGGACGAGAGTGTTTGGTCAGGGCCAGCACGTGCTCGGTGGCTATCGTTCTTTGCCACCGGGTACCAGATTCAGAGGAGCTTAGTATCAGATCGAGTTTTCGCGGAATCTAGCGCTGATGCGTGGTACCTGACTGCGATGAACAAGCGCTTCCGTGGTGATCTCGAAAAGCCGCCCGTCACGTCGCCGATGATTTGGAATTACTCGCTTCTCTCCTTGCAAACTTCGAGAGGTCGTGCTCTCATCCAAAGTATCGTTGTACGCGGTCGTTGTCCGTGGGGTGGAGGTCGATCATCTCGTTTGCGGACTACGATGCCCTTCGCGTGGATACCAGTCCCGGTTCAAGGTACAAAGTATGCACGGTGCAAGGGCGGCAGAAGCTCATGCTTTTTCACGGATCTCCGACTTCGTTGCCGCTTGCAGAAGTGGTACTTCGAGCAGCTGGTATTCACGGGCTTGCCGTCAAGATGTCTTGAGTACTTCACTCTTTCGGTAGTGCGTGTGCTGGTCCTCACGATTTCCCGGGAGTCAGAGGCGTCGGTCGGCGGTTGGAATCGTGCATGCGTCTAGAGATGCTTCACGCCACGATGTGTGCCTTGCACCACGAGTTCATAAACGCGGTTATCGTGTGGATCGTGAGTGACAAATGCCTGAAATTCTTGGAATCTTTCGAATTCATCCCGCCTTTGAGATACGAGCGCGGTGACCAAGTCTCCGAGATTAGGCGAGAGGATCAGGTCAAGATCTTGAAAGAGGCACGGAATCTCGCTGCTAGTTATTTGTTTCTACGTAGGGACTTTCTCTCTCAGGTCTCCGAGTCGTGAGCATTCTTCGTCAATGGATCCTTCTTGAGGGCGTCGAGTTACACGGGACCGACGTTAGATGGCTTGCCTGTCACAGGCTTGCATGAGGGGCCCTTAGGGTATACCCGTGGTTTTGTTCCGAGGTTCGTGTCCTTGGATTCGCGGTTGTTCGATGTGGAACTTCGTCAGTCAAATGTGACCGGGCCCCAACAGCAGGACCTCGCTGCACTGTCCGAGGGGTAGTCTGTTCTAGAGACCATGGAAACTGTTTTTCAGCGTGCGCGTGCTGCGGAATTGCGTGAGTCTGGGCTTCGTGAAGAACTCAGACTTATCTCCCGGGATCTCGCTGACGAGAGGCGCCGAGCGGATTTTTGGGGCACGGAATTCGAGAAGCTGCGTGATTGTCGAGATTGCAGTTAATCGAGGCCTCATGACGATAGGAAGCGGGTCAGGTATGATTCTGAAGTCACAAGATCAATGGTTGAACCGACTCAGCGCATGCTTGGATACGAGGATCACGGTTACGTCGGTACAGCAACCCGACATAAGACCACGTACGGGTCGCTCCCGAGGGGGCCCTGCACGAACGCGAGCGCGTCTGTAATGGCTCCTCGTGCACCAATCCCGGATCCTTATGCATCTTGTTCTCGTATTCCCGGCGCATATGAAAGTACGGGTATTCGCGACCCGTACGCTCTTTATCCTAGTGTACCGGACCAGTACGTGACACGTGAAGGTACTGCTGGGCAATATAGGAACCCGTATCTTCGAGGAGAGCAGAGCTAGCATCCTAATAGCTTACATCGCGGAGTCTTATCGAGGTATGTGGTGCACATCTAGATTCAATAAAGAAATGTGACTGGATCGTCTTGAGCTTTTTTGTTTCTTTCGTGCTTGAGGTTTTTCTTCAGTGAGTTATCTTGCGCGCGTAACATGTACTTCGGGTCCTGCACGTCCCAGGCAGAAATAAAAGTCAGCCAAGGGACTACGGGTTATTTCCGGGGCTCGTTGTCTTCCTCGCTTGAGCGAGAGTAGTTCATTTTTCGTGTTGACTTTTCGTGTTGACTTCGTGGAATCTTGGATAGCTTGATTTTCTTGGGGAATTGCTTTGGGTATCGGCCGCATCTAGATAGGTATGTCGCGATGGATTCGTCTGGGATATCACTTCGAGGTTGCCACGTGGGTTCACCACCTGATTCGAAACTCGAATGCTCCCGAAGACCGTACTCGGTAGTCTAGAATTTCTTCCATCACGTACTTCGGGCCTTCCAGATTCTTTTCATGAAGATCCTTTTCCGTCGCGGCGGGAGGCTTCAGGGGTGGTATGCTAACCGGTGGAGGCACGTATGTGGCACGATTTGCGGAGACTCTCTCGATATTTCCATCACGCTCTATCATGACTGTTCGAGTGTCGTTTCTGATAACACGAAAGGGACGGAGGGTGTGATTTCCAAGCTTGGTACGCTTGGTGAATCCATCGGTAGGGTCCAGATAGATGTACTGGCCTGCGCGTATACTCTTGGTAGTAGAACGCACGCGCTTGCCGAAGTCCTTCTTGTATCAAGCTTGTGCTTTGTGGAGACTCGTACGGGCACTCTCGATTGCACGCTGTAATTTCCGGAGGTAGTATTCACGTTGGCTCTTGCTCTGGGCAATGGTACCATCCGCGGAGTGGTCTAGATGAAAGGGACGAGGAGGTCGAGAAAGCACGAGGTTGAAAGGAGTGGTTCCTGTGGTCCTGTGCACGTGATTGTTATAGGCATAGGCCAGAACTGTGGCGTACTTATCCCAATCATTTTGATGCTCGTTCACGAAATTTCTTAACATGGCGAGAATTGTGCGGTTTTACCGCTAGACCTGACCATTGGTCTCGGGATGATACGTGCTCGTGAAAATGTTCGAGATTGCAAGATAGAACAGACCGATTGGAAGAATCTTGCTGCGAATTGCTTGCCGTTATCGAATATGACACTCTCTGGAGCGCCGTACTTGAATACCCCACGTTCTGTGAATACGAATGCAACCGTATACGAAGTGATAGAGCGCAGGGGCACGACTTGAGTTAATTTTGTGAAGCGTTCCGTCAGAACCAAGAGAAACCTGCACCCGCGCTAGGATTTCGTGAGTGGTCCTAGAATGTCAATGCATTGGTTCGTGAGTGGCTTGGTCGCAGGGAATAGTTTCAAGGGATTCATCGCTCTTCGAAGCTTGAGCCTATTCTTTTCGCACGTTGAACAATTTCTCACAGTAGCGTAGATATCCGCTGCCATGTAAGGCCAATAATAGGTCTTTCTTACGTAATGATACATGATTGTTTGTCCAGGATGCCCGGCGAGCTCCGAGTAATGTGCAAGTTTAAGAACACGGCGCCTTAAGTTGGAAGGAAGCACGATTTGTTCGACGACGGAAAGTCGGGGATGTGCCCGTCGTAGCAGGCCATCGTCTCCTTCACGAAAGAGGGAATCTTGTTTTCGTGACTGACGCGAAAGCACGGTCTGACAAAGCTCGTCTGCGCGTTGTGATTCCAAAAGTTCGGAAATCGTGATTGGCATAGGCACGTCTGCAACTACGCTTGCAGGCTCGATTCCTTCATCTGCAAAAATGGGGTCGAAGGAATCGATGTCTTCATCAAACGTGTCATCGAGGATCTTGTCATGGGCATGGGAAGGTTTTGCTGATGCTACATCACCGTGATTCGCAGTCGCGCGTGTTCTCGAGCTTCGTCTACGAGTTCCAACAAGTACGGGATCGAGGTGGTCTCCGAATGTAGGGATGTCATCCTCTAAGGGTTTCGTGTTACGGGCAGGAATGACTAATCTTGAAAGGGCATCTGGTACCTGATGAACCCGTCTTGGGCGATACACGATCTTGAAGTCGAACCCGGAAAGGCGCAAACGCCATCGCATGAGTCTACCTGATGGTTCTGTCAGAGAGAGCAACCACCGTAGCGCATCTTAGTCCGTGCGAACCGTGAATTTCGTGCCTTGTAGATATGGCCTTAAGGTCGTAATGGCCCAGACCACCGAGAAACATTCACGTTCCGTGGCACTATACTTATGCTCAGCGCTGTTCAAGGTCTTAGACCGGTATCCCACGGAACTCCATGCACTCCCGTCTTCAAGGTCTTGTGGTTGCAGGAGGGCTGCCCCGAGTTGATAGGCAGACGCGCCTGTGTCTATCTTGTCCGGGCGGTCGCGTTGCAGGAGCGCTAGCACGGGCGGCGAGATCAGACGTGACTTGAGGTCTTCGAAAGCCGAGATGGCATCCTCCTCTGGTTCGTACCAGTTCGGATTAGCATCTTTCTTGAGCATCGAGTTTAAGGGCTTCGCGATTCCCGAGAAAATCTTGATAAAACGACGGTACAGAATTGCGGCTCCGAGGAATGACCTCATCTGGGTGGCAGTCCTCCAGAAGATTGCATCCGCGAACGCAGCCCTGTTTCCTTTAGCAACAGAAAGCTTTCCTGGCGTGATAACGTGTCCTAGGTAACTAACCTTTAGCTGGAAGAACGAGCATTTCTTGAGCTTCAGAGAGACACCCGCGTTCCTTAATAGTGCGAGTACTTGATCCACGTGCTGGATGTGGGACGATGTATCACGAGGAAACACGATCACGTCATCTAGATATATGAGGCAGGTCTGCCATATTACGCCTGAACGTATTATATCAAAAGCTCGTTGGAAGGTCGCCGGTGCGTTCCGAAGACCAAACGGCATCTTCGTGTGGCGAAACGTCCCCATGTGGGTCGTGAAAGTGTTCTTGTCGCGGTGTTCGGGTGCCACGGGAATCTGCAAATATCCTAAGTTGCAGTGGAAAGGCATGAAAATAGCAGCATCTCCGAGAGAATCTAGACGGTCATCCATTCGTGTGAGTTGGTACGCGTCCGCCACGGTTTTCGTGTTTAAGCGTCTGTAATCAATACAGAACAGCAACGACCCATCTTTCTTGGGAACGAGAACCACGGGACTTGCCCATTCGCTGCTAGCCGGCTCTAAGAGGGCTTCGAGATTGGTAGCTATTTGTGACGCGGACTCGGGATCTTAGGACCGCATGTCCGCTCAGTAGTTCATCGGGTCGTGCCTCACGTGCCCTGGAGTGGGATCTCGGGCGAATGACAAGGCGGGAACATGAAGACCGGTGGTGTTCTCGGGTTCTGGCATCATCATAACGTGACCGCCGGACTTGAGTTTAACCGTGCTTGAATTACTTTGTGTGCGACGAGCTCGAAACTTGTTGCCCTCGGCATGCGCAACGCGGCGCGCAACAGTTATATCGCCTTGTTCATTCACGGGTAGCTGCCTTACTGCCTCGGTCACAGCATCAAGAGTCGAAGGGAGATTCCCACGAATGTAGTAATTCACGAGTTCGAGGTCCTCGAATACATTGCAACAATCTCGTGCAGCGGCAATTAAACGATTGGCAAACTTGCTCTCGTCTTCTTCAGGCTTCTGTCTCGCACTAATGACCTTCTCATAAGCGCGTTGTAGCACGTCATCGGGCAAATAACTCTCGATTAGGGCGTGTACCACGAACGGCCAGGAACCAGGTAAAGCTGAATTCGAGTAGCGAACTCCGAGAGAGACTTGATTCGTGTACATATCTTTTGCGGAACCCATGAAATAATACGAGATCGTGAGGGACGCTAGGCCCTTGGGAACGTGTAGGTCATGGAAGCCGTTAAGAATCGAAGGGCGGAACTGCAAGAGCTTGACAGGGATCGTGCCGATGAATGGCTGGAATGAAGGGAATAACTCGTCGAATCTGCTTTTTACGCGGTAGACACTCACGCACTCAGTCACGTGAAGAGTAGCTCGTGTATCTCGTAACCTTTAATGCCTGTAGGACACCACAATAGTGAATGAGGGTAGCAGGGTCTGTTGTGGGGCGACTCCAGGACAGTACGGGCCTTCGACAGCCTTGACCATTTCTTGCGACGGACCCACGTGGTCGGGCATCAAAGGCATTGGAGCCTCACAAGTAGTCACCAGTGACTGAGCAGGTGCCTGTCGCGAGTATAGCTTGGCGGTCACGGCATCTTGATAGGCGCCTGTCGCGTGTCCTTGATTCGTGGGACCGCCGACTCCGCGGAAGAACTCCTCTACAGTGCGCGAAACGGGGGGTTCATTGGCACCAAGGCCAGCTTGAGCTTGAGATTGTCGATCTTGTTCTTGTACACGATGCGGGGAATCATGATTAGGAGACGGGGGAAGGGTTCTTATCGAACATGCATTGTCGAGGACTCGAGAATCCGCAGGCCATTACGAATAATCCTGTTTTCGGACATGAAGGCCTCGAGTGAGGTCCTGATTTCTCAGACGTCGTTGGCATTCCTTGCAACTTCAAGATGTAGATCTTGGGAATTTTCACGTAGAGCCTCGAGGCTTGCACATACCTCGCGGATTTCTGTGCGGACGGATAGAAGTAGGTCTTGACTTCCTGTGGCATTCTCTGGAGTAGACTTGAGACGAGATTATATCTCAATTCGATCGGGAAATCTTGATGCAAGCGAATTGAGGCGCTCACGAAAATCGAGGTACATGAGCGGCAGGACGTCGGGCGATTCCATGGTGCCCTCGAGCATGGTGCGTAGATCATCGCGAATCTCGAAGCTCGCCAACGTGTTAACCGGCGCGCATGTAGACGTGTTCCCGTGTGAATTGCTCGCTGTTTCGAGCGCTTCTCGTTGCATCGCGGGCGGTGCCGATCGTGCGGCAGATTCGGTTTTGGGGTGGCATCTCGGGGGAAGGACGAGGTGAAGGGGAAGACTGCCACGCAAGAAGAAAGAAGTAAATCGTGAAAAGGGAAACGGAGGTACACTTCTAGGTCGGGAGACCAGTATAGTAGGACGCGAAACGTGGTCACGTGTTAAGACAAGGGTAGTTCGTGGGGGAGTGTACTAGGTAGCTAGGGGGAAGTGGTAGAGGCTTCAGAAACTAGACGTGAGCGACGCGGCGCTCTCGACCCAGCCGGGATAACACACGGCCAGCGAACCGTGCGCGCGAGCGGAGAGGCAACACGCGATGTGGCCACGAGAGTCCTATGGTGCGAGCGAGGAGGACGAGAGAGCGTGAACGAGAAGAAGTTAGTCGATTGTACGCCCAAAAAACCAGAACGAGACCGCGTCCTTGGTCCTTGGTTGCTTGTACCCAAACCCACACGGCACATGCGCCACCGGGACTAGATACTGTACTTAGATCGTGGTGGAGACGTAACCGCTAGAGCTCACGGGGCCGTGTTATAGTACACACGTGTACAGGCGCGGTAGGAGGTCCACGTGTGTGCGTGTCGAAAGCGAGCAAGGCTTGTGTAAATGGGCTTGGTACTGTACGTCGAGGTAGTTGAGGTATCTACATACACGTGTAGACGAGTCGCGGGAAAAAGAATACTAGAGTGGTACGGGTTTATACCACATTGCGTTCCGCTGACGAGAGCGTGCGCGACCAATACCCGACAGGGTATCGATGTCCATCCTCATGGGTCTGCAGAAGAGTGCAGCCTAACTGAGCGTCTGACGCATCCGTGTGCAGCTAGTACGGCCGCTCCAGTTTTGGTAGTTTCAAAACTGGTGGCGAGATTAAACACTCCTTCTCTTTGTTTCAGGCCGTGGTCTGCTCTTCATCCAGATTGGGAAGGATGTCTGGCTCTCCTTTTCGGAGCATTGCCGTGAGTGGCGCCGCTATCTTGGCGACATGATCGTCGAAACGTCAGTAGACATTACAAATTCCCAAGAACGAGCGCAGCTCGGTTTGAGTCCCTGGGGGAGTCTCTTCTGAAAGCGCGTCGACATTCTTCGGGTGAACTTCGAGTTCGCCCGGTCGAATGATGTGGCCCAGGTACTCGACAGAGTCCCGAAAACATTTGCACTTGTTGAGTTACAGTATTTATCCCTCCTTCTGCAAAGCACTGAGTATTACATCCAAATCCTTGAGGTGCGTGTCAAACTCCTTGGAGAAGATTATGATATCATCGAAGTAGATGAGACAGCTCTTCCAGCGATAGCCTGAGATGACGACTGTAGTGCATGCAATACCCGTCTCGGGTAGGGGGTGAAAGGAAGTGAGAAAAGGAAAAAATTGGATACTGTAGTCCGGGCTGGAGGACACACGTGTGGAACGATGCGCACGATCTATTTTAATTATTTAATTCTATTTACAAATTAGATCTAGAATCTAGAGCCGGGAGCTACTGTACTCGCCCCGACGGGGCTACACGGCATAGTCCAGTTACCAACCCAAGTGAGTAAAGGTAACCTGAGTTGCCGGAGTTAGATCTCGCCTTCGTCGAAGACCGCTTCCGTTCACGCGACGCGCTTCACTTCTTCGCTGCTAACGACATCCTCTATTGCTCGGGGTCCCATTCTTTTTTCCTTATCCTTTACCATTCCTATTTCTATCTCTATTCCCTGTCCATTTCTATTTCTGCCTCTATCCTTTTCTATCTGTTGGTGCCATCGGCATTGGTTGCGACCGATCCGGTGTAGGTGTTTTAGCCATCGAGCGACACGTTGTGTAGCGCTGCTACTGTTTCGAGTTCCGTAGGAAGGCTGTTGCAACGACGCCTCCGTCGAAGGTCTTACTGTATAAGACAGAGTTGGTACCATCAACCGCGATCGCGATCACGCTGGTGAGGGTGTTCTTAGCCATCGGGCAACACGTCGGTAGTAGCGTTGCTACACGGTTACGATCTAGTCGGGTAGTGCTGAACAAACCCCCGTCGAAGACCTTGAATTATATGCAAAGTGCTGAAGACGCTTGTCGAGCAATGGACTTACAACCTAGCAAACCGCGGATACATTCTCGTAGACAAGCCCAACCCACACTCGCCGAGCACTCAATTCTTCGCAAGTCTCTACCAACATTATCCTCCCGAGTTGGGCATCTTTCCTTACCCCCCGCCGGAGTTGAGCTACCGTGGGCCGCAAGCCCACACAACGGGAAAGGAAGTCTCGAACGCTCCGTAGCGCGGGGCCTCGGCAGCGGTTGTTTCTGTTGCTGTTTTTCTTCTTTTTGTTTGACCGTTGGACTGTGTTCGCGGCCTGCCAGGCACATTGCACTACAAAAGTGGTCTCTCGACCTAGAAAGGTTATGTCTACGACAAGGAAATTGGTCTGGGTAACAGAGTCTCTTTTTAATTTTTATCAGTATCTTTTTTTAGGTTCTTTCGCTACATTGAACAATGTCAACAACCGCACACGGGGACATCGGTTCCGGGGCGAGTAGAAGCGGATCAGCACGGGCGTCGAGGATCCGGCGAGGTCCTCGCACCCGGAGCCAGGCTAACACGGCCACGGATCCCGGACATCAAGAATCCCCTACCGGGATTATCGCCGACAGGAATGACCTCGACGAGAAGTTCGAGAAGATGGGCAGCGAAATTCGCCGAGAGAATAAGAAAATTCTCGAGGATGAATTGGCCCTAGTGCGAAAGCAACTGGAGTTGCAAGCAGTCGAGTTCCACATCGTGTTGGGAGAGCTGATAGCTCGCGTGGATCTCGTTGAGAAGGAACGAGGGAAGGTAACCGACGGCGCGGAGCCGGAGGTCCTAGCTTCGTTAAAACTCTCAGTTAAGGACGCGAGGCGCGACGTGAATCAAGCCTTGGAGTCCTTAGGGAAATTTAGAACAAGCATCGATGACCGATTCGATCGCGCCGCGCAACGTCTCAAGGACCTCGAGCAGGCCGCGGATCAAGCTCCGCAAGGATCGGACGACGAGCCGCTCCCTTTGGGTAGAGAGGGCGACCGTCGGTCGAAGAAGGAAAGCCCGCTCGACAGCTGAGCTCCAAGTCGAAGTCCTCCAAGAAGGACAAGCGACGTACAAGCAAGAGTCACTGTCCTGACGATCCGGAGAACCACGACTCACAGTTGCAGTCGCATGGTCCCTCTGAACATGGTGGCGACGGCTCTTCGAACCACTCGGGCGAATCCGAACGCGTTCAGAAGAAGGAAACGGAATTTCGTCAAGCAAGAAAATTTCCTCCAGACGAGGCGGAGTCACTTCATCCGCCTCGCGGAGAGACAAAGACGCGGAACCCGAAGATGTCGCAACGCGGCGCGGGCCGCGATGGGAGGAGCTGGGGGAGCTGAATCCGACCAACTACCTCTTCAAGAAATTACTTTCGTACCCGAACGTACCGCTTGCGGAACCCGCAGACATATTTGTCAAGTTCCCGGCGGACCGCCGTGCGAAAAAGGAGGAGAGATATTCCGCCTAAGGTGAAGAAGGACAACACGTTCACAGGAGAAGACGGCGTCCTTGTGTTGGATTTTTTGGCGAAGTTGGTTCAGGAGTTTGATACTCAGGAGATGAATGAGGGCCAAGCGATTCGCTTGTTGCCCGAATTCCTTAGTGGCATCGCCCTAAGACAGTACACTTCCGTGTCTCAGATGGCGGGATCCCATCATGGGAAGATATCCGCCTGGCCGGAGGCCGTACAGGGGCTATTGAGAAGTCTCGCCACCGACGAGGCGATCCGTCAAGCCGTGCCCGCATTGCGAGAAGTTCGGCAGAGACCGTCTGAAGACGAAATGGAATTTTACATTCGCCTCACAGACGGGAGCAACCGCTGTGGGAATGTTTATTCCGTGGAGGAGTAGATGACCATGTCCATCGAGGGGCTAGATGCCAGTATCAAGCCCATGGCATCGCAGTATTGACAAGATAACCGAGATGTCTCATTTTTGAGATTGGCAAAATTCCGCAAAGGCGCATGGCTCGGCGAGCCGCGCCAAGGACAAGAAGACCAAGAAGATCACGATTCAGACGCCGTCGACGTTCAGGGCAGGGAACAAGGCGAGGGCTTCTTCTTATCCCGGTCGTAAAGGTCACGCCGCCGTCCACTTAGCCGAGTCAATCTCTGCGTCAGAGGAGCGCAGTGCGCAGAGAAGTAATGAAAATTATTATGAAGGAGCATTAGTCGCCGAATGCGATTCTATTGAGCCATCTGAAGGCTACGGACACGGGGACTACGGAGCCAGCGGGTCGTCAACTTTACTGACGCCCACATACACGACGGAATCGTTTCAGAGCCCACGGATCCCGTGATGATGTTCCGGGGGCCCGGCCACACGCCGGCGCGGCGCATTCCGATGGAAGACAAGGGTATGACGTTTCGAAGGCCAGGCTGGATGGGAAGGCGGCAACGTCAAGGAAGACCGCCGGCCCGTGGAGGGCCTAGGCCGTAATATCCCGTCAAGAAGCACGAGCTGGTGTGCTATCACTGTTACGAGAAGGGGCACGCCGCGCCAACGTGCATTCTTTCCCTCCGAGAAATGCACCAAGTTTTGGAGAATTATGAGGCGTTGTCTCCGGTGGAGAGGTTAGGGATACCATCGACGAGTTATCTGAGAGTCAAGAATTGGTTCGATTCACAGACGGCGAGCACGTCGAGTGCTTCAACGCCGAGGTCGAACCAACCCTTTAGAGGGCCCGCCGCGGGGCCCGCGTCGTCGGACGTGAGAAGGAACCCGCAGCCGTAGGGAAACTACAGAAGGGAATCTCAAAGGAGTCACGAGAGGTGCAGTTTCAACGTACTGCGTCCGGGACTCAGTCCCGTTCCCCGTCTCTAGCAAGAAGGGAAGGCCTCGACGAGGACGTAGTTAGAATAGTGGATAATTTGAAGGAGCTGACTGTTGTCAAGAAGATTCTAAGTCGAGACAAGGATCGTCCGATGGATCAAACTCGTAGGCCCTGGTACAAGGTTAAGCGACAAGAATGTGCTCAAAGGATCTTGGTTCTGGCGCGAAAAAAAACTACAAAGTTTACGAGAATATTGGACGAACAGTCGGATTGATGAGTCGAGTGTTTTCAGTGTTGGACACAGGCGCCGGACCGAATTGGTTCGAAGGTCGGAACTTCCGGCAGGAATGGAAATGTTGGTGTCCTACGGACCGACCGAAGATATCGGCGACACGAACAATAGGCCACTCCGGACTCTCGGCACAATTGGAATGCCTGTGACGCTTGGACATTTCGTGGCTGCAGCCGAGTTTATTGTATGCGAAAAACTAGCAGTCCCGCTAATTCTAGGCGCGGACTACTGTGACCGGTTTGTGGAAGCAACTATCCAAGGAAGAAAACGGTTGAGTTGGCGGATTCCTCGGAGGTTCCGATAGTGAGGCGGTTCTCGACGAGAAAAAGGAAGAAGAATCTCGTCGCGGGAGAGGACGAGAATAATGGAAAGGGGGAGGGAATTTCCCCCAAGGTAAAAGTGGCAAGAGCCACGACTATCGAGCCAGGGACGCAACGCGTCGTGGAATGCACCTCGAAGAGGGCGGGCTTGGTTGTGGTTCAGCCGTACTCGTCGTTGTACGAAAGGCACGGGTTGACGTGCACGAATGGTGTCGTTCAGGTTGAGCCTGACAGGCCATTTCGTTTACTCGTTGCGAATTTTAGGACGTACCCTGTCCGGGTGCAAAAAGGCCAAGTGGTGGCAGAATTACTACCGCACCCGAGAGCCGTGCTTGAGAGCAAAACCACCATTGGTGAAGTTCTCGGAATTCAAGAAAGGAAGAACGAAAATTTTCCTAATTCCACCAAGACGCCTACGGGCGAGACAAGATGCGAACCGTCGGATCAAGCGCGCGAGGACCAGCCAGAAGAACTGTCGGCAGGGCTCTCCGCGTCGGCAGCTACGAAGCTGGAGCAGCGGATTGAGCCCCCACCGCCGGAAGTGGAGAACCTCGACCTGAGCCACGTGCCGGAACGGCTGCGCGAGCGGTTCCGACGGATGTTGAAGACATATTATAAGATGTGGGATGGGACGCTTGGTGAAACTAATATCACAGTCCACCGGATCGAGCTGGTCTCGGGGACCAGGCCCGTCGCACAAGCTCCCTAACGAGCCGGGCCAAAGTCTCGGGAGGTCGAGGACGCAGAAGTACAGAAGATGTTAGAAACAGGAGTCATCGAACCAGCGCAGTCAGAATGGGCGTCGCTCGTTTTATTAGTGCCCAAGCCGGACGGATCCATGCCCTTTTGCGTAGAATACAGTAGGTTAAACGCGATGACGGTGAAGGACACGTACCCGTTACCGTGCATGGACGAGTGTCTGGACTCGCTTGGTGACACCAAGGTTTCCTCCGCGTTCGACGCAATCTCGGGGTATTGGCAGATGCCTATTCCCGAAGCGGACCGCGACAAGACAGCTTTTTCGTGTCAATCAGGTCTCTACCGTTTTTCAAGAATGCCCTTCGGGCTTACCAACGCGCCGGAGACGTTTCAGAGAGCCATGGATATACTGCTCTCTCCGTTCCGATGGAAGTCGTGTCTGGTGTATTTGGATGATATCATCATCTTTAGCAAGTCTTGGGAAGAACACACAGTTCATGTTGGTGACATACTGTCTGTGTTGGAGAAGGCAGGAGTGAACCTCAAGCTTCGCAAGTGTGAATTTTTCGTCGAAAAGATCAAGTACCTGGGCCATGTCGTTCGGTCAGGTACATTGGAGGTTGATGCCGCTCGCATCGCGGCGTTGGAACAAGTGAGGTACCCTCAAACGCAGACCCAGCTCAGAATCTTCTTGGGACTTTGTAATGTGTACCGTCGGTTTGTCCCACATTACGCGAAAATCGCGCATCCGCTCAATCAACTATTGAAGAAGGGACAACTGGTCCAGTTGGAAGGATTCGAAGAACCGTGCAAGAAAGCTTTTCATAAGCTCAAGGACGCTATCTTGGCACCGCCGGTGTTGGCGCTGCCGAAGAAGGACCTACCCTACTCGGTAGATACCGATGCAAGCGACTACCAAATAGGCGCTGCACTTTTTCAAACACACCCGGATGCGCAACGCAAACCCATCGTGTTCTTTTCAAGAACGTTAGCCGCAGCCGAGAGAAACTATTCTGTATCAGAAGAAGAATGTCTAGCCGTAATTTGGGCCGTACAGACTTTAAGACCATATCTATATGGCGAGCACTTCGTCGTGCATACCGACCATGCCTCATTGAGGTGGTTGATGAACATAACCGACCCCAGTGGGAGATTAATCCGATGGAGGCTACGCCTCTCGGAATTTGATTTTGAAATCAAGTACAAAAAGGGAAAGGCTAACAGCCAGGCGGACACTTTGTCAATGTTGCAAACTGCAGGAGAAACCGTCGACGAAATCGACGACGAAATCCCATGCTTTATGGCCGAACCGGCCGAGGTTACAGTGGAGGACGAGGACAGTTTGGATGCGTTAGACGACATCCTCGCTCTTGAGGGGGGCCGCCTCTGATCGCCTCGATCACTTCCAAACTGTCACTCTGGAGGAGCTCATTCGCGAGCAAGCCGTCGACCCCTTCTGCAACCGCATCAAGGAAGAAATGGAAGCCGGAAAGGTGAGAACGTTCAGCACGGAGACCGAAGAACTCGAAGGAACTCTATGCCGTACCGCAGCACAGTTTGTACAAGTGGTAATGCCACAATCGTTAAGGGACCGCGTCCTAGGGTTGAGCCACTACGCAAAATTGGCAGGCCACCCGGGAGGCAGGAAACTTTACAAGACTTTGAGAAGGTATTTTTATTGGCCTACGATGGCCCTAGACTGCTATGCAGTCGCGAAGAATTTCGCGGCATGTGCGCAGGAAAGGGTGAAGTTAAGAAGAAACACGAAGGAAATGAAGCTGTTCACGCCCAAAGCTCGGCTGGAATTTGTCGCCATCGACATCCTCGGCGAGCTAATTACAACTAAGCGAGGAAATCGGTATATTCTCGTGATCAGCGATCGATACTCGAAACTGGTACGAACCGTACCGTTGAAGAAGATATCAGCTGCGCACATCGCACAAGCCTTCGTTCACCATTGGGTATTCGTGTACGGACCGCCAGTCAAGCTGATGTCCGACAATGGAACACAGTTCACGGCCCGGTTCTTTCAGAACGTCTGTCGAATTCTCGGCATTCGCAATGTGTTCACGATTACGTACCACCCGCAAGCCAACGGCCAAGTTGAGAGATTTAACCGCACGCTGACTTCCGCGTTGCGAAAATACGTTGGAGAGCACCCCAAGGGCTGGGACTTATTTAGCGACGCTGTGACGTTCGCCTACAACACACAAGTTCATCGAACTACGAACATTGCGCCCTTCGAGCTGGTGTTGGCTCGGGCGCCGAGAAACATTGCGTTACAAGCGCAACCAACATTGGAGAATATCAGCTCGTCACGAGCATACTACCTGAAATGGCAGTCGTGGTTGGAGAGCCTAATGCGAGGCGCCGATAGGAGTTTGCGGAAGGAACAAGCCCGGTACAAGCGAAATTTCGACGCACGCCTTCGCAAACCGCAATATGAGATCCCACCGGGGCCCTACGTGTTCCTCCGGAAGGAGCAGGGTACAGCTAGCGAACCGAAACACAAGCTGGCACAAGTCGCTACAGGACCTTATTAGGTTAAAAGATCGGATCAACATACGGTAGTCATTGCCATTGGTGATCAGGAGGAACACGTATCGCGGGACAGGGTGGAGATAGCCCCAAGCCCGATGGACTACGAACAAGGGTTTCTGGTAGATCGGTTTCTAGTGCAAAGATCGTTCTTTTCTTTAGTTATGTTATAAGCCCACCAAAAGTTGCTTAACCATTCCGCAGTCATTGAAAACACTAGACAATAATTAATGGCAGCCCCTTAGGGTTTCTGCAAGTATTTTAGCGTCTTGTGCTTGCATTTTGACCCAGGGAGGTCTCTTGGGGCTCTTGTAGCCCTCTCCGTGACTGTCACGCCATCACGGTAGCCGGTAAGTGTATATTTAATATGAAAATTTCAACTAAATACTGTACATTGCAGCGCAAACCTTACGTACTGGACGTCGTCTTTGCTAGTCTCTTGTCCGGTCGTCGTCTTTATTGCCTCTTCCATTCCATCACCGGATGCCACATCCACATTTCCCTCATCGCTGTCGTCACCGATCGTATCTGCACCCACCTGCGCCACTTCCCTATCTCGACAGAGCGGTCCTGGAGCCGAAAACAGTCGAGGCCTGAACGAATAACGGTCAACCCAGTGGCTGAGATGTTTATGAACCGGAGTATAACTTTCGCATGCGAAGGGCTCATCATTTTTACAGCGATTTTATCACACTCGACATGATGAACGACTGGAGCTCACATCGACGCGATCAAACGCCCATGACTACAAGTCCTGAATTGACGCGGTTGGATACGGCTGCTGTCGCTGAGGCGCAGCGGTCGGGGGCTGATGGCAGTTATTTCGCTTTTGGAGATGGCAGCAGTGCTGGTGGTGGCGGTGGCAGAAGCAGCTAGTAAAGTTTTTTGCCCTCGAGAGTTAGATGTTGTGTATGTATTTATATAGACTCGGAGCGAGATTTGCCTATGTACCGTAGGTAGATATTACTTCGGGGGCATTCCTGGTCGTCTTTGCCCTCCCACAATCTACGAAGATGATGCAACGTTTTCTCGTTGTTCAAAAAGTCATTTCCACGTTTATATATGTCTGGAATGCTGTATTTGACGTGCTACACACATAAGTCGAACTAGTAGTCATCCGAACCCCAACCAGCTTCAAGTTATATCTACCAAGCATGAAGGCCCCCTTTCATGGTGCCAAATAAGTCGCATCTGCAGTGGCAGTACTCCCCGACCGACTTCCTGACTGCTCACTGACAGGAACACCGTCCGGTCACTTCTTAACCCCTCCTCAGCTTTCTCAATTGCTGGTGAAACTCATCTTTCTCCAAAGTTAGAATAGCGAGTGCCATTTTCGCCTCTCGCAAATCAGGCACGACATCTGAATAGACGGGCTCCCTTGAAAGCTTTACCTCCAGATCCCCTACATCTCGTCTCAGAGCTGTGTTTTCTGCCATCAGTTTTTAAGAGATTCTGCGTCTTCTCCATACCGGCTGTCCTCTAGCTCCCGTTCAAGCGATTCCTTGTCTTGAAGAAGTTCATCGTTCTGTCGCCTGAGCGCTCGATTTTCCCTACGCAGCTTGTCACACTCAACCCGTGATGGTCCTGCCGTGTTAATGGCACCGACGTCCGTCTCAGTACTTCTAAAATGACTGCTGTATGAGGTTCCAAGTGACAAGTCAGTCCCTGAAAACACGGTTCTCGGTGACGCAGATGGCTTGCGTTGTATCTTTGACTTCTGTACAGGATCTCCAGGAGCGGGTGTATTCCCTTGACGATTAAGATTCGAGAGGTTTCTCAAGTATTGCTGCGATTTAGGTTGCGGTGGTTGCACGTTAAGGGTAGCATCGTCAACACCGATGTCGTCTAGAGAATCACCGGCATCGATTTCCGACCTTCGTCGTCATCTCCGACCGTAGATGACTGGTCATCTGATCCCGGATCGTAAGAGCCGAAGAGGGCTGTGCCGCGAGATGGTTTCCTATTTTTTGCCTCTGCGAGAAATGTAGAAACGACGCGCATGGCGATACGGCCACCACAGGAAAGCGGGGCGCCCACGCGCTTCGACTATGACGGAATCTCAACATAATCGGCAAAAAGGAGCTTAATCTTGCCGATAATCTTACCACGCTGAGAGTTCTGACGAACGGCAAGCCTGTAGACTTTGTCGTCGAAGTTGGAGCCCTCCTTCTTCTTCTTGAAGAGAGTGACTTCTTGTGAAAGAACTTCGCCTCCGAAATGAGCGATGCGAGAAGACCTGTCAATTTTTGCAGCCTTCATTAACATAACCTTGGCTCCCCGTTCTCAGGTAACGACAACATCACTTGACGCTATAATCTTGTCCACGGACTCGATGTGGAGGTCGAACCTCAACTTGTACTCGAGCTTGTTCAAATTGCGCATGGAGCTCACCTTGCCGATGAGCTTTGAAGAAGAGCGCTTCATATTGTGATGGGAGGGTGAGACACTGCGAATGGGGAGAGGGACAGGGGAGCTGGGCTGGGGATAGAGCAGGGTGCGTATAATAATAAATGTTGGCAGGCTGGGGGGAGGTGAATGAATTGACGGGAGCCGGCCTATCGTACGGAACAGCGGAGTAAATTAGAGGGTGACACAACGCACAACGCGGGCAACGATTGGGTGGGATGCGATCGGATCAAAGCGGCGGATCGAATCCAGCGCGTGGACGTGACACAACTCTGCTGATGCCGCGCTAAAACCCCACTGCTCGCCTCCATCTTGCGCTTGCGGTCTTGCAGGACAGCGGCAAGCCCGCTTGAGAGGCTGATAGGCTTGGAAGAAATAGTGGCCATCTTCTTGATGCGCCCGGTGACCTGCTCCTGGAAAGCCCGCACTGTGGGCAGGTCGCAGCACACGGGCGCGGTCGCGTCGCGCGGCCACTGCGCCCCGAACGTGAACGGAAACGGGCCCGAAGCCAGCTTCAACTGCGTCGCCTGTTTGATCTGCCGCTCGTCCAGGATCACGCGCGACAGGTCCCAGTCCGCGCTAGCGCAGAGCGCCTTCGAGCGACCCGTGGCCAAGCGCTCGGGAGAGGCCCGCGCAAACGCGCTTTCAGCCTGCCCGTCCTTGCGACGCTTCTTCATCCTGACCCCCTCCCAGCTGCCCCACCCTGGCAGCACTTCTGCGCCCAAGTCCACAGCCTTGGGGGAGAGTCCGTCCGATTTCACCCTCCTTCATCGCATGAAAGTCTGGCTTGTCAGTACCCCCTGCTCCGAAAAATGCCTTTGCCACTAGATTCATCCGTACCATGTCTGGTCAAACCCTTCTCGTTCGACGAGCTGTTGTCACGATTGCGTGCGCTGGGGCGCCGAACACGGACGACAGACACTTCCTCATCGTTTTCATTTTTGAACCTCGTTTCTTGCTTGTAATCTACTACCGAGGTCGTCGGTGTTGTCCCCGTTCCGCTCCTCTTGCACGTCTTCTTACTATTCTGCTGCAACGCAGTAGGGACCTAACTGAGAGCTGAGAAAATTGACAGCAGAGCTGTGCTTACTGAGTGCACTAAGTCGTGATTTATTCTTCGTTGTCAAGGCGGACGATTGACAGATGTCAAGGACTTCAGACAAAAAACATCCTGCACTACCTAAAGAGGCCAGGAAGAAACTTTTACATGCGGGCTGATCTCGCTACCATCTTCCAGCATGTGAGGGAGCAGTATCCCGGCTCGCCATTCGCTGGCTCGCTCCACAAATCCAGCTTCTTTGCTGCAGTGCTCATCCATACCTTCCTTGCACACATATCATGCAGACGTCCACCGCCATTCGCATCACTCGCGCACGCCATGTTCCCGCATTTCATGTCAAACGTCAGCTCATCATCACTGAGAACTGCGCAGATGGAGGCTGCTGCGCATCTAAACCCTCTGGCAGCTGTCATCCTCCGACCCCTCCTCTTGCGCATCAATGGCAAATTTCTGCTCGAAGACATTTGATCAAGTAGCTGTAGAAGTTGCTGATCCGTGTCAGCATCGCCGCCGGCAATCTCCATCTTTTGCTTCTTCGTAGGCGGCTCCGCCTCTTCCCTTTCGTCGTCTTTGCCGATTTTTATTATATCGCAGCCATCACGAATTGCGCTCCTTGCTCCTTCACCGCTGCCTGGCTCAACATTTGCATCGATTTCGCTCGCATTTATCATGTCGTCATCACCAGCGTGGCTCTCTTGTTCAGAACCGGATCCTAAATGGGATGAGACCTCGGCTTTTTCAGGTCCTTCGTCGGAGGAAGACTCCGGCAACGTGTTTTTGCGACGCTGGAGATGTTTCTTCGCTCCTTGCATCATCTTACGTTTCTCTAGAAGCTGCAAAAGCAGCGGTGCGGATGCGTCAATACAGTCGAATTCAATGTCCGTCATTACAGCAGGAGATCCGAGTTCAAGCGCAGCAATCCCGGCTGTACCTGTTCCGCACATGCAGTCGTACCAGAGCCCGCCGGGCTTGCAGTACGCAGGACCCAAGTCTTTCAGGAGGTCTATCGACTTCTGCTCAGGACGAATTTGCTTACGGCGCCGCGAGCCGCGCGGCGCACGGAGGCCAGAGGTCTGAGTGCTGTAGACGTCGTCCGTATCGAGGTATCCCTCAAAATAGGAGTTCCACAGGAACTTACCCGAAAAGGGACGGACATGGTCGATAATATTCACTGTTCGAGCTCGCGTCGTATGTTTAAGATATGAATAGGGCTGGTCCAAATGCGTAAATCGATCGATGCTTTTGTAGAGCACAAGAACCAGCTCCTGTCCGTTATCCGGTCTCATCACCTTCCCAGGCGCTCGTCGCCGAAGCACTACTTCCCTTTCGTTGGTAATTGGTATTATGTTGAAGTAAACCGGACAACTCGAGCCCATGTTCTGTAGCGTTGTCACAATTAGGACATAGGTCTGCCATGAACAGAAAAGCAGTATATTCCCACGCGTTGCACAGGCCTCTGCTGCATGAGTTACGACTCGCTTCACATCTTCCGCGCTAATAAAGTCTCTAGTGCCTTTTGATACGCCAATATTATTGGGTAGATCGACAATGATGAGCATTGCTCTGCCTCGAACATGATCTCCAAAGTACGATTTTGATGAGAATAATTCGAACAACTCGCGGAACATTTCGATATTCATGCAAGAGAGCTTTTCTCTTGCTACAGCGGATGCTTCGATGTTGAGCACCTGCTTCCCTTTCGGTAGGGGCATCTGTAGAGCCGTGGGTGAGCCTGGAGTGTTTGGATCATTGGATAATCCCGGCGTATGTGGAGCACTCTGAACATCGTAATCAGAAAGGGGGCCTTCCCCATCAGATAATTCTGGCTGAATCGGTGCAGGACCACCGGTTTCGCTGTCGCCCATTTCATTTTTTTCTGCGACCCCGTTTCGAGACACCTGAGCGACGTTAGTCCTTCCCTCAGCTACGCGGCATCTTGTCGTGCTGTCCTCCCCCCCCGCCCGTGCCGCCTGCAGGAGTGCGGGCGGGATCATGTGGGAGGTGTCAGCAGCTGTTCCTTGGTCTGAAATCTGCTCTGCAATCAATTTGTCTGCCGCGCTAGTGTTCACCATATGCAGCAGCTCGCGACGAAATTCACCCGTCGGGGTTTTCTCTGGTACTGTACAGTTCTCGTCCACTGCCTCGAGGCCAGCATCATCGTTCACGTAGACATTGTAGCCCAGATAGCCGAGTAGCCGAGAAATATGCGTGGACGTTACGGTCATGGCAAAGCTAGCAGCATCCACCTGTGATTTTGTCACCGCCCCGGTATCTTTCTTGAGAAATTTCACGCGCGTAATCAATCTCTTTTGTTGTAGGCTAGTCAGCTTGTGAATCCCAGTTGCCTTCGTGTTTGAAGACGTCCAGAGATTTTCGTATCCGATCTCCGTCATCACGCTCTGCATGAGGTGGAGCGCCGGCCAATGAAACTTCCGTGCAATCTGCAGGCGCTGCCGAAATGTGTTCTCAGATTCAAATCCCTGAGCGGGAGAAGAGGCAAACTTGGAATTGTCCGAAACGCGGGCATAGGCTGCTGCATCCTTTCTGCGGCCATTACTGGCAAGAGAATGATACATGTCCATGGCCCGTCGCACGAGGTGTAACTCTCCATCTACAGCTCTGACTTGGTCGAGAAGGTGCTTGCCAGCCACAAGCATATCCGCGTAGGTGAGCTTCACGCCATTGGATGACGCGGCATTAAGCATTGTGCCCAGCATAACCATGGAATGCCTGCTGCACGTTCGGAGCAGTCGGGCTTGTGGCCGCATTTCCTTGAAGTCCTTGCGATCTTGTGGAGTGGGAGCCTCCTCTGCCAGCATAACCAGGGCTTCGAGCAACGCGGCGCCATCGCACACACCATACCACACATTTCCCGTCTTTTCCCCTCTTGGATTGCGCGCTCGGCGGTTGGGTCGTCAACGGCCTTGCCGGCTTGAACGAGATCCGACGGCAGCGCCTTGTACACAGTCAGGGCCGCGGAAGCTGACACAAAAGACAGAGTTGAGATGCTGTGGGCGAGCGCACGTACACGAGATTTAGAGACAGCGCGAATGCGCGCACCGGGCACACACCTCGCCGGGTCAACGTGCACGAAGCCGTCAAACATGTCGGCGAAAGACATTGCGCTCTCGGCCTCATGACCATCACCGGCCGGCGGGCTTTCCATTTCGCCGACTTCGAGCAGATGTGCGATAAATCTAGCAAATTGCTTCTGATCGTAGTCCTCTGCAAGCGAGCTGCTGCGCGATGCGTCCTCACTCGATGTTGTAAATGATCCAGTGCCATCAGCACAGTGAGATGACTCGGCTAGGCTGATTTGGCCTGCTTCATGCGAAGCAGGCCAGCACAGCCTAGCCGACGCTGATCACCACGTGACCGTCGCCACGTAGAGAAGTTGACGTGTTCATCAGCTCATATCCCTATCCCCATAACACTGTCAGCAAAGAACGAATAAACGATACTCGGTGTTTGGAAGAGGCAAAAATATTAGCCAAGGCAAAGAATATCGACATTTCGGGATATCATACCCTTACTTACAGCGATCTGAGAGTTATGACAGTGTTTTTTTCCGAAGTTTTACGATTTCCTTCTGCCAACAAATATATTTGGACCTCTTATGACCTGAATAAACATTATCGGGTGCTTGCTGACAGTGGGTTCAGTCTTCGTCAATCGAAACAACGGCAGCGTGGATTCCGAGCGAAGAAATGTAAACAGTGGACAGGATTCGGCTCATGCGTCTGGGAGGGATCCTCGCGAGCCAAAAAATGTGAAAGTTGAGTTCGAGAAAGTTGGAGTGGAGCATTGTACACAGAACACTGGGAGCCATATATTTAATCTTTCACCCTTCCCCCTTCCTAGCCCCTCTTTACTTTTGATATTCAATTTCCAAGCCTTCCGTCCCCGTCTCCGCACTTGGTGCGTTTCCGCCGCTATCGTCATTCCCTGTTCGCCTTCCAATGCGTGATTTGCCGGTGACGGCGTCCCCAAGCACCCACACATTCGCTTGAGCTTGGCGACCAGTTTTTCCGCCTCGCCTTCCTCCATTCTGCACCGCGATTCTGACGTGCGTTGCTGCACTTGATCGATCTCCCGACATCTCCGTTTGAAGATGAGGACTGATATGGCCTACCTAAGCAGGATTCCATGTATTATTCATAGGGGTATTTGTTCGTTCCCTCTCACGGGAAGTTTGTATGCGATTGCTGGGGATATACAACATCTCTGTCACCCGTTTATAGTTTGCCGTGAACTGACAGATGTTGACGCATGGAGACAGTTCAAGCAGGACTAATGTGCTGAGCGAGGTGTGCATATAACAACAACATGGAACTGGATTTGAAGATAACGACATGAAATCTCCCTTTTTATTTTTCTCCAACTCATAGTCAACTTCGGAGCTCCGGGCACCATTTTCGTCATAGAAATCCGTCTCTTCCTCCCACAAACCGTTGTAACTATCATCCGCAAATCAAAAAACCGCCATCGACGGCGTTATAACGCCGTGTGCAGAGTCTGAATATTCATAAACTGCACTAAATCTCCGCGAAAGCCTCGGTCCGTCATTTTTAATCCATGAGCGCGCTGCCGAATACTTTCTATCCTCGCTTGCTGATCTAGCCACCAGCATCTCGAGATTCACACGTGACTAACGTCCTCCATATTTCTTTTTGTACTTTCACTGGGAGCTGCCCGCTCCGGAGAAGCTTAGGAAATTTGCAGAGAACGGAATCGACATAGATTTCGTCAGCATCGCCAACCGCAGGGCAAAATTTAGCTGTCAGCTCTGCGACTCCATTTTCGGGTTCCATCCATTGGACCCACAACACCGCGATGCGTTGCTCTTGCCCAGGAACAGGATTGGTCTTTTTCCGCTTCACTATCGCTCCAATCCAGAATCTCCCGAACTTGAGCTGGGTGACGTGCGGTCGGACCACAACAAGATCTCCCACATTGTACTCCACGCTCGCGATCGGTATCTCATCCATGTCGAAGTCAGGCTCCTCATCTTCAGAGCCTGGCGAGAGCGACTCTCCGCATCGCCCATCAGGCAGCCGTTCTCTCATGTATACTGCATCGCGTGTGTAATGCCCGTTCATCTCTGGACAAGTGCTTAGGTTCCAAGGGCAAGGAACTTCGCCACCAAGTGTCAGTCTTGCGATGAGAGTTCTAAGAGCTTCCATGCTCGCCTGGGAACCGATCCGACGTTCAACTGCCTGAATGCGTCGCGTCATCCTGTGCGCGTCTTCTGTAGTGCTCTTCTTGCGTACAAGAGGAGGAATTGTCATTTTTCGTAGGTCCAAACTTAAGCCTGGGCGCAGAAACCCCCCCGGCAGCCCAGAAGACAGTAGAGACACGGAACTCTGCGAAATTGGCCAAAGCTTGACCTCACACGTAGAGGCACCTGCTGCGTCAACTGTGAATGAGAACTCGTGGTACACAGTAAATCCACTGAGCTCTGAGGACGGTCGAAGAAGCCTATTAACCTCGAACAGAGCTTTCGTGTTGATAGTTGAGTCAATATGTGATATGATCGGCTGCGGAGTGAAGCTCTCCCCAAGCGCGGCATGTAATTCAGGAATAGTGCATATGTTCTTATCACGGATGCCTGCCCCAGTCCTAGAAAACATCTGATCAATGTCCTCATGAGTGTGACCTTTAGGCAGATAACGTGCCACCACTTTTTTGAATACTCCTCGAACGACAAGCAGCTCAAAATACCCATGAGTGAACGAGTTTTTGTTCTCGTGGGTGCAGTTGTCGAGTTGAACAAAGAGCACGGGCGGTAATATGAGATCCAAGGCTTGTAATCGGTTACTCTCGGACGTAATAACTCTGTGAATCACCTCGACTACAAGGTTAGATCCAGTTAGATTGTAGTCCTCCGCAGTGAACAAAAATGCTCCGGCACCAGCTGACTTCCCTCCGTGGTTCAGTACACCAATGAGATGTATGGGAATACCCAGCCCAATTGAAGAAGCCTTCGATTTGCTCCCAAAATGTGGCAATGCGTACTTCACTTGATCAGCGCCGTCTACAATCAAGGAAATCGTACTGTCAGGGCGGAGCTGCGCTTCGTCTCTTGTCGCGTAGTACATGGCACGACTTGCACGTACGAACTGGATATGCTCGGACCGTCTCCGCAGCGTATCCTCTCTTTGCTCCGCGGTCAGAGGTCCATCCAAATCTTCGTCAAACTCGACGCATGTATCACACCTAGCAAACCCGTGCAGTCGTCTCGTCTTGATCTCAGGTGCAACCTCCTTCCAGGTCCGCACGAAGTGCGTGTAACTGCATGGGAGGCGACCAAGCGCCCTCTCCTGTTCACAGTAGTCTTCCCACACCTCTATTTTGTTGCGTTGTGGGAGATGGAAAACATCGCGCTCCGGACTGTGGTCAGCGTCTCTAGATTTCACTCCGAGAAGATACGCAGCAACAAGAGTGTGCTTGCTGCCATCCAAAAATCTTGCGCGCCTATTGGCATACGGTGAAGACGGCGCATGCGGAGTACCAAGCACACTATTAAGTAAGTCCGGCGACGCTGTTGTTACACTGCGCATGTATGAACGACAGACTACGATCCCATGGTACTGAAAAACAGGCTTGTTCTTGCTGCTCGATCCACTATCAGAATTTTGGTCGTCAAGCGCATTTCGATCGGCCACGAGTCCGATGAGAAGTCGTTTCCGGTGAACTTGAGTTTTGCCGGCGCAAAAGGAACGACGGAGGCCCCTCGACTGCTGAAATGGAATGATCTGGCCACATCGCTGTGCGCAGCACTCCACCGGTGGTTTGTACGTCTCCGCTTCATTCGCAAGCGCATTACGCCTCATTGCAGCAGAGGACTTTGACTTGCTGATTGCATTGCGATTGCGAGAGCTTCTTCCGCGCCGCACAGAACCGCGTTGGGACTCTGAATCAGAGCTGGAGCGTGGCATGGGAACCGACGCCGAAGTCCGAATGCGGACCGCCGTGGAATACTGCTACGACAAGCAGCAGAAGCATGCGCCCCGTGTAGTGGCTGACTAAGGTCCGGGGCATACCAGGCTTTCGCGCCTAATGTCAAGACCAATCTGCAGCCTTCGCTGGAATCTATCGAGAATAAGCCCTACAGCAATGATGCTGAGAGAAGGATGGAAAAATCTTCGGCAGGGGAGCAACGCCCTGCCAACGCCGCCACCCCTTGCCCACGGCACGTCTCATTGGGCAATGCTCTCGCGCAGTGCAACGGCTGGCGTGCCAAGTGGTGTCGGCGGGCGAGGAGAGGCCGCTGCCCGTGCTGCACCGCGAAGGGCAGGACAGGGCGACATGATGGAGCACATGCTGCATGTGCCGGGCGGCGGGGACGCGGTGGCAAGGGATGGGGACCGCATGACGGGGCTAGCGCAGCTCAGGAAGAAGCTCCCTCGCATGATTGACGGCGGGAGAAGGCCCTGGCCCTGCCGCTGCACGAGCTTGTCAGAGGCAAGCTGGAACGCGAGCAGGCTGATAAGATCGCGTCGCAGAAGGTCAGCGCCAAGTGGGCGGGGGTAGTTGGCAAGAATTGCGAGAAGGAGGTGTTCAACTTTGCGAAGGGAACCGCAGAGACGGATAGGAGGAATATGAGCGCTGTCGAGGAGGGCTTCAAGATGTTTGAGGAGCGTGAGAAGGAAATCCAGATGATGCTTAGGAATGGGGGCGTGGGGAGCGATGTGCAGGTTGTGAGTAATGGGGAGAAGTTCTTCAAGATCAGCTGGAAGTCGCTGGAGTGTCCAAAGACGAGCTTCTGGAGCTCCTCCTTGGACACTCCAGCGAATTAATGATGGAAAACTCTGACGACAGTGATTGTTAAAACTCTGGGTGTGCACAGCATGCGACAGAGAAGCAGCTTGATGCCAAGATAGAGAAAGTAAAGCATTCTCTGAATCAATAAGAGAAGGCAAGTTCGAGATAGAAGAAGCGAAAAGGAGTGATAGGAATGAACTTCATGCACATAGCGTCGCGCTGCGCGGCCGCCAGTTCGACGCCCGTGTCGCGCGCTGCGTACGCCACGTCCACCAGAAGCGGATCACGGCCGCCGAGTGGCACCGGGCCGGCACCCACATCGGCACGGGAAACAAGGCCGGCATCATGGGCTTGTGAGGCGTCAGCAACGTCTGCCTCGGCGACTCCCTGCACGCGTGCTGCCGGCCGCAGCGCCGCCTACGTGCACTACTGCAACCTCACCACCTTTGCGTTCGTGCCCACAAGGGACGAGGTGTACGGTTGCGCGGCAGACAGTGTCGTGCAATGGCTCGCGCTGGAGCTGGTCGCGATCGCTGCACAGCAGGAGAAGCGGAACGAGGGCGTCAGAGGCGGGGAGGAGGTGCTCGAAATGAACTCAGAGGGATGGCATGGGCAGCGCAATTCTAAGATGGCGTACAGCTTGGCGGGCGACGGAAACGGGTTGTACATCGGTGATGGTGCCGGCTAATTGTGGCCCGTGGACTCGCAGGAGGCCGGCAAAAAGGGGGTGTGCTGGCGGTTGCATAGAGGCAAGGTGACGTGCGCGGGAGTCAACATCGCGGGGGGAATCTGATGGCAACGGCGAACAATGAGCGGCGGGTGTGTGGGAGGCGTGGCGGATTGAGTGAGGCTCCGAGCTGGGGTGATACTCTTCGTCACGGACTCCAAGTTCAAGTTCCTGAGCTTGAGACCAACGAATATATAAAATATTTATCGGGTACCGTGATGGCGTGACAGTCACGGGGAGGGCTACAAGAGCACCAAGAGACCTCCCAGGGTCAAAATGCAAGCAGAAGACGCTAAGATACTTGCAGAACCCCTAAGGAGCTCTCATTACTTATTGTCTAGTGTCTTCAACGACTGCGGAATAGTTTTGTAACGTTTTAGTGGGCTTATAACATAACTAAAGAAAAGAACGATCTTTGCACTAGAAACCGATCTACCGGAAACCCCTGTTTACGCGCCAATAACTGGCCTACGTCAAGCGCTACAGTCCCTGGGAGCGCCGGAGCTCAACGAAGAAGGAGAGGTAATGGAGGACGAGGAATGTCCTCACACCCGTGCGCCTACGTCAGGGGACTAGGACAATCTAATTAGTCAAGCGCCGACAGCGGAGACATCTCCGGATCTACGCGATTTCGGAAAGTCCAGAGAAGAGGACGAGTTGGAAGATCTTCAGGAGGGGGAAGGGCACAGTTCAGAGAAAGGAGAGGAAACGGAAAATACGGAATACGTAATTGATCGGGTCGCCGACCACGATTATCAAAAAGGTAATTTGATTCTCAAGGTGGAATGATACGGCTATACGCCCAAGGACGCGACGTGGGAGCCCATTGAGCAATTACCCCGCAGCGCGGCCGTCACGTATATCCAGAGGAAGAAACTGCCCCTCCCGCCGCAAGTCGCACGCACGAGACCAGGATGAGCTCCATACGCAATGTGATGATGGAAAGCGAAAAGAAGACGCAAGCCGCAACCAGTTTCCTATGTTTTTACCTTCTTAACTATTCTGTTTCGTTTTTGTTTTTTTTGGTTGTTTTGTTTTTTATGTTTGTTTTCCCTTCCCGAGACGCACCTAGGTCGGTCATTCCGGAAGGATCGTGCGTAATGTCAGTGAGAACACGACAGGCGCCCCAGGGCGACAAGGGACTGCGAACCGCCGATCGTGATTAAGGCTACACGCTGTATCTCGAGTCGAGGAAGGAGAGGACGGATCACGTGAAGGAAGTTCAGAGAGACAAGTGTCGCGAGGAAAAACGCGAAACACAGAAGGGTTGTGTGAATTTTAACAATGATCCGGGAACGGCACCGACGATTGAGAGGCATACGGCGTTAAGAAAGGCGTGAAGTCGAGTTCGAGAGACTGGGACGGCCGGCAACACACCACCGGTGTGGCCCACGCCCAGAATGAGTCGAATAGAAGCCCTGATGGGAACGTCGTTGACGTACAGCGATCGATCTTGCGATACCACGCCTAGCGTTTGTCTGATTCTTTTGTCGTCAATTCTTCTTTTTGTTTTGTATCGCGCAGAAGGACGCACACGGAAGGGAGAAAGGGTAAATTCCTGTCGACAAGACAACCTCCCGTAGTTCGGGGGGGAGCCAAAAGGGATAACGCCGAGTCGGTCGGAATGCTGTCCCGCGCAGGAAGAACGAGAAGGTGTGGAAAAGAGGCAGTTGAAATGCGTGGGCACGCGCACGTGAACGAGACGAATCAAGAGGACCTGGACGATGTGAAGCGCACAGCGGAGAGAGAGAGTGGCGATAGTCGCCGGCATCGCGATCACAGGAAATGAGAGAAGGAAACTGGAATGAGTTAGGCGATTCTGCATCGGACCCCCTCACATGAATGAAGCAGCGTGCGCTGCCATGCCATGAAATGGAAAAATTTACTGTAGTCTCAGGCTGAGGTAATACACCTCCTTGGATACGATCACGCGTTGCCGCCGCGCACACGTGAAGGGACGCTTGGATCAGTGACACGCCCTCGTGGGGCATGATTTAATCAAAAAATAGGATGCCGGCAGGGAGCTGCTGGACGGGCGGTGAAAGTTGAAAATTGAACACTGGTCAGTCTTCGAAATTTTAATCAAAATTAAGGGAAGGTACGGAACTTGTCGGTCATACGAGAACGGGGTGTCGCTTGCTATAGCCAACGGCACAAGTATCCGAAGCCGTCCGGAAGCCCCGTCACCAACCACCGCGCGCGACGCTGACCACAACACAGAACGACGCCGCCGCCGGAAACGTTTCAAAGGCGGTGACTACGATCGGCGAACTGAGAGACCGACGCTCGACGAGCGGGAGGGGCCTCCCACACGAGCACATGACATGCACACTTCGAAGAAGACCGCGTGTAAGTTGTCGCACACACTCGCCTAGGAAGGCTGCCCCTTCCTGCGCCAGACCGCGAATATTTTCGTGAAAGACTTCGTCGTTCGAGGCAGCAACAAAGGAAAGAAAAACAGGTAAACAAGAGACAAGGGAAACGGCATTTGCTTTTTTCATTTATGAGGTGACGGAGAGTCACTCCCCAGTCTCCTCCTTGCACGCCCTAGAGGACCACTGCGGCGAGAACGACTCCAGCGGAGAGAATGGGTAGCTCGACGAGCTTGATTACGGTGATCAGTCCGTCGGTCATGACGACTGCCGATGTCACAGCTCACGTCAATTTCTTTACCCCGAGCGACCAACCGTGAAGGTCCCTCCCCTTTCCTTTCCATGTCCTTTTACCCTCTTTTCTTTGATTCCCCTCCCTATTCCCCTACCTTTCTACTTTATTATTGCTTTCTGTTCTCCTTCTATCTGTTTTTTTTGCGAAGGCAGTGAAGTACAACGAAACACAGGGAGGAGATGGAGAGTGTCGTTGTTCAAGCCTGGGGCAAGGGACGCGTCCCCCACGTGCCAAGATCGAAGATGTCGCGAGTGGCCTTGGCAAGGGCGACGACGCTCCCCAAGATCACCAAAATTCCCCAACTCCCTCTGAGACACAACTATAGAAGGACTGTCAAGCCCCCTCGCGATGGAGAACCAGAGAGACATGTTCTGCCTCTACGCTCAATTTTATTTGGACTACATATGTACCCGAACTGAGATGCAACGCACGAAGACAGTAGAGGCATCGCACGAATGGCCTGTCTCACGGAGATCGTGGTCGACCACGAATGGAATTTTTCCCAGTATAGGAGCAGAGACAAGGACGGTCAAATAACACAATCGTCGCGCTGGTGAGGCAGTCGCCATTGTTTTCCCACTTAAAGGGAAATTCGAAGGGACGATGCTTTTCAAGCTCGTTCGCAGTCGTGAGAAAGAGGGAAGCCCCACTCTTGACGGGAAAAAGGGTCCCTCTGATACGAGGGCAACGTGTGCAGCAAGACGCTGTCATACAAGAAGACATCAATATATAAGGGGGCGACGCCCCGTATACTCGGACAGCGGGGTTGCCCGATACCATTTCATACTTTATTTATTGATGTATTTGGAAGGATGGAAGTCCTGGAAGAGGACGGCAGTTTTCCGCCCTCATAGGAACGAGGTAGAAAATGGGAGAATGACGAGTGAGCAACATTGACAGGATCACCGGTGCGTGCTTCAATCTTGAAGGCTTCCGAGGGATTGGGCTGAGGCCCAACGCACAGGACGAGGAGGTTTGCGTACTGTAGAGTGGTTCAAACTACGATTCGACGATACATTATATGCGGCGGTCGAGGACCAAGGAAGCCGAGTGGGGAGCCACTACGTGGGGGACCCGTTCGAAGTCCTCTAAGATGAGATCCCGTTATGAAGCCGAATGGGGGCGTCCCCGTCGTCGGTTGCTCGCAATTAATGACAAAGTAACAGAGAGCGTCGCTACGCCAAGTGTGTGCCTACGTGATGGAAGATACCAGGCGGAGAGTGAATGAACTGATGATGGAAAAGGTGGCGTGGGACGAAGAAATACTAAACTCACGGCCCTACGCAGTAACCATGATGAAGTGTCGTGGACAGGAGACCAAGTACGACGAGGAGAAATTTTATTACTCACTATTGTTTCAATCACAGGGGCGCAACATTCTGCGTCATACTGTAGACGAACGCGTACCCGGTCTCGTTGAGAGTATTTGAGGGAGACTGAAGAAGCTCCACACAACGCTTTTTACTTTAGAGGCGCTACATAGCTATAGAAAGCTCCAAAGGATGGGAGAAGATATGTGAGAGCCTGCGTAGCCTCTGCGTATTGGTCGAATGGGCGACATGTGTGCGGAGAAGAACGCACATGGAGGGACAAGTTTGTGTCTTGATCGCTGTCATTTGTTGGACCCCTTGGGGCAACTCAAGGGAGGAGTATAACGGATCATCAATAAGAGGGAAGATCGGCACCATCGGGAAAGAGGAACGCGACAGCGGTGATGGTACGCCAACCAAAAAAAAGGAGGGAAATGTGACGAGGAAAAAGAGAAGGAAATGGCAGAATGGGGATGCGACCGCAGAGGCGGGGCGCATACAAAAAAAGAGGAGGAAATTAAAAGTCCGAGGAAACGGGCGGAGTTGGAGACTCCAAAGAGGACATCGGTTCCTCGACGAGGAGTTCAGCCGGACAATGGATCAGCCCGACATTCGAGGAAGAGTGTACCTACATGTACCGTTCCGCGTTTCGCTAACGAACGGTACGCGGAAAGAAAAGAGGAGGAAAGTGAAGGTAACGGGGGATACGCAAGTGATTCATTTTATTATCCAAAAGCTACAGGATGACGTCAATAACCAGACGTCACCCCAAACGGGTAATAATCCGAGAACGGATCACGGGAAGTCGCTCTAAGCGGCAGGTCATTGGGGCGGCACACCCAAGGATTTTTCCTTTGGGAGTGAGGTAACGAGTCGAGCAAGGACTCGCAAATCATCGAGGGAAGCCCCTTGGAGAGCTTCACCTTCGATGCCATGAGCGCGGAGAAATGTGCAGTAGATGTCAATGGCTCCGTCGCTCTTTTTGGGAATTGATGGGGACGGTGGGGAAGACAACGCTTCCCTAACCGACAGAGTTGCGGTATGCCCTGCCGAGGGGATATCGACAGCAGGAGGAGCAGCGGCAGGGGCTGCAGGGAGAGGGGAATCTGGAGCAGACGGTCGGGGGCAAACGTCGTCTGCGCCGGGGTCTATGGCTCGTATGGGAGCTACGTCAGGGGTTGGAACTTGGTTGCCGAACTGGCGACTGAGGCGCGCTTCGGAGGGAGAGCACAAGACGGATGTCCAAGGGTTGAACCAGACAAAGTCACCCGCCACACTGTGACTTCGTCCGGGAGAAAAGGACGGGCGTCGCCTCGCGAAGGACCGGGATGAGTTGATAGGGGGAACAACATCCCAGTCGACCTGATTGATCTTTTCAAGTAAGGAGTGCAGTTCGAAGTCGGTGTCTGCTCCGCCCAAGGGCACAGTATAGTCCAAAAGGCACATGAGCTCGACGAGCTTCGGAGGAAGATACTAAAGCCGCCAACAATCGTACGCCTCCCAGAGCAAGGTGGCGGCTACCTTCACGCACCACTCCGTCAAAAAGACAACCCACAACCCGTGACGAGGATCAGTGAGATGGCTTCCAAAGTATGTAAGGATGGGACCGAGCTCTGCCCAAAACCCTTGGCAGACCTCAAATTGTCCCCACCACGAGGGGAGTTGCTGGTACCGGTTGGGATAGTGTGACCGAGCAATTTCCCCCGCCTCAACCATTTGGTAAGCTAGGAAATATCCCGTGTCCGATCTCATCTTACGCTCGAATCGGACCGTATGCTGGAAGAAGGGGATGTTCCTGCGTTTCGTATATCGGAAATTGAGGGGGAGGATTGCACGCGTGTATGACAGGGCATCGTTAGTCACCGTCAGTTGGTTATGGCACAGGCGGTCCGCCTCGAGCACGGGGTCACCCCGTGTCCAGCTGAGGAAGTTGTCAAGGTAATCACGCTCCCCCTCCGTGCGAAACTTCCACTTGTCACATCCGAAGGACGGAGGGATGAGGGCATCGGATACGGATAGGTCGAGGCGGTCGAGAACGGCTTCCATGAACCGCAGGGATAGGCCCTGTCGGCCACGAGGGGAGGAACGACGCAGGATAGAAGGGGGAATGGCGACACGGGCACGCCAATCGTAGGAGGAAATGGCTTGAAGGGGAAGGTGACCTGGCAACATCCCCGCACCGTCGGCAAAGTCGCGCCCAATGCTAGTGACGTCGCGCACGTCGATGGCGGAAAACCAAGGAGTGGCCGCGTACAGTAAGGGATAGTCGCGCATGGATTTACCTTGGAGCTCGGCTAGTGAGGGGTATCGACAAGGGGCTGATGAAGGATGGAGATCGGGATGAAAGACCGGTTCAGGAACGTTGGTGTTCGGGGGAAGTCGGGGTATGGAAGGAAGGTCGCCAAGAATGGAAGGCGTGTGTGAGAAGCACACACCGCCGCGACCGCGGGCGGTATGTTCGACAGTGGGATCCGATGAAGGAAACATGGAGATTGTCTTACTGTCACGCGAGCGGCGACCGATGGTCGGGAGAAAAAGGAAGAAGTTGGGAAGGAAGGGAGTGAAGCCGCTGCGCGAGAGCGCTCAGAAGGGGGATATGTAGTGCAATACGCACCTGGAAAGGGGGGTGAAAAGAAAGGAAAACATTTGGATATGAAAAGTAGTCCGGGTTTGGGGGACACACGTGTGAATAATTGCACAGTTTTAATTTTTAATTATTTTATTTTATTTAGTTAATTAGTTGGCATTAATTTTGCTGACACTAGATTAGATCTAGAATCTAGAGCTGGGAGCTACTGTACTCGCCCCGGCGGGGCTCTGTATAACTTAGCCCTTTGACCGAACAAGTCAATAAACCAACCCGAGTTGCGGGAGTTGAATGTCGCCTTGGTCGAAGTCCGTCTCTATCAAGACGCTCCCTTTTACCTAAGCCTACGGCATCCTCTATCGCTCGGGGTTCCCTTTTCTCTTTCTTTTATTTCCCTATCCTTTTCTATCTCTAATTCTACCTATTTTCCCTTATCTTGTGTTGGTACCATCGGTGTCGGTTGCGACCGAACCGGTGTAGGTGTTTCGAGCCATCGGGCGGCACGGTTGACGTAGCGCTGCTACTTTCATTTCATCCCGTCGGGCTGCGTTGCGACGACCCCGTCGAAGGCCTTGTCGCGTTACAAGGTGTCGAAGAAGCTCAACGAGCATTGGCCTTACAACCCAGTGGAACCGGGGTACCTACGTACGCGCCCCACCCCACACTCGTAGAGCAGATCTCTTCGCAAGTCTCTACCACACCGATCCCGGGCCGGGCTATTTCTCTGTGCCCCCCCCCTCACATCAGGGATCGGAGCTACTACGAGTCGCAAGCTCGTTTAAACGGAGAAGGAAGAGTCGGACACTCCGTAGCGCTGTGCCATCGGCAGTTCTTCTTTTTGTTGCTGTTGTTGTTTTTGCTGGACCATCGGACCGCGGTCTCTGCCCGACAGGCGCATTGCACTACAGCCGCATGCGCGCGAGAACGAGTTAAGTTGAGGAAGAATACGAAGGAAATGAGGCTGTTTACGCCAAAGGCTCCTTTGGAGTTCGTCGCGATCGATATTCTCGGTGAGTTAATTACCACCAAACGAAGGAATCGCTACATCCTCGTGATCAGCGATCGATATTCCAAATTGGTACGAACCATACCTCTCAAGAAAATTACGGCCGCACACATAGCGCAAGCCTTTGTGCATCATTCGGTATTCGTATACAGACTACGGGTCAAGCTGTTGTCCGAAAATGGTACGCGGTTCACGGCTCGGTTCTTCCAGAACATTTGTCGAATTTTGGGGATACGCAACGTTTTCACGACCACCTATCACCCTCAGGCCAACGGCCAAGTTGAAAGATTTAATCGCACGCTGACCTCCGCGTTGCGAAAGTATGTCGGAGAGCATACCAAGGACTGCGACCTATTTAGCGACGCCGTGACGTTCGCATACAACACGCAAGTTTATCGAACTACGAACATCGCGCCCTTCGAGCCAGTATTGGCCCGGGCCCCAGGAAGCGTTGCGTTACAAGCACAGCCAAGTTTGGAACGATTTCGCTCGAATCGAGCGTACTACCTGAAATGGCAGTCGTGGTTGGAAAGACTGATGAAAGGCGCTGATAAGAGCTTGCGGAAAGAACAAGCGCGCTACAAGCGAAACTTTGACGCAAGGCTTCGCAAGCCGAAGTATGACATCCCTTCAAGATCATACGTATTCCTTCGGAACGAACAAGGCACGGCCACCGAGCCGAAACATAAGTTGGCACAAGTGGCTACGGGTTCATATCAAGTGAAGGAGTCAACTGAGAATACGGTCGTCATTGTTATAGGCGACCAAGAAGAGCGCGTGTCGCGAGATAGAGTCGAATTAGCCCCTAGTCCCATGGACTACACGCCGATAATCGGGCTACGACAAGCGCTACAGTTCCTCAACCGAGGACGGGAACGAGAAGAACCCGCCGCGCAAGCGAAGGAGAGGACGGATGACGGACCGTTGGTAAATCAGGAAGCTACGGGCATTCCGCCCGATCTACAAGAGATGGAAGGTTCGGAAGAGCAGGATGAGGATGAGTCGCTGGCTCTTCGGAAGGGGGAAGGACAGTTGGACACGCAGGAAGAAGGAGCCAAGAGTCGGAGTATGTGATCGACAAGATCATGGACCACGGCTACGACGAGGAGAACTTGATTCTCAAGGTGGAGTGGTACAGCTATACGCCCGAGGACGCCACGTGGGAGGCCATTGAGCAACTACCCCGTAGCGCGGCCGTCACGTATTTCCGAAGGAAGGGGCTACCCTTGCCGCCGCAAGTCGCGCGTGCGCAAGCGGGGTAACTCCGGTCAGGAAGTTATCGAGGTGGAATTGGTGATGTGGATCGCAGCGAGAAGGTAGAGAGAGTAAGAACACTCGTAGAACGGCAGTGTCACAAGGGGAAGAAATGGATGTAAGGGAGAGTGGCAGGAGCCAGGAAATCTTCTCTCTGGTCCCGCCTATGAATTGAGAGACGTGAGCCGCCCCACTGAAACATTGAAGCGCTACAGAAGTGTCAGGCTGAGGTAATATGTCTCCTTGGATATGATCACACGCGGCCGCCGCGCGCACGTTAAGTGACGCTTGGATCGATGATCCGCCCTCATGGGGCGTGATTTAATAAAAAATAGAGATGTCGACAGAGAGCTGCTGGAATGGAGGTGAAAGTGGAGAATCGAACAATGGTCAGTCTCCCAAAACTTAATCAAAATGAAGGGGAAATGTGGTACTTTTTGGTCGCACGAGGAGTGGTTGTCGAGTGTTACAGCCGAAGGCATAAGCGCCCAAGCCCGTCCAGCGGTACGGTTGCAGACCACCACGCAAGAAGCTGATCTCCAACTTCGTTTCAAGCGTATTGAGTAGGCCTTACAAGCCGAAGGACTGACGCCCGTCGAGCAGGAAGATAAGCCGCACGAGAAGGCGCGAACCAAGAAAGAAATCACGACCCCAACCCTTCGTTTCGAACTTGACCCTGATCGCTCCCTCCATTTTGCCCCATCCAATATGCTCGACCAGCAAGAAGTTTCGTCCCGAAGGGGCCGTTATCGGGCGGTTGCCGCAGAGAACACGCGCAACTTATGTTTATAAGAAGACACGAAAAGGGAACCCCCTGTGAAAAAGTAGGGACGAAAAGCTCGCAGATAGGCGAAAACAGACGCCATCGCACCCTTCTAGGATTGTGACTCGTTTCCAGCAGGACTGCCTCGTCCCTCGATCGAGGTGGTCCCTCCTCTAAATTATAATACCATCACCAGTGGAGGACCTGTTTAGGCGAATTGCGCAGTAACAAGAGACATCGACGTCCACACCCACGTCATCAGATTGTCGACGAAACACTGACCTGTTCGCTACAAGAACCTCCAGTCTTTTCTTTTCCGTGTTTTTGTTTTGGTTGCGTTTTTGTTTCTTTTGGGTTACTGTACGTAGGAAGCCAGACCCCGCGCCGCGGGAATCGACGAACAAATCGTGTGACGCGTACGGGTCTACTCCTGATCTAGGCAGACAGGTGAATCGTCGTTCGCAATTAATTTATCATGCGTGTATCAAGTCGAGAAGAAGAGCGAGTTTGTTCTAGTGCTACCAGGACGAGAAGTTGCGAAATTTCAGAAGCTTGCCTTGAGAATAAGGAACACATGAGTGGAACGAAAGAGAGTCTGACAGACAGAAGATCATGGAGTGAGTCATCTGCGCGCCACCCGACCGGCACTCACTAGCGAGGATCGAAGAATACAGTGAGCGAGCTCCCACTACTGGAACGGTATCGCAACTACGTGGAAATTCATCGAGAGGCCGGTCTTTGTTGAGAAAAACTTAATAATAATAATAATAATGCCTTTGTGTGCGGAGGTCCCGATGACGGTTCGACGGGAAACGGTTCTTCAAGATGGACACTGCGAATCTGGACTGTAAAGGACGTGCGCAGACAAACTGTCCTATCTCATCTGCTGCTCGAGTCTCGAGCCAAATTGTTTTCTGTACGACCTCACTCGCCACAACTGTCGACTCGGTTCCTTACGAAGTGTTACCAAAGGGAGGTTAGAAAGGGATCGGGTTGGCGAAGGAAGAAGGGGACACGATCCCCCCTCGAGGAGCATTGTTAATGTGACTCACCTTTTGAGCGTCGGAAGAGAAAGCAGAAGCAAAAGTGCGAGCTTTGCATCGAGAAAGAGAAGGAAAAGGACGATGACCTGGGCAATAACCAAGGCATCGAACGTCGCTTGTGGAAATGAAGGTCAGCTTTAGCAAAACGAGAGGAAAGCGAAAGGGGATCGATCGTGAAGCAGTCGAAATTGAGTCGAAGTCCCAGGTGCGCTATCATGTTACACGTGGACGTCTTGTCTGGCACCGTCGGAACATGAGATGCTGCGACGTAAGGGACGTCCGAGTTAAATTAAAAACGTTCAGGACTGACCGTATTTCAGAAGCATGGAGACGCTGATGTCCTTCGAAGAGCGTTGTTACGCAGCCTGCGCTAACAGGTTACGGAAGGCGCCAGGAGGTGAAATGATGAACGGACAACAGGAAGAGTGGCGTTCCCCGAGGGAAAGCCGAGCTCGCAGCACAATACAGTAACAACGACGAAGTGCTGACGGTAAGAGACAACGCACGGCGAAAGAGAGACGAAAGAACTCAGAACAGAGAAGTCTCGCGGACGCCTGGCTAATTGGGAGACTCGACTCGACGAGGTCTCGCGTAGAAAAAATGGGGAGAGGTAATCAGGATCGCCGCCCGTTGAGGATGCTGCGAGAGTGTAGCATGGGAGGAAGAGATGAAGAAGTCGGTACCCCGGAGTACTCGACTCGGCGTGGCCCAGGAGGAGGAGGACGAAAATTGAAGGAAAATTAAAGAGAAGGTAAAGAGAGGGAAAATAGAAAAGGGGAAGATTCAGTGACCCACTGGGTAAGAGGATGAGGGGCTGTTTCCAAAATATTGCATCCTTTGACACGATGTGCTGATCATGCCAACGACGGTCCGCCTCCTGTAGCATAACCCCCCCTGGGGCTTTATTTTAGATTAGATCAACTCAGAATCGGATCAGTTACTGTAGGGCTCGATGCTCTACAGTACCACCACGTGTACCCCCAAATACAGGGGACACACGTGTACACATGTACACGCAGAACCAAAGAGCACACACAGGTATACTGTCAGCCCCGACGGCTGACAGTATTACAGTGTCGACCGACCGCTACAGTACGTCGCTACAGCACATCGGTACTGTACTATTATGATAGGCTATTATGTACATTAAATATGGAGCGGACCGGCGGCGGGGAAGGGCGACAAGGACGGACTCGTCGACGACCGACCGCCTACGGCCGACTCCCCGCTTATTCTCACCGCGCGCCTTCGCTTTCGTGCGCAATAGACGACACTGAGCGCGGGTAGAGGACGCGCAACGCACGCCCACTGTGATGACGGCTGAGCAAAAGGGGAGGTGCCGTTGGCCAACGACGTGAGAGAGGAATGACTGGGAGTCATATGAGGGAATCAGCAGAGAAGGAAGCATCGCAAAGTGGGAATGAGCAGACGAGTTCAATGAAAGAGTTGAAGGAATCACCACAGTCCCCCTGAACTCGTATGTGAGTGACTGAATGAGAAGGATTGCCGGATTAACTTGAAAGTATGAGCGCAGGTTTACCCTGAACCTGAAGGTTTTTGATGCGTGTTGATGACGTCTTACAGTGCGGGTGGACCTTGGAACCTGAAAAATGAGGTTTTTTGCATCATCTGAATACGTCGGGTGTGGGACGTGTCGGCTTGTGAGGGGTTGCTTCTAACAACGTCGGGTGGTTGACGTGTGAGCTTGTGAGGGGTTGCTTCTAACAACGTCGGGTGGTTGACGTGTGAGCTTGTGATTGGGTAGTGTGGGAAGGAGGTGTACGGTGGGATTCGAACTCGCGTGCGCAGCAGTAGAATGAGGCCCATAACCTGTGATGACGGCTGAGCAAAAGGGGAGGTGCCGTTGGCCAACGACGTGAGAGAGGAATGACTGGGAGTCATATGAGGGAATCAGCAGAGAAGGAATCACCACACCCACGAGCCGGATCCACTTCCGCCCGTCCGTACTGGATCGTTACCCAGTACTGCATCGGGGCGTCGAGGCGTCGATCCGTTCGCCCGTGCGCGCGTCCTACCCCGATCCCGCTCTACCACGCTACCCGGCCCCGTGCTCCGGTTCCGTAGCGGGTGTCCGTCTTCCCTTGTCTTCTCCCTCTCGAGGGTCTCCGCAAGAACTGAGTATACACCCCTCTCCGTTGGGGGTGTTTATACTACACCTCCCTGACAGGGTCACCCATGCTTGACGCTACGAAATTGTCTAAGTAAGATCGTTCGCCCTCAGTGCGAAACCTCCACGTGTCGCAGTAGAAAGTGGAAGGAATCAAAGCGTCTGTCATGGAGAGGTCCAGCCGTTCAATGACGGCCTGCATAAAGCGCATTGACAGCGCTTGACGACCGCGAGGGGAAGAATGTCGGAGGATCGATGGAGAAATGGCTCTTCGAGTACGCCAATCATGGGAGCGTACGGTTAGCATGGGGAGGTTACCCGGCAAGATACCCGCACCGTCAGCGAAGTCTCGTTCGATGCCGTCCAGATCGCGCACCCCGGTCACGGAGAACCACTATGCTGCTGCGTACAGTAGGGGGTAATGGTGCATGGATTTATCTTGTAACTCCTCAAGTGACGGATATCGCTGCGATGCAGAGACGAGAGGAGTATGACCCGGATGAAGAGCCGGTTCGGCTGGGTCGAGAGGAGGAGGTAATCGGGGGATTGAGGGGAGCTCTTGAGGGTAGCTGGACTTGTATGAGAATCCAACACCGGTACGACGTCACCATACACGGGGATCCTCCGGTTCGGATGAGGGTCCCGATGGAGGGACAGACGTGTCGGACATCAGCCACGTGGAAGAAGGGTCGTCTTGTCTTTGCTCGACCGCATTTTAAAAAGGGGTTCCCACGCGCTGGTAGGAGGGAAAGTAGCACTAGATAGTGCAAGGGGAGACCTTCGGTCGAAGGGAGAGGACGATGGATGGACGCGCAAGGTGGAAGGAGAAGAAAAAAATCGGAAGATTACACGAGGGGTTGGCGGTGGCCAAGGACGCTCAGAAGAAGGATATGTAGTGCAATACCCGTCTGGGGTAGGGGGGTGAAAGGAAGTGAGAAAAGGAAAAAAATTGGATAATGTGGTCCGGGCTGGAGGACACACGTGTGCAACGATGCGCACGATTATTGTAATTATTTAATTCTATTTACAAATTAGATCTAGAATCTAGAGCCGGGAGCTACTGTTCTCCCCCCGGCAGGGCTATAGGGCATAGTTCAGTTACCAACCCAAGTGAGTAAAGGTTACCTGAGTTGCAGGAGTTAGATCTCGCCTTCGTCGAAGAGCGTTTCCGTTCACGCAACTCGCTTCACTTCTACGCTGCTAACGACATTTTCTATTGCTCGGCGTCCCATCCTTTTTTTTCTTATCCTTTACCATTCCTATTTCTATCTCTTTTCTTTATCCATTTCTATTTCTGCCTCTATCCTTTTCTATCTCTTGGTGCCATCGGCATTGATTGCGACCGATCCGGTGTAGGTGTTTTAGCCATCGAACAACACGTTGTGTAGCGCTGCTACTGTTTCGAGTTCCGTAGGAAGGCTGTTGCAACGACGCCTCCGTCGAAGGTCTTACTGTATAAGACAGAGTTGGTACCACCAACCGCGATCGCGATCGCGCTGGTGAGGGTGTTCTCAGCCATCGGGCAACACGTCGGTAGTAGCGTTGCTACACGGTTACGATCCCGTCGGGTAGTGCTGAACAAGCTGTAGTGCAATACGCACCTGGAAAGGGGGGTGAAAAGAAAGGAAAATATTTGGATATGAAAAGTAGTCCGGGTTGGCGGACACACGTGTCAATAATTGCACAGTTTTAATTTTTAATTATTTTATTTTATTTAGTTAATTAGTTAGCATTAATTTTGATGACACTAGATTAGATCTAGGATCTAGCGCTGCGAGCTACTGTAGTGACTCCGGCGGGGCGATATATACCTTAGCCCTCTGACCACCAAGTCAGTAAAGGTAACCAGAGTTGCCAGAGTTGAATGTCGCCTTGGTCGAAGTCCGTCTCTACCAAGACGCTCCCTTTTACCTAAGCGTACGGCATCCTTTGCGCTCGGGGGTTCCCCTTTTCTTTTTCCTTTATTTCCCTATTCATTTCTACCTCTATCTCTATTTTTCCCGTAATTGTGTTGGTTCCACTGGAGTTGGTTGCGACCGATCTGGTGTAGGTGTTTTAGCCATCGCGCAACACGTTTTGTAGCGCTGCTACTGTTTCAAGTTCCGTCGGAAAGCTGTTGCAACGACGCCTCCGTCGAAGGTCTTACTGTATAAGACAGAGTTGGTACCACCTATCGCGATTGCGATCGCGCTGGTGAGGGTGTTTTTAGCCATCGGGCAACACGTCGGTAGTAGCGCTGCTACACGGTTACGATCCTGTCCGGTAGTGCTGAGCAAGCCCCTGTCGAAGACCTTGAATTATACCCAAGGTGCTGAAGACACTCGTGGAGCATTGGCCTTACAACCCAGCGAACCGCAGTTACATGTAGACAAGCCCAACCCGCACTCGTCGAGCGCTCAAGTCTTCGCAAGTCTTTACCACCATTTTCCTCCCGGGCCGGGCATCTTTCCTTAACCCCCCCCCGTCGGAGTTGAGCTACCGTGGGCCGCAAGCCCACAAAAGGGGAAAGGGAGTCTCGAACGCTCCGTAGCGCGTGCCATTGGCAGTGGTTGTTGCTGTTGTTGTTTTTCGTCTTTCTGTTTGACCGTCGGACTGTGTTCGCGGCCTGCCAGGCACATTGCACTACAAAAGTGGTCTCCCGACCTAGAATTACGTCTACAGCAAACCCGACCTGGAATTGTGTCGACGACAGGTTTGATCTGGAGTTGTACTACGAAAGTGGTCTGGGTAACGGAGTCTCTTTTCTATTTTTGTTTATAACTTTTTTTGGTGTAGGTTCGCTCATACGAGTGATGTCGACAAGCGCACCCGGGGACGTCAGTCTCGGGGCGAGTAGGAGCGGATCGGCAAGGGCGTCGAGGATCCTGCGGGGTCCTCGCACCCGAACCCAGGCCAATACGGCCACGGATCCCGAAGGTCAAGAACCCCCGACGGGAATTGAAGCCGACAAGGATAATCTATTCTACAGGTTCGAGAAGATGGGCGAGGAAATTCGCCAATAGATGACAAAAAGCTCGAGGCTGAATTAGCCCTCGTCCGAAAGCAACTGGAGTTGCAAGCATCCGAGTTCCACACTGTTTTAGGAGAGCTATTGGCTCGAGTGGATCTCGTCGAGAAGGAGCGAGGTGATGCGACCGACGGTCTGGAGCCGGAGGTGCTAGCTTCGTTGAAATTTTCAGGCAAGGACGCGAGGCGCGACGCTAATCAAGCCTTGGAGTCCTTAGGGAAGTTTAGAACAAGCATCAATGACCGATTCGATCGCGCCGCGCAACTTCTCAAGGACCTTGAGCAGGCTGCGGATCAAGCTCCGCAAGGATCGGACGACGAGCCGCTCCCTTCGGGTAGAGAGGGCGACCGTCGGTCAAAGAAGGACAAGCCCGCCCGGCAGCGGAGTTCCAAGTCGAAGCCCTCAAAGAAGGACAAGCGACGTGCAAGCAAGGGTCACTGTAGTGACGATCCGGAGAACCGCGACTCACAGTCGGAGTCGCTTGGTCCCTCCGAAGACGGTAACGACGGTTCGTCGAACCATTCGGGCGATTCCGAACGCCGTTCAGAAGACGGAAACGAGATTTCGTCAAGCAAGAAAATTTTCTCCAGACGAGGCGGAGTCACTTCGTCCGCCTCGCGGAGAGACAAGGATGCGGAACCCGAAGATGTCGCAACGCGGCGCGGGCCGCGATGGGAGGAGTTGTAGGAGCTGAATCCGACCAACTACCTCTTCAAGAAATTACTTTCGTACCGAACGTACCGCTTGCGGAACCCACCGATATATTTGTCAAGTTCCCGGCGGACCGCCGTGCGAAAAATCAGGAGAGATATTCCGCCTAAGGTGAAGAAGGACAACACGTTCACAGGTGAGGACGGGGTCCTTGTGTTGGATTTTTTGGCGAAATTAGTTCAGGAGTTCGATACTCAAGAAATGAACGAGGGGCAAGCGATCTGCTTGTTACCCAAATTTCTAAGCGGTATCGCCTTGAGACAGTACACTTTGGTGTCTCAGACGGCCGGGTCCCACCACGGAAAGGTATCCGTTTGGCCGGAGGCCGTACAGTGGTTGTTGAGGAGTTTTGCAACCGACGAGGCGATCCGTCAAGCTGTGCTCGCATTGCGAGAAGTTCAGCAAAGACCGTCTGAAGACGAGATGGAATTTTATATCCGTCTGACGGACGCAAGCAATCGATGTGGAAACGTATATTCGATGGAAGAACAAATGACGATGTTTATTGAAGGACTCGATTCGAGTATCAAGCCGATGGTATCTCAATACCGACAAGACAATCGGGACGTTTCGTTTTTGAGACTAGTGAATTACGCGAAGGCGCATGGCTCGGCGAGCCGCGCTAAGGACAAGAAGAACAAGAAGGTCACGATTCAGACGCCGTCGACAATTACGGCGGGTAAGAAGCCGAGGGCTTCTTATCCCGGTCGCAAAAGTCATGCCGCCGTCCATTTAGCCGAGACAATTTCCGCGTCAGACGAGCGCGGTGCGCACGGAAGTAGCGAAAATCACTACGAAGGAGCGTTAGTAGCCGAAGGCGAGTTCATTGAGCCATTAGAGCGCTATGGACACGAGAACTACGGGGCAAGCGGGTCGTCAACTTTACCGACGCCCACATACACGACAGAGTCGTTTTCAGAGCCCACGGATCCCGTGATGATGTTTCGGGGGCGCGGCCACACGCCGGTGCTGCGCATTCCGATGGAAGACAAGGGTATGACGTTTCGAAGGCCAGGCTGGATGGGAAGGCGGCAACGTCAAGGAAGGCCGCCGGCCCGTGGAGGGCCTAGGCCGCAATATCCCGTCAAGACGCACGGATTGGTGTGCTATCATTGTTACGAAAAGGGGCACGCCGCGCCAACGTGCATTCTTTCCGTCCGGGAAATGCACCGAGTTTTGGAGAATTATGAGGCGTTGTCTCCGATGGAGAGGTTAGGGATATCATCGACGAGTTACCTGAAGGTCAAGAATTGGTTCGATTCGCAGACGGCGAGCACGCCGAGTGCTTCAACGCCAAGATCGAACCAACCCTTCAGAGGGCCCACCGCGGGGCCCGCGCCGTCAGATGTGAGAAGGATCCCGCAGCGGCAGGAAAACTAGAGAGGGGAATCTAGCATGAGTCGCGAGAGGCACAGGGACGACGTACTGTGCTCGGGGCTCAGCCCCGTTTCCCGTCTCTAAGGGAAAAATCAGGCCCCAAGGAGGAGGTTGTTGGATTGGTGGATAAGGCCAAAGGGCCAGCTCAAGACAAGAAAATTTTGAGCCGAGCCCGAGATCATCCGCTGGAAGAAGTTCGAAGACCCTAGTACAGGGTTAAGCGAAGGGAATGTCCCGAGAAGATTTTGGTTCTTGCGCGAAAAAACTACAAAGTTTACGCGGACATTGGACCCACAATCGGATTAATGAGCAGAGTGTTGTCTGTACTAGACACCGGCGCGGGACCAAACCTTGTGCGAAAATCGAAACTCCCAGATGGAATGGAATCTCTAGTGTCCTACTGACCGACCCAAGACATTGGCGACGCGAACAATAGGCCACTCCGGACTCTCGGCACAATTAGAATGCTTGTGAGGCTTGGAAAATTTGTGGCCGCAGCCGAGTTTATTGTATGCGAAAAACTAGCAGTCCCGCTAATTCTAGGCGCGGACCACTGTGACCGGTTTGTGGAAGCCATTTATCCAAGGAATAAAACGGTTGAGCTGGCGGATTTCTCGGAGGTCCCGATAGTTAGGCGGTTCTCGACGAGAAAAGGGAAAAAGAATCTCGTCCCGGGAGAGGACGAGAACGATGGAAAGGTGGAGCGAATTTCCCCTAAGGTAAAAGTGGCAAGAGCCACCACTATCGAGCCAGGGACGCAACGCGTCGTGGAATGCACCTCGAAGAGGGCGGGCTTGGTTGTGGTTCAGCCGTACTCGTCGTTATACGAGAAGCACAGGTTGACGTGCACGAATGGTGTCGTTCAGGTTGAGCCTGACCGGCCATTTTGTTTACTCGTTGCGAATTTTAGGACGTACCCTGTCAGGGTGCAAAAAGGCCAAGTGGTGGCAGAACCATTACCGCACCCGAAAGCTGCGCTCGAGAGCAAAACCACCATTGATGAAGTTCTCGGAATTCAAGAAAGGAAGAAGGAAAATTTTCCTAATTCCACCAAGACGCCTACGGGCAAGACAAGATGCGAACCGTCGGATCAAGATCGCGAGGACCAGCAAGGAGAACGGGAGAAAAGGCTCTCCGCGACGGCAAGTACGAAGCCGGAGCGGCGGATTGAGCCTCCCCCGCTGGACGTGGAGGAACTCGACCTGAGCCACGTGCCGGACCGACTGCGCGAAAGATTCCGTCGAATGTTCAAAAAGTATTCCCGCATGTGGGATGGGACCCTCGGTGAGATCAACACCACGGTCCACCGGATTGAACTGGCTCCAGATACAAGGCCAATTGCACAAGCTCCCTACCGAGGCGGTCCAAAGGCTCGGGAGGTCGAGGACGCAGAAGTACAGAAGATGTTAGAAGCAGGAGTCATCGAAGCGGCGCAGTCAGAATGGGCGTCGCCCGTTTTGTTAGTGCCGAAGCCGGATGGATCGATGCGCTTTTTCGTAGACTATCGCCGGTTAAACGCGGTAACGGTAAACGACACGTACCCTTTACCGCGCATGGATGAGTGTCTGGACTCGCTTGGTGACTCCAAGGTTTTCTCCGCGTTGGACGCGATCTCGGGATATTGGCAGATGCCTATCCCTGAGCGCGACCGCGACAAGACCGCATTTTCGTGCCACTCAGGACTTTATCTCTTCTCAAGAATGCCCTTCGGGCTAACTAACGCGCCAGCGACGTTTCAGAGAGCAATGGATATCCTGCTCTCTCCGTTCCGTTAGAAATGCTGTTTGGTGTATCTGGACGACATAATAATTTTTAGCAAGTCGTGGGAGGAGCACATCGTGCACGTGGATGAAATACTTTCTGTATTGGAGAAGGCAGGTGTGAAGCTCAAGCTTCGCAAGTGTGAATTTTTCGTCGAAAAGATCAAGTACCTGGGCCATGTCGTTCGGCCAGGTACATTGGAAGTGGACGATGCGCGAACCGTGGCATTGGAACAAGTGAGGTACCCTCAAACGCATACCCAGCTCAGGAGCTTCTTGGGACTTTGTAATGTCTACCGCAGATTCGTTCCGTATTATGCTAAAATCGCGCACCAGCTCAATCAACTGTTGAAGAAGGGACAACCGGTCCAGTTGGAAGGATTCGACGAACCGTGCGAAAAAGCTTTTCACAAGCTCAAAGACGCTATCTTGGCGCCACCGGTGTTGGCGCTGCCGAAGAAGGACCTACCATACTCGGTAGACACCGACGCAAGCGACTATCAAATCGGCGCTGCATTATTTCAAACGCATCCAGATGCGCAACGTAAACCCATCGTGTTCTTTTCAAAAACGTTAGCCGCAGCCGAGAGAAACTATTCTGTATCAGAAAAAGAATGTCTAGCCGTAGTTTGGGCCGTACAGACTTTAAGACCATATCTATATGGCGAGCACTTCATTGTGCATACCGACCATGCCTCATTGAGGTGGTTGATGAACGTAACCGACCCCAGCGGGAGATTAATCCGATGGAGGCTCCGCCTTTCGGAATTTGATTAAGTACAAGAAGGGCAAGGCAAACAGCCAAGCTGATGCCCTGTAAATGTTGCGAACCGCAGGAGAAACCGTCGACGAAATCGACGACGAAATTCCATGCTTTATGGCCGAACCGGCCGAGGGAACGGTGGAGGACGAGGACAGTTTTGACGCGTTAGACGACATCCTCGCTCTTGAGGGGGGGACCGCCCCTGAGCGCCTCGATCAATTCCAAGCTGTCACTCCGGAGGAGCTCATTCGCGAGCAAGCCGTCGACCCCTTCTGCAATCGCATCAAGGAAGAAATGGACGCCGGAAAGGTGAGAACATTCAGCATGAAGACCGAGGAACTCGAAGGAACTCTATGCCGTACCGCGGCAGAGTTTGTACAAGTGGTAATACCACAATCGTTAAGGGACCGCGTCCTAGGGTTGAGCCACTACGCAAAATTGGCAGGCCACCCGGGAGGCAGGAAACTTTATAAGACTTTGAGAAGGTATTTTTATTGGCCTACAATGGCCCTAGATTGCTATGCAGTCCCGAAGAATTGCGCGGCATGAGCGCAGGAAAGGGTGAAGTTAAGAAGAAACACGAAGGAAATGAAGCTGTTCACGCCCAAAGCTCCGCTGGAGTTTGTCGCCATCGACATCCTCGGCGAGCTAATTACGACTAAACGAGGAAATCGGTATATTCTCGTGATCAGCGATCGATACTCGAAACTGGTACGAACCGTACCGTTGAAGAAGATATCAGCTGCGCACATCGCACAAGCCTTCGTTCACCATTGGGTATTCGTGTACGGACCGCCAGTCAAGCTGATGTCGGACAATGGAACACAGTTCACGGCCCGGTTCTTTCAGAATGTCTGCCGAATTCTCGGCATACGCAATGTGTTCACGACTACGTACCACCCGCGAGCCAACGGCCAAGTAGAGAGGTTTAACCGCAGGCTGACTTCCGCGTTGCAAAAATACGTTGGAGAGCATCCTAAGGACTGGGACTTATTTAGTGACGCTGTGACGTTCGCCTACAACACGCAAGTTCATCGAACTACGAACATTGCGCCCTTCGAGCTGGTGTTAGCTCGGGCGCCGAGAAGCATTGCGTTACAAGCGCAGCCAACTTTAAAGAACTTCAGCTCGTCACGAGCATACTACCTGAAATGTTTGTCGTGGTTGGAGAGCCCAATGCGAAGCGCCGATAGAAGTTTGCGAAAGGAACAAGCCCGGTACGAGCGAAATTTCGACGCACGCCTTCGCAAGCCGCAATATGAGATCCCACCGGGGTCCTACGTGTTCCTCCGGAAGGAGCAGGGTACGGCTAGCGAACCGAAACACAAGCTGGCCCAAGTCGCTACAGGACCTTATCAGGTCAGAAGATCGGATCAATATACGGTAGTCATTGCCATTGGTGATCAGGAGGAACGCGTTTCGCGAGATCGAGTAGAACTGGCCCCATTTCCGATGGAACCAGCGCCCACATCAGGTCTACATCAGGCCATACAGTACCTAAGTGGACACGTGACAGATCAAGGACGCGACGCGATGGAGAGTGAGGACGACCCTCACGTGCGGGGGCAGCCACAAGAAGCCGAGGAAAATTTAGTTAGTCGAGATCGGTCGGCGGAGATACGGCAAGACCTACAGCAGATAGCTAATTCAGAAGAGTTAGTGGCATCGCAGGATCTTCAGGAGGGGGAAGTAAGTAACCCCGTACGCGATGGAGAGGAGGCGGACGCCGAGTACGTCATAGAGAAGATCATCGACCACGGGAATCAAGATGAGGAATTAATCCTCAGGGTGAAGTGGTATGGGTATGGGACGAAGGACGCGACGTGGGAACCGGTTGCGCAGTTACCGCAAAGCGCCGTTGTGAGATATTTTCTGAAGAAGAAGTTGCCCCTGCCACCGCAGGCCGCGCGCGCACTACCGGGGTGATCGTGTCAAGAAGAGTCCGGAAACCCGAGACGATGGAGAAGGCAAAAGTGCGAAGGGGGAAAGTCAGAGTGAGGCGTCCCAGAAGAGCAAAGAGCGAAGTCCCGTCAAAGGAAGGAGTGGATACGCGACGCGTTTTCAAGGCGTTAGAGAGATAGGGGATTCCCTGCGGAGGCACGGAGTCTACAGGATCACCCCCACACGTCATGGACGTACAGAGAAGGAATGACGTTTGAATCAGCGATCCGCACCCGTGAGACTCATTTTGATCGAAAGAAATAGGGTTTCGCCGATGGTAAGCTGCCAATTGATCAGTGCGAGTCACCGACTGAGCTCCAGCCAGTCTCCTAAAATTTAACTATAATTCAGGGAATTACCCGCACTTGTACGAAATGTTGTTGGCAAATTTCACAGCCGACCGCACACATACTCAAGACTTACCACCGGCGAAGCCGTGACCGGTCGCACCCAAGGGCACTTGCCCAGTTCATTTGCAACGCCTACAGTGCGCCCGACGAGCGACAAGATGATTCCACATGGACTATAACCGCCCTGACGCGCCGACCTCACGTGCAACTACACGGCCCCGTACAAGGGCTGAGTGCATCCGTCCCCTTTCTGAAAGAATCGAAGAAGGCACAAGAGTCCTCCCGACGGCAACACAGGGTCACGAGTTCGCTTGATACGCGTAATATCTTCCTACCGACTTCGTGATCGAGGGAAACACTAATGTGTTAGCACGATGGGCACGGAGTGGTTTCGTTGCGCCTACACTAGACCTGCGCGACGAACAACCTACTTACCCGCCTGCCACCAAAACCTCTCCCTTTCCTTTGTTTTTGTTTCAGTTTTTGTCTGCGTTTTCGTTTTTTTGTGACGTGCAGACGGCGATCTCCGTGTCGCAGACAACGGCAGAAAATATTTGCCAGGCCTACCGATCTACAATTCAATCCCAAGTCAGAGTAGCGAACCGACAACCTCTGTAGTTGTTCATTTTGTTGTCCGCTACAAAGGGGCGATACGCTATGAGGTTTCGTATACTTGCCACGAAGACAGCACTTTACAAGTGGGTGGAGAGGAGTCCGGAGGACCATGGCGGCGAGGAAGGTCCCAACAAAGAGCGTGTGTAGCTTGACGAGCTTGGTTACGGCGATCAATCTGTCTGTCATAACGAGGGAGAATGCCACACCTCAAGTATTATTTTTTTGGTACATCGAATGATCAACCGCGGCGTCCACCCCCTCTTCATTTTCTTTCACTTTCAGGTCCCTTTCCCCTCTACCTTTTTACCGGCTTTTTCATCCGGCGTTCAGCCATCCTTTTTTACACATATGCATATATACGTTTTGTAATCAGAGACAGGAACACCAAGCTCCCCACACGGTGCCGTATTAATGGAGAAGAAGCTGTGGACTGGAGAAGATGAAATACAGGGAGGCAAGGTTTGTAGTCATGATCGATCCGAGTTGAGGGGTTCGTCGCAATGCGTCACCCTGTAGGCAAGCTCGCAACTCGTAGGATCGCGCAATTTCCAGGGCACCCGGAGGGTACTGGCCTGACGATGTGTCACCAAATTCCACACGGTGGGCACCAGAGAAAAAAGGGAGAGAGAAGGCACTTGAGAGACTGGGACGTATTTACGTCATAAGCTGGACCTTCGGTATATGTGCAACGACAAGGAAGGCCACTGAGATGGGACCGCGAAAGACCGCAGCAGAATGGGGTATAGAAAGCTGGAGCTGGAGTAACTACAGTAGTCGGAAAGGTTGAAGATGCGTACGCCGGAGCGACGTGTGTTACGTCGTATGATCGTCTCAGATCGTTTCTTTTATTCGAAAGGAAACTCCTTCGGTATCCGGGATGACTAAGGGGGACCCCTCCAGGATCTGCCCTAGTGGCGTCGCGAAGGTGTCAAGAAGGGGATGCCTCACCGAGTGCACAAGTTGAGGGCACAGGAGGGAAGTGATTCAGGGACTCGTCGAGCCTAATTACAAAACACATCGAGTAGTAAGGACGGTGATAGGGGACACTAAAAGCTTCTCTGGAGGTCCTCAAAGGCAAAACATATTCGGAAACACGACTGCCCATACCTTCTCGACCTCGATACCTCTCGCGGAGGGAATCGTCGAATGACCATTTGTAATACCTTTTGTGACCCCCTTCATGAGGCGACACTTACCACCCGCACCCTCTCCTGCCTCCTATAAGACATATGCTAAGTTGATCTTTCTTTGTCGTGCGCGGATTGGGACCTCTCTAAGGCCTCGTCGCGGGTCGATTGAACGTATTGAGCCTACGGGCAGACGAAGGGAAAAATGGAGGAAACCACACTCCTTTCAAGGCTGTCTTCACCCGGAACAGAGCACTCATCGGCGGGTGGTCATATGTTTTTTTGTTTGTCTTTTTGTCTTTTTTGCGATGCGCACGTGCTAAGCCGTCGCAAACGACATAGGTGTCACTGAACGTTCAACACCGAGATGAATTTTTCTTGGGGATGCAGGAGAAGTTGAGGAGGATGTCCAGCACAGAACTCCTTGGCTTACCCCGTCCGAGGAAAAGGGTGACGTGTGGCTGGCCAACGAGGTTAAGCACGACGATCAGCAGGGACCCCGAAGTGCAAAAATGTCTTCAAAGGACACAACAGTTCCCGATGAAGCTGGCGCGTAAAGACAGGACGGTCGGTTTCATTTCGAATCGAGGCCAAGACATTTAGTCCAGAGTTTGATGGTGTTACGAGGACGTTGTCCAGACAGCAAACCAAAAGGGATGTAGTTGCCGCTCGCTAGCTGACACCCCGGGGAGGAAGCCAGAAACGCCGTGTCACAGATGGAAAGGGAGTGACACTGGCCCGAAGAGTTGTAGCATTCGACATAGCCGCACGAAGGGCCTGAAGAACGCCTCATCGAGGTCACGCAGGGAGAAAAATGAAGTCCACTTGTTTGCTGGCGACTACAGGACCTCAAACATAGGCGCCACGGAGAGTACTTTTCCCAGATCTCCGTCACCTTTGCATTATCATCGAAAGGAATCGTCAAGGTCCGTACGTTTGTTATTCTGCTTGGAATGCTTCCGTTTACATTCGGTTCAGCTGGAAAAAAGAAAAGGGGTGTTCGCACGGAATTCCCCGTCGGTGAAGAAGAAGACATCACCCACCCTGGTCAGAGGGCAAAATAATACGAAAAAGAGCTTGAACATTCCAAGAGTGTAAATCTATTTTGCTCAAAACGACTCAATTGCGCGTTCTCAGGGATGGAAGTGAGAAGGAGCGTGTGGAGAAAACAATTGCGCTCGACGCCATGAGTCCGTCGGAAGAGATGAAGGGCGAAGCGTACGTTTGATCTTGGAGGGATTGTACAGTATACCTCAAAATTTTGTTGTCGTCTGCACTCGGCGAGCTCGACTGAGCGACCGAACGCGGCAATGATTCATATTTATTTTCGTTGTGACATCCGAATTCATCCGTGTCTCTCAGAAGTTAACAATAATGAGCTTCGCAAACGAAGTCGTGAGGCCGCGTGACGTCGTCACAATAACATGGACCGGTGTGAGACTGAGTTGGGAAAGGAAGAGAAAAAGAGAACGACAAGAGAAGGAATACAGTAACGAGGAAAAGAGAAGGAAAATGGAAAGAGGAAGATGCGACCGCGGCGACGGGGCGTATAAAAAAAAGAGAGAGAAAAAGAGGAGGAAGTAGCGAGGTGAAGAGAAGGAGGAAGGAGGTATAAGGGTGCCACCGTGATTATGACGGGATGGGCGTCAATGAGAAAAAGAGGAGGAAACGAAGGGACGAAGGAGCACGCAGGAAAATTCAATTTACAGATCAAAGGCTACATGACGAGGTCGCAAATTCAGCGTCACGCAGGCAGGATAGAGATGCGACAAGCTATCACGAGGGAAGTGTCGCGCCCGTCAGCTCAGACGGGAGGGTTGCCAAAGGAGTTGCCCTTTGTAAGCGATGACACAAGGCGAGCTAAATCTCGCAGGTCGTCAATCGAGGCTCCTTGCAGAGCCTCTCCCTCAACACTGTGAGCACGGAGCATGGCAGAGTATACGCTCGTGACGTCGTGGGTATTTTTTGGAATTGTTGGAGATGGGGGGGGATATCACCTCCCTCACCGACAATGTTTCGGTGTGGCCTGCCGAGAGAATTTCGACAGCTGGGGGCGCCTTTGACGAGGATGGAGAGGCTAGGCCTGCGCGCGGGGAAGCAGGGACAGCCGATCGAGGAGGAATTGGAGAGGAAGGACGGGAACATACGTGAAGCTCCCGGGGGTCAGATGTGACGATGGAGGTCTCGTCGGGAACCGGTGTTTGGTTTCCGAATCGACGGCTCGTTTGAGCTTCCCACGCTGAGCAGAGGGTCGATTACCAGGGGTTGAACCACACGAATTCGCGTGCGGCTGGGTGGTTTCGACCAGGGGAGAGAGAGGGACGTTGGCGATTGAAGGATCCAGAGGAGTTTTACGGAGGGAAACAGTCCCAATCCACGCCCTCGATCGTATCAAGGAGGGAGCGTATTTCGCGATTGACATCAGAGCCACCCAGAGGGATAGAGAAGTCCAATAGACGCATTTGTGCTATCAGCTTCGCGGGGAGGTGCCACAGGCGCCAGCAATCATAGGTCTCCCACAAGAGGGTCGCAGCCACTTTGACGCATCGCTCTGTGAGGAAGACCACCCATAACCCGTGTTGCGGATCCCGCAGGTAGCTGCCATAGTACGTGAGTATGGGTCCCATTTCGGTCCAAAAGCCTTGACTCACCTCGTACTGGCTCCACCATGAGGGAATGCGCTGGTAACGACTTGCATAATGCTGACGGGAAATCTCGCGCGCCTCTACCATTTGGTAGCGGATGAAGTACCCCTATCAGACCAAATACGCCGTTCAAAGCGCACTGTGTTCTGAAAGAAGAAAATACCCCCGCGTTTTAAATGTCGGAAATTCGAAGGGATAATGGGTTCGGTCCAAAAGATGGCATCGGATGTGACAGTATGTTGGTTTCGCCACAGGCGATCCGCCTCGGCGGCAGGGTCACCAAAGGTGATATCAATGAGATTGTCTAAGGAGAGGCGTTCGCCCTCTGTACGACAACGCCAAGTGTCGCAACTGTATGACGAGGGTATGAGGGTGTCGGAAATGAGGATGGCAAGTCGAGCGAATACGGCCTCCATAAATCGCAGGGACAGAGTGAGACGCCCCCGTGGGGGAGGATAACGTAGGATGGAAGTTGGAATTGCTATACGGGTTCGCCAGTCAAAGGAGCGGATAGCAAGCACAGGGAGATTACCGGGAAGCATGCCCGCGTCGTCGGCGAATTGGTGTTCGATTTTGGAAACGTCGCGAATACCCACGGAGGAGAACCACTGGGCCGAGGCAAATAAGGAAGGATGTTCGTGCATGATTTTGTCCTGTAGCTCTTCGAGCGAGGGGTAGTGGCGGGCTACCGAAGAGGGATGATAACCTGGATGAAGGCCGGGTCGAAGACGTCCGAATTAGGGGGACGTCGGGGTATAGGAGGGAGGTCGACGGAAGCGCGAGACTTGTTCGCGAAGCTGACCCCCGTGCGTCGACGGGCAGTATTTTCGCCCGCAAGCTCAGGAGGCGGAGGACACGTGGGATTCGTCTTGTCCCTGCTCATGCGGAGACCGTCGGTCAGGAATGGAAAAGTAGGGGGTCGAGAAGAGAAGAAAGAGTTGGAGATCAAGGAGTGTAGCCGATGTGCAAGGACGCTCAGAAGGGGGATATGGAGTGCAATACGCGCCTAGAAAGGGGGGTGAAAAGAAAGGAAAATATTTGGATATGAAAAGTAGTCCGGGTTGGCGAACACACGTGTCAATAATTGCACAGTTTTAATTTTTAATTATTTTATTTTATATAGTTAATTAGTTGGCATTAATTTTGATGACACTAGATTAGATCTAGGATCTAGCGCCGCGAGCTACTGTAGTGACTCCGGCGGGGCGATATATACCTTAGCCCTCTGACCACCAAGTCAGTAAAGGTAACCAGAGTTGCCAGAGTTGAATGTCGTCTTGGTCGAAGTCCGTCTCTACCAAGACGCTCCCTTTTACCACAGATTACGTTATCCTTTGCGCTCGGGGGTTCCCTTTTTCTTTTTCCTTTATTTCCCTATTCATTTCTACCTCTATCTCTATTTTTCCCGTAATTGTGTTGGTTCCACTGGAGTTGGTTGCGACCGATCCGATGTAGGTGTTTTAGCCATCGCGCAACACGTTGTGTAGCGCTGCTACTGTTTCAAGTTCCGTCGGAAGGCTGTTGCAACGACGCCTCCGTCGAAGGTCTTACTGTATAAGACAGAGTTGGTACCACCTATCGCGATTGCGATCGGGCTGGTGAGGGTGTTTTTGGCCATCGGGCAACACGTCGGTAGTAGCGCTGCTACACGGTTACGATCCCGTCGGGTAGTGCTGAGCAAGCCCCCGTCGAAGACCTTGAATTATACCCAAGGTGCTGAAGACGCTCGTCGAGCATTGGCCTTACAACCCAGCGAACCGCGGTTACATGTAGACAAGCCCAACCCGCACTCGTCGAGCGCTCAAGTCTTCGCAAGTCTTTACCACCATTTTCTTCCCGGGCCGGGCATCTTTCCTTAAACCCCCCCCCTCGGAGTTGAGCTACCGTGGGCCGCAAGCCCACAAAAAGGGAAAGGGAGTCTCGAACGCTCCGTAGCGCGTGCCATCGGCAGTGGTTGTTGCTGTTGTTGTTTTTCGTCTTTCTGTTTGACCGTCGGACTGTGTTCGCGGCCTGCAAGGCACATTGCACTACACAAGCCTCCGTCGAAGACCTTGAATTATACGCAAGGTGCTGAAGACGCTTGTCGAGCATTGGCCTTACAACACAGCGAACCGCAGTTACATTCTCGTAGACAAGCCCAACCCGCACTCGCCGAGCACTCAAGTCTTCGGAAATCTCTACTACCACTATCTTCCCGGGCCGGGCATCTTTCCTCACCCCCCCGTCGGAGTTGAGCTACCGTGGGCCGGAAGCCCACACAAGGGGAAAGGGAGTCTCGAACGCTCCGTAGCGCACCATCGGCACTGGTTGTTTCTGTTGCTGTTTTTCTTCTTTTTGTTTGACCGTCGGACTGTGTTCGCGGCCTGCCAGGCACATTGCAATACAAAGACATCTCACATACGTTGAAAAGTTGCCGGGGCGTTCATCCACTCGAAAGGCATACCGTATGCGGCATACGATGACCGTAACGGTTGAATTGATACGTACCCGCATGACATGTAAAGTGGTTTTCGAACGATCCTACTCGGCGACTGGTATTTGCTGGCAACCGGAGTTGCAATCAAGGGTGGGAACCCCCTGGTTTCGCCGAGAGAAGCAAGGCATTCGTCCATGCGAGGGATTGGATACGTGTCTCGCACGGTCAGCGCATTCAGACGTCGATAATCGACGCAGAAGCGGAGGCTCCCATCTGATTTTGGGATGAGCACGACAGGGGACGCCCATTCAGACTTGGACCGGCAGATCACCCAGCCGGCTAACATCTCGTCAACCAACTCTTGTTCTGCCTCACGGGCGCAGGGACCAGCTCGATATGGCTGACATCGAAACGGCTTGGCGCTGGGAGGTGAGTTTGATGCGATGCTGTGGTGCAATGCGCCTGGTAGACAGTGGGCAAGGTCGAAGACCCTCCCGGCCGAAAACAAACAAACAAACGAAACAACCATAGCAGCCGGCGGCGCAATGCCACGGAGTGTTCGGAGCTCCTTTTCTATTTATGCGGGCCTGCGGAACGCGATAGCTCGAATCCCTAAAGGGGGGGGCAAAGGAAGAAAAGCCTGGCCCGGGATTATAGGTGTAGTAAAGACTTGAAAAGGCAAATGCTCGACGAATGCGGGTGTGTAGGCAGACTGAACCGGCTGGGTCGTAAATCCAATGCTCGTGGAGCGCCTTGATACCTCATACCCTTGATAAGGTCTTCGACGGGGACGTCACAACGTAGCCCGTCGGGAAAGAAGAAAACGTAGCAGCGCTACATCGTCGTACTGCCTGATGGAAAAGTACCAACACCCGATCGGTCGCAACTATATTCCGATCGAACGAACTCTGAGAAAAGCACCACTGATGCAACAACACAGAAGCCCAATGGCTAATGACATCACGTTGCAGATCGCAATCCTAAAAGGTGGGGCTAACTCAGGAATAAGCGAAATTAGGATAGGGAAATAAAAGATAGGGAAATAAAGGAAGAAGAAAGGGGACCCCCTAGCGCTGAAGGATGCCGTAGGCTTACGTAAAACGGAGCGTCTTGGTAGAGACCGACTTCGACCAAGGCGACATTCAACTCCGGCAACTCGGGTTACCTTTACTGACTTGGTGGTCACCGGGCTAAGGTATATATCGCCCCGCCGGAGCCACTACAGTAGCTCGCGGCGCTAGATCCTAGATCTAATCTAGTGTCAGCCAAATTAATACTGACTAATTAACTAAATAAAATTAATAATTAAAATAAAAACTGTGCAAATATTCACACGTGTGTCCCCCAATCCCAGACTACAGTATTCACATTCCAACTTAGTTTCATTTCCCTTCACCCCCTTGTGCAACCCCTTATTGCACTATTTATCCCCCTCCTGAGCGTCCTTGCACATCTGCTTCGCTCCTGGATCTCCAACTGCATTTTCCATCTCGACTCTTTTTCAGCTTTCTCCTGACCTACGGTCACCATGGGCAAGGACAAGACGAACCCCAAACCTCCTGTATCGCTGAGGCGCGCGGGCGAGAATGTTACCCGCAAGCGCCTTAGAGTTGCCCACCCCTCCCGAGCTTGCCACCCTTCCCAACCTCGAGCTTTCGGTGGTTTTCCTTCCGTTCCTCGACTTTCCCGGGATGATGCTCCTTCGCGACCGATTTTCCAACCCACTCCCCAAATTAAACCTTCTCCTCTTCGCTACTCCTCCCTTGCAGAACTACACGAAAAATCCATGCGTGAGCATCCCCTCTTGTTCGCGACTGCGCCTTGGTTCTGCGATCTTGGCGTTCGCGACACCGTGAATATCGAAAATAAATTTGCTGATGGCGCTGGGATATTACCGGGTCACCTCCGCCTTATGACCATCCATTCGTACTATTGGCGAGCCCGCATCGCGGTTCTTCCTTTCTATTTTGCGCGGCTCCTCCGCTCATGGCCGTCATGCACTCTCCGCGCGGTTTATGTCCGCTGTCTGCGATCGCCTCGAATTACCACTGACCGACGGTCTCATACCTGCCAGTTATTTTTGTGACACCTGGCGGTACCGCACAGAAGAGGAGCGGTCTTATTAAGACATCATGATCAACTGGGCCGCCGAGGATCCCGTAAGAGAGGCAAATTGCCTTTGGTATAACCAACGGACTGCCACCAACGAAGCGATGTTCTGGGCGCGAGCCATCATTCCGGAAAATTCTCGTGACCTCAAACGCGGGAACCATCCCTTCTTCCAACATACTGTACGAGCGGAGCGTCGTCTCCGTTCGGACACCGGCTACTTCGTAGCATGCCACATGCTAGAGGCCCGACAAATTGCGCGAGACCATTACACAAATCGTTATCAAAAATCCCTTCCTGGTGGGGACAGTTCGAAGTGTGTCAGGGTTTTTGAGCGGAGCTTGGTCCAGTGCTCACTTATTACGGAAGGTATCCTTGCGATCCGCGGCACGGGCTTTGGGTCGTATTCCTCAACGAACGGTGTGTTAAAGTGGCAGAGACATTACTTTGGGAAACCTATGACTGCTGGCGTCTTTCCTTTCTGCCTCCCAAACTCATCGAACTCATCAGATTGTTCTATTTCACAGTCCTTCCGGGCGGTACGGATGTTGATAGCGATTTCCATTCGCTGCTCGACAAAATAGAGAGCGTGAACTGGGACGCGATCCAGCGTCAAAATTCTTCCCGCTCCTTCACGCACCAACGCCCATCATTCTCCCCCGGACGGACTCACTGTGCGGCAGGCGATTTCGCCTGGTTCAACACGTGGTCAGGATCACTGTGTTCAGCGGCAGAGGCTCAGCTGAGCCGCCGATTTGGGAATCAGATTCCTCTCTCCGTCACCGAACTGGTTGTACCCACAGACCCCCGAGTCTCCAATATCTGCACAGGCCATCACCACCTTCGTCTCCGCGTCCTCGCGTCACTCCCGCTACGCCTCCTGTAGCACTCGCAGCTCCCTCAACCTCCATTGTGCAGCCAGTCTTCCCAGTTGTGCCGTCAATTCACTTGAGGTCCCAGCTTGTCCATCCTCCTCCATCTCTCCCCGCACGAGCTCTCGCCCCGCCGTCTTCATTGGAGGTGAGGTCTCCAAGGCCAGAGGCCACTGAGAGCCTGTCTGTCCGTGCAATTCTCAAAAGCGGTGGGGAACCAGCCCCTTATCTCCTCTCTCCAAAACGTGACCTCAAACCCGCGTCGCGTGAGGAGACTTCTCCTTCACACAAAAAATCTAAAAAACCTTGTCCTACTTCGGGGGTGTACGCTTCCCTCCTGTGGGCTCATGGCGTGGCGACGGAAGCCATCAAAGAGGCTTCGTGGGAGGACCTCAGGATCCTCGCTCGACTACTCACGTCTCTTCCGGATGGTAAATCTTTCCGTGAGTCGCCTCCGTAATTTGCCCTCGACCTCCAGCTCATGAGGTAACGCGTCGTCGGGGTGACGCTATATTAGCGACGTCATCCTCACACCTTAGACAATTAAACCATATCCTCCTGCGTGCCCTTTCCTTCCTCACTTTACTCCTCTTTTCTCATGCCTCCCGTTACCGCGGTCGCATGTACTCATTGCCAACTTCCTCCTCTTGTCCTTCTCTTCTGCTCTTTCGAATTCCTCGTCTTCGTCCATCGCGACCCGCGACTTTTCCATTTCTAGAATGACGTCGTTAAACTGTCCTCGGGACTCCTTACTGCACGGTCTCTCAAAGGTCGGATGACAACCTCACTTCTCGTTCGTTCCGAAGGATACGCAAAATTCGTGTACACAAATGTTTTCCTTTTCTCTGCGCGGTTAGTTTCGATCAATTCCCTCGTTGAGGCCTAACGGCTAGAGATCAGCGCGCACTGATTGATACGGGAGAATTAGTCCAATTCCCATATGGGAGCGGATACAGGTCAGGGGATTTTCCTGAGTTCATTGCGGTTGTCTTGAGCAAGTCGCTTTCTTAAAAATAAATCTCGCATCGTTCTGCTGTACGCTCTTGAAAAAGCGTATGTCTTCGTCTCCGACTGCAGCGTCATGCAAGACGAATCGGTGGAATAGCTATGTATATACGTGTACATGCCCAGGGTAATTGTTACATTTTCTCCGGCAATTCCCATCGAGGGTAGTGAACAGTGTTCCCCGCCCCTCTATTAAGGTCAAAAGAAAACACATCTATACACTGTTGCGAACGAGGCATGATCGGACAATTTCTTCGACAAAATGCCGGGCGGGTTATCACGTAGTTTGCCCCTGGCGATTTCACAAACTCTCCTTGTCAAAATAAATTAGAAGGAATACGAGTTCTCACGCATCGGTTATGGTCAAGGGCTTGTACGATGGAGCGCCCATGAATCGAGTACACATTCGTGCGGGCGGATCTCAAGCAATAAGCTTCACGCTCCTCCATTGCCATCCACCGGATCCGATTTCACCTCCTTGACCCTCAAGGATCGTTTGGCGACATTTCACGTCCGTGATCGACAGCTTAGAGATCAGTTACACAATAGAGATAAACAATATTGACGGGACCGTGCCGTCGTCAAGGGGATGAGGAACAATTTTTAAAACCGAGTGGGAATCGTCCCTAGGCTCTGTCCTCGGCAGCGGACTGCTCGGCAGTCTTTGTTTCACTACTTGGGCTCCTTGATGTTGTTCTTGGTAAACCTTCCGTGGGGCTTCTATGAACACTTCTGGCTCGTCGGACCAGAGTCAGTCGCCCAATTTCCCTTCCCTTCTGCGGTACTTACAAGCAGTTAGCTTTTTCCAAATTCCCTTCTCCTGCGACAGACCCATGGTCTCAAGACGGCACCGGCCATCGAAGTGTGGTGAGGGATTAGCGTCGCGGTGCGAAGTCGGGTTTCACCCTCGACAGGAAGGTGTACAGTAGAAAGGTAAAGGAGAGAAAATCCCAAAACCACAAACCGAAAAACGAAGCGATCGGGGTCAGTAGGAAGAGAGAGAATGAAAGAGGAGAGTAGGTACAGCATTCGACGCCGGGTGTGGACAGCGGTACAAGCGAGGTCGTCGAACGCAACATTCATAGAACAGATCGTCTGCGGTACGCTCGTTGGGCTTAGCTGAAGGCTTGTTTGCAGCGATCGTCGGTCACGTCCCAAACGACATATTTCCATGTAGCTTCCCCTTGTAACTAAACCGTCATCGACGTTTCCATCAGCATTGCCATGAGACTCCTTCTGATCGTTGGCGACGTCGGTGGGTCTAAGCTTTATCAAGCGCGTCGCCCCTCTCCTGCAGGATCCCTTATATGCTACATTGTAGTTTCTTGTTTCCCCTCAACACGGGGTCCTTCCCTCCCTTTCGGTTCTCCTGGTCTTGCGCGTAGGCGCGATTTCTGTTCCAGCCTTCACAAAAAAAGATTGAGGTAAAAGAATGAAGACCACAGAATGAAAATAAAAAGATGAGAGAAACAGAGAGGTAAAAATATTGGAAGGTGTTAAACGCATGGGGTGAGAAAGAAGGGGGAGCAGCGCGGTGAATCAATCGTAGGGTGAACAAACACGTGAGAGTTGCGTTGTTGGTTGTCACAAGTGACCGACGATTCTTCGCTAATAAGCTCGCCGAGCGTCACTTGGTCCTGTTGTAGTTCTCCTTGCCTCCTTGTGGCTCAGTGGACAGAATAAAAGAAGGGGAGGCACGAATCGGTCATGAAAAGGAGTATTCGGTGTACGCGTGGTGTCGATCGGTGCTGACGGGGCAGAGACTGCAGCCTCGCAGAGCCACCGTCCTTATGACTACGGGTCTGTCGTCGACAGTCGTTCATCTCCACTCGAGGAGCGTTAGTCGGTCGGGTTGTTGACAGGGACTGAGCACGATCGACTTTGGTGTTTGTATCGTCGGCTGTTGCTTGTGCCAAAAAATCTGCAGCAACTCCTTTCGCTTCTTGATCTGAATTAAAATTTCGCGACATCTCCTGTGTCTCACGTCTGCTCACGCACCGCTCACGCAACACTTCTCCTTTGTCCACTCCTGAAAAACCTCATAAAAATTTCCTTTCAAATTAGTACGGACGGGTGCGGATCCCTGATCCAAAACGTTCCTTCGCGTGCGCATCACTGCAACGCGTGATCATAAATAATTTGCGCAATATCTCGACCCGAGACTACAATGGCTTCCTCATTTCCTGACAGGGCGGCGTTCGTCTCTCTCTACATGTGCAGCAGTCAAGGCAAAATTCCTATCTCACTTCCTCTCTCTATATCCTTACTTTCTGACGTCCCAATTGTTGTGAGCACCCTTCTTCCTTGTCTTGGCGCCGCTTCTGACAGTCCCCATTCCAACTCAACAACATCCCGACGGGGCTCACCCCGCTTTTGCACGTGCGCCTTGCGGCGGCAACGGTAACTTCTTCCTTCGAAAATATTTCACCACGGCACTGTGCGGTAATTGAGCAACCGGTTCCCAAGTCGCGTCCTTCGTCCCATATCCATACCATTCCACTCTGAGGATCAATTCCTCATCTTGATTCCCATGATCGATGATCTTCTCTATCACGTACTCAGCGTCCGTCTCCTCTTCCTCGCGTCCGGGGTTACTTTCTTCCCCCTTCTGAAGATACTCCGATGTCACGAACTCTTCAGAATTAACTATCTGCTGTAGATCTTGCGGTATCTCCGCCGACCGATTTCGACTAAACAAATTTTTCTCGGCCTCTTGTGTCTCGCCCGCGCGTAAAAGTCGTCCTCACTCTTCCGGAGAGTGACAGCGTGACAAATCAAGGACGAGACGCGATGGGCCATCGCGTCGCGTCCTTGATCTGTCACGTGTCCGCTTAGGTACTGTAGGGCCTGATGTAGACCTGATGTGGGCGCTTGTTCCATCAGACTTGGGGCCAGTTCTACTCGCGAAACGCGTTCCTTCTGATTACCAATAGCGATGAAAACCGTATTCCTGTCTGACTGTTTGACTGCATACGGACCCGTGGCCACTTGTGCCAATTTGTGTTTAGGTTCCGTAGCCGTACCTTGCTCCTTTCGAAGGAACACGTAGGACCCTACCCGTATGTCGTACTTCGGCCTGCGAAGTCTGGCATCGAAATTTTGTTTATATCTCGCCTGTTCCTTGCGTAAGCTCCTGTCCACGGTCTTCATGAGACTCTCCAACCATGATTGCCATTCTAGATAATAGGCTCTCAGGGATCCAAATTGTTCCAAATGAGGTTGCCCCTGTAGCGTAAGGCTTCTCGGTGCCCGAGCTAATATCAGCTCAAATGGGGCGATGTTCGTAGTTCGATGAACTTGTGTGTTGTAGGCGAACGTCACCACGTACGTGGGTGGTACGTAGTTGTAAAAACATTCCTGATGCCAAGAATTCTGCAAATATTCTGGAAGTACTTGGCTGTGAACTGCGTCCCATTGTCGGACAGCTGCTTCACAGGGGGTCCATAAATGAAAACCCAGTTGTGTACAAAGGCCTGCGCAATGTGCGCGGCGGAAATCTTCTTCAACGGCACGGTTCATACCAACTTTGAATAGCGGTCGCTGATCACTAAAATGTACCGGTTGCCCCGACTTGTGGTGATGAGCTCTCCGAGTATATCAATCGCGACAAATTCCAATGGAGCATTCGGCGTGAACAGCTGCATCTCCTTCGCGTTCTTCCTGAGCTTCACTCATTCTCGCGCGCAATGCGCGCAATTCATGGCTACCGCGTAGCAATCCAGCGCCATTGTAGGCCAATAAAACAATCCTCTCAAGGCCTTATACAGTTTCCTGCCTCCTGGGTGCCGTGTTAATTTAGCATAGTGGCTCAACCCTAGGACACCGTCCTTCAGTGATTGTGGTATTACCACTTGTACGAACTCCGCAGAGGTTCGACATAAAATTCCTTCAAATTCCTCGGCCTCCGTTGTAAACTACTTCGTTCTCCCATTTCCTCCTTAGTTCGAATACAGAAAGGGTTGACGTCCTGCTCGCGTAGAAGCTCCTCCGGAGCTGTGACTTGGAATTGATCGAGACTATCCGAGGCGGCCCCTGTTTAAGAGCGAGGAGGTCGTCTAACCGCTCAAATTCTTCGCCTTCGTCCTCCAGGGCTTCCACTTGTTCCACCATGAAACATAGTATCTCCTCGTCGACTTCGTTGCTAGTTTCGCCCTTGGTCAACAATCTTGATAACGCGTCCGCTTGCGTGTTGACTTTTCCTTTCTTGTATTTGATCTCAAAATCAAATTCCGAGAGGCGTAGCCTCCATCGGATAAAACGTCCTCTAGGGTCCGTTACATTCATCAACCACCTCAACAAAGAGTGGTCGGTATGCGCTATGAAGTGCTCCCCGTATAAATACGGTCTCAAGGTCTGGCCGGTCCAAATGACTGCCAAACATTCTTTTTCGGATACAGAACAATTCCTTTCGGCAGCAGCCATCGTTCTCGAAAAGAACCCGATGCGTTTACACTGTGCATTAGGATGCGTTTGAAAAAGCGCGTCCCCAATCTTATAATCGCTCGCATCGGTGTCCACTGAATACGGGAGGTCCTTCCTTGATAACGCCAGCACTGGTGGTGCTAAAATGGCGTCCTTGAGCTTATGGAAAGCTGCCTTGCACGGTTTGTCCAACTCCGCGATTTGGACTGGTTGTCCCTTCTTCAGCCGTTGGTTTAGCGGATGCGCGATTTTCGCGTACTGTAGGACAAATCTTCGATACACGTTACACAAGCCTAGAAAGATCCTCAGCGGTGTTTTTGTTTGAGGGTACCTCACCTGTTGCAAGGCCGCAGTGCGGGCCGCATCGACTTCTAATGTGCCGGGCCGGACTACATGCCGTAGATACTTGATTCTTTCGACGAAAAATTCGCACTTGCGCAGCTTCAGCTTGACTCCTGCTTTCTCCAGAACTGAGAAGATTTCGTCAACATGGATCATGTGCTCCTCCCAAGACTTGCCGAAGATAATTATGTCGTCTAAATAGACTAAGCAAGATTTCCCAAAGGAAAGGCGAGAGAAACATATGCATTGCTCTCTGAAACGTCGCTAGCGCATTTGTAAGCCCAAAGGGCACTCTTGCAAATCGATATAAACCAGAATGACATGAAAAGGCCGTCTTGTCACGGTCATTCTCTGGAATTGGCATCTGCAAATATCCTGAAATGGCGTCCGTCGCCGAAAAAACTTTGGTGTCACCAAGCGAGTCTAAACACTCGTCCATCCTTAGTAACGGGTACGTGTCCCTAACTGTAACTGCATTCAATTTCTGATAGTCGACGCAGAAGCGCATCAATCCATCCGGTTTCGGAACCAGCAATACGGGCGATGCCCACTCTGATTGTGCCGGCTCAATAACTTCTGCTTCCAACATCTTCTGCACTTCTAATTCTTCAATCTCTCGGGCCTTCAGTCCGGCCCGGTACGGAGCTTGCGCGATGGGGCGAGTCTCTAGGGTCAACTCAATCCGATGGACCGTGGTGTTGATCTCTCCGAGAGTCCCGTCCCACATGCGTAAGTACTTCTTCAACATCTGATGGAATCTTTCGCGCAGCCGGTCCGGCACGTGGCTCAGGTCGAGTTCCTTCACGTCCGGCGGTGGGGGCTCGATCCGTCGTTCTGGCTTCGTAGACACCGTCGCAGAGAGCTCGCGCGACCGTTCCTCCAGCTGGTCCTCGCGTTCTCGTTCCGACGATGTACTTCTTCTGGCGCCTTTACGCGGCGAGGTAGAATTAATAAATTTTTCTTCTGTCCTCTTTTGAAGTCCAAGCGCTTCTCCGATTGTAGTGGTGCTCTTTCCAACAGGGCCCTTGGGTGGGGTAGAAGCTCTGCTACCACTTGACCCTTCTGAAACCTGACAGGGTACGGTCCAAAGTTCGCCACTAATAACCGAAATGGCCTGTCAGGCTCCACTTGAGCCACCCCCTTTGAACTCAGCAACCCGTGCTTGTCGTACAGAGGCGAGTAGGGCTGGACCACGACGAGACCGTTTCTTTTTGAAACACATTTGACTATTTGCTGCGCCCCTGGTTCAATCGTCGTGGCCTTAGCCCCTTTCACCTTCGGGGATATCCTTTCCCCTTTTCCATCTTCCTCGTCCTCTCCCTGAACGAGAGTCCGTTTCCCTTTTCTCAGTGAGAATTTCCGCCCAATCGAAACCTCCGAAAAATCTACCAACTCCACCTTCTTCCTCCGAGGGTAAATAGCTTCTACGATCCGATCACAGTAGTCCGCGTCTAGAAATAGCGACACGGTGAGTTTCTCGCATACTGTAAATTCGGCTGTAGCCACAAATCTTCCAAGCCTCACAGGCATCTTGATCGTACCAACGGTGCGAAGCGGCCTGTTATTGGCATCGCCGATGTCCTGCGTGGGTCCAAAAGGAGACCAGAGTTTCCAGACCTGCGGGAAGTTCCGATTTCCGAACCAGGTTCGGGCCAGCGCCAGTGTCCAACACAGACAATACCCGGCTCATTAGCCCGACCGTCGGTCCAATGTCTGCGAAGACCTTATAATTTTTCCTCGCAAGGACTAGAATCTTCTCGGGACACTCCCTACTCTTGACCCTGTACCAGGGGCGTCGGACTTCTGTCAGCGGGTCGTCCTTGCCTCTGCGCAAAAGTTTCTTGACCCGTACGGGTTCTGTCGGCTTGTAAACAATTCCCACTACCTCCTCGTCCGGTACTACCTTCCTCTCCAAACTCGAGGAACGGGACGAAGTCCCAGACATAGTTCGGCCGACACATGTCCCTTCTTCAAACTTGTTTGAGGTTCCTTTCATCAGGTTCCCTGCCGCGGCGGGTTTCTTCTCACGTCTGACGATGGCCCTGCGGCCGGCCTTCCCGAAGTTCGGTTCGAACCCTCCCTTGACGCACTCGGCGTACTCGCGGTTTGCGATTCGAACCATTGCTTCACCTTCAGGTAGCTCGTCGAGGGAATTCCCAGCCTCTCCATTGGGGAAAGTGCCTCATAGTTCTCTAGAACTCGATGCATCTCTCGGAACGAGAGCAGGCACGTGGGCGCCCCGTACCCCTTCTCATACCAATGATAGCATATGAGGCCATGGGTCTTCTGAGGGTACGGCGGCCTGGACGGCCCGCGGGCCGGAGGCCTTCCTGACCACCCTGGTCTTCGGAAATTTGTACCCTTGTCCTCCATCGGAATTCTTGGCGCCGGCGTGTGACCGCGCCCGTGAAATGCCAACCCGGGATCCATGGCCTCTTTATACGAGTCGTCCGTATACGCGCGCGTCGGTAGTGTTGACGCGTCGCCCGAACCGTCTTCTCCGTATCCATTTCCATCCGATGTTCCAATAAAATCGCCTTCGGCGATAAACGCGTTTCCGTAACCAGTTCCGTCCCGGCTCGGATAACTTCGTTCTTTTGACCCAGAAATTGACTCGGGCAGATTGGCAGCGCCGCGAATTTTCTGGATAGGGGCCCAAACTTGCGGTTGGCTCCCATCCGCAGCGATGCTGGTGCTTGTATCGTCACCCTTTTAGTCTTCTTTTCCTTTGAGCGGCTCGCTGACCCGTGGGCCTTTGCGTAGTTAACCAATCTTAGGAAGGACACGTCCCTGTTATCCTGTCGATATTGGGACACGATCTGCGTGATACTTGCGTCGAGCCCTTCAATGAATATCGTCATCTGCTCTACCATGGAATAAACATTCCCGCAACGATTGCTAGCGTCTGTTAGCCGAATGTAGAATTCCATCTCGTCTTCAGACGGTCGCTGTTGAACTTCTCGCAATGCGAGTACGGCCTGGCCGATCGCTTCGTCAGTGGCGAAACTTCGTAGGAGCCCCTGTACAGCCTCAGGCCAGACTGAAACCTTGCCATGATGGGACCCGGCCGTCTGTGACACAGAATTGTACTGTCTTAGGGCAATCCCGTCGAGGAACTCGGGCAACAAGCGGATCGCTTGACCTTCTTTCATCTCCTGCGTGTCGAATTCTTGTACCAGCTTGGCCAAAAATCGAAAACAAGGACTCCGTCTTCGCCTGTGAAGGTGTTGTCCCTTTTCACCTTCGGCGGTGTATCCCGTCGGATTTTTCGCACGGCGGTTCGCCGGGAGCGCAATAGGTAAGTCTGCGGGTTCGGTGGACGATACGTCCGATACGAAAGTAATTTCTTGAAGAGATGGTTGGCCGGATTCAGTTTCTCCAACACCTCCCATCGCGATCCGCGTTGCGTAGCGATATCTTCTGGCTCTGCGTCCAAATTTCTCCATGACGAGGATGACGTAATTCCCCCTCTCCTGTAGGTCTTCTTATTTGATGAAATTCCATTCCCTTCTGGTGATCGCCGGTCGGAATTTTTTGAGTGGTCCGACGAACCGTCACCACTCATTTCTGCGGAAACATTCGACTCCGAATTTGAGTCGCAATTTGCTCCCCCGTCACCGAAGTGATTTTTCTTCCTTCGGCCTCTGGCCGACTTGGAACTTCTCCTCCTGGAGTTCCCGTTTTGGACTAAATTGTCATTCATCAGGGGATCCTCGGGTTCGCCATCGGCGAGCGTCCCTGAATCCAACCTTGTTCCGGACCGGCCTGCAGCTTGCTCAAGGTCCTTGAGTCGTCACGCCGCGCGGCTGAACTTCTCATCGATGCTGTCTCTTGTCTTGGCCAGCGTTTCCAAGGCCTGATTAGCGTCTCGCCGCGCTTCTTTCGGATCGAGTTTCAGCGAATCGAGCACCTCGGGGTCGCGGCGCTTGGACGCTTCGAAAAATAAATTCTCGACGAGAACCACACGGGTGCGCACCCGTGGGCTTAACCCGCCCTCAGGCTCCTCCGCGCGTCGAGCTTCCTCCTGCGAGCTGCTCGATGGGAACCATTTCAATTCGGGAAGCCCCACCGTCGGCCGGGGATTCGACCTCCACTCCGGCTTGCCCTTCACGTGAGGGTCTGCTCCTCGCCCCTACCTCTAGTGTCAGCCAAATTAATACTGACTAATTAACTAAATAAAATTAATAATTAAAATAAAAACTGTGCAAATATTCACACGTGTGTCCCCCAATCCCGGACTACAGTATTCACATTCCAACTTAGTTTCATTTCCCTTCACCCCCTTGCGCAACCCCTTATTGCACTACAGATGCTCTGTCGCTCGAACTTCACCCAAATATCCATTCCACATTCCGGCGTACGGCGCGAGCATGGTTCGAACCTGCTCACGCACGTGTGCCGGTAGGTTGTCGAGGGGGACCTCGTCCCGCGGAGGGGATGGTTCTGCTTGGGAGGTTGATCAACGACAGCACCTCCCCTCCTGTACAGCAGGGCTCCCCTCGGAAAAGTCCGCGGCCAGGACCACGTTCAACGGAATTGCCGTGCGCACTACCACCTGGGGATGGCGAGTGATGAATAGACGACCTGGTTGTTCGACAGACGCTTGATGGCGGACGAGAAGTTCGACAGACTCTTGATGGCGGACGAGAAGTTCGTCACAACGACCATGAACTCCTGCAATGGCGTTACATTCCCCACCTCGTTGGATAGGAGACCCGGTGCTTCGCACACAATTGCAAGATCGCCTCGAGAACGGAGAGTTCTGTCCGTCCGCTTGTGATTTATACCCAGGTCTGGGTGCCCGCCGGAATGTCCACGGCGCGAGATGCCTTGAGCCTCGGGGAAACGATCCCGGTTTCCGGGGAACACTCCTGCTCCGACGGAAGGGGAAGGGCGTTCGCGGCCCGAGACGCAGGCTTGCGGACGATGTGAATCTTGGTGCCCTCCCCCAATTCCAGTACCTTCCGTCATGGGTAGATTGCTTCGACGAACTTGTCGTTAAATTGGCACCCCAGTATCACGGGGGCGGCTAACCGCTCACAAACGATGAATGTACACCGCAGGGTGCGGTCGCCTATCTGCACCACGACGGGTTTTGGTCGGCTCGTACGCAATGGTCTCCCATTGCCGTAAGCGATCGTCGGGATTTCACCCGGAATAACCACCGACTCCCCCCGGGGGGCAGCGTGTCGACACATACGAAATTGGAGCCAGCTCCTGTATCCAATATTGTGAGCTGGCGCACCAATATCGATGGTGATAATCCAAGGTCGATGTAGACCTTGTAACTCCTCCGGGACAGTGCGAGCACTGTCTCGGGATAGTTAACACCCTTTGCAATCGAGGGAGTATTCCTCCGCCAAGGTCGGCGTAAGATACCAAGCTGGTCGGGGTCGGGGTTTCCCTGGGATAACCCAGTGTGTTTGCGGCCGAGTATTCGATACCGCTTCTCCGTCTTGGGAGTTGAGGACAATTCCGCCGTCTTGGACGAAAAAACCGCGGACGTGCCCGGCTCCACCTCAGCTGCTGCAAGCTGTGGTTCTCCTAGTTTTTCGGAAGAGGACAATCGCCGACAGTGGGCGGAAAGGTCTTCATCCCCGTACCGGCACGCGGCGGTGGGTCGGTGGAAGCCTTGGGTCATGACCCTGATCACCTCATAACTGAGGAGGGCGACGGCTCGAAGATACGCATCCAAGGGAACTTGGCTCTTCTGGGCTCTCTTCAGCATCTCGTACTGATACTGCACGAGGGATACATCCTTCACCTTCATATCGCAGTCGGGGGCAATGTGGTCCCCGACTCGATAACAAGTGAAGCAGATGATCTGCGGGGACAGAGGTCCCCGTAGATCCTTCTGGTAATTAAGGGACGTTCGCCCTGGTTGAAGTCCACGACAGCCCTCGGTGGGCTCTCGAGCGCGTTGATACGGCCTGCGCCGGTCGCCGTAGAATAGCAAGTCTCCGTTGTTGAAGGAGGATTCCTCGGGAAAGAGTCCCCCCGACGTTGTCACCTTCTGAAGCGAAGTAATTCTCGGCTCCCTGTGCCGTTTGAAAGCTGGGAGGGGGCCGGTCGAAGTCGATGGGGCGCCTTCTGGGACGGCGAGAACCTGTTTAACAGGGCGGGACTTTCCGAAGTCCACACGGCGCCCAGAAGCGTGCTGGGCCCGGAAGGCGTCGCCGTGCGAACGGGCATGGGCGATGGTATCCTCGAAAGAGGATCGCGTTCGATCCTCGCGAGCTTATAACACCAGCGGCTTGATCGCAGGGGTGAGAACCTCGATGAAGAGGGTCGTTCTCTCGTACGCCGAGTGTACGTCCCCGCACCTTCCGAGGGCGGTGGACATTCTACTAGCGTACTCGGTTTCCAACTGGCCTGGATTCTGGCGTAGCTCCTTGAACGTAGTGAGAGCCCGCTAGATCTCGAGGTTCGTCGCATACGTGCATATGAGCCAATTGATGGCGCCGGCCCAGTTTGGGATCCATTGAGATTTGCGGTGAAGACCCCGCTGGGACTCATACGACTCCTTTGCGGGCGGTACGAGCAGGTGAGGTAGGGCCATCAGGACCATCGCATCGGTCGTATTGGCGTTGTCGAAATTTTCCTTGCAACGAGCCAGGAAACTGATGACCCTGATGGGGTCTACCCCGCTGAATTTATACTCCCCCATAACAAAGAGGAGGTACTGCACCCTCTTATGGGTATTAGCGTAGACGTTGCTGTCCAAGGTCTGATTGGTATCCACGAGGCGATATTCTTGATAGTTGCACACACCTCTGAATCGGTAGTTCGTCGGCTTCCAAACAGAAACCATTTTCTGGTTGGGGCCAAACGTCGGCGTTGGGGCCGTGAGAGATTCTTGTAGTGAAATGCGCCTGTCAAGCAGAGACCAAGGTCCGAAGGTCCAACACAAACAACAACAACAAAAACAACAACTGCCACCGGCACAGCGCTACGGATTGTTCGAAGCTCCCTGTCCTCTTGAAGCGGGTTTGCGGCCCGCAGTAGCTCGGATCCCTGATAGGGGGGGCAAAGAGAAGAGCCCAGCCCGGGATCGGTAAATGGTGGTAGAGATTTGTAATGGCAACTGCTCGACGAATTCGGAGGGGTGTCCAGGTAAACCTGGTCCGATGGGTCGTTAATCAAATGCTCGAAGAGCGCCTTGTACACCTTATACCCTTGATAAGGTTTTCGACGGGGACGTCGCAACGTAGCCCGTCGGGAAAGAAGAAAACGTAGCAGCGCTACACCGTCGTACTGCCCGATGGCAAAGTACCAACAACGGATCGGTCGCAACCAGATTCTGATGGAACCAACGCTGAGAAAAGCACAACTGGTGCACCAACACAGAAGCCCGATGGCTAATGACGTCACGTTACGGATCGCAATCCTACAAGGTGGGACCAACTCAAGATTAAGGGAAATTAGGATAGGGAAGTAAACGAAAATTGATAAGGAAAAAGGGGACCCCCGAGCGCAAAGAATATCGTAGGCTAGATTAGAAGGGAATGTCTTGTAAAAGACGGACTTCGACCAAGGCGATATCAAACTCTGGCAACTCGGGTTGTCTTTATAGACTTGGTCGGTCAAGGGGCTAAGTTATATAGAGCGCCCCCGGGGCGAGTACAGTAGCTCCCGGCTCTAGATTCTAGATCTAATTAGTAAATAAACTAAATAGTTAAAATAATCGTGTGCTTCGTCACACACGTGTGTCCCCCAAAACCCGGACTACAGTATCCAATTTTTTTCTTTTTTCACTTCTTTTCACCCCCTTTTCAGGTGGGTATTGCACTACATATCCCCCTTTTGAGCGCCGTTGCGCAACGCCAAGCCATCGTATGATCTCCTGCCGTCCCTGACCGTGTTTCCCAATCGTCAATCACTCTGTGCGGCGTTTTAGCAAGGGTAAGACGAAAATACCATGCTTCCTTCTCCGTCGGAACACTCGGACGATAGTGCCACCCGTAAACGTCTGGGTGTGGGCTTTCCTCGCAAGTCCGAAGTGCCCCGGGGTCTTCTTTCTATACCCCGTCTACCCCCCTGTTACCAACCCTACCGAACCGGCCTTCCATCCAGACTACCATTCCTCTTAGGTGGCCCGACGTCATCCTTCGCTCGAGGAGCTGCAGGACAAAACCATGCGCAATAACGCATCCCTGTTCGCTTCTGCTCAATGGTTCTCCTCTGTGGGCATCCGCGACCTTGAAGGCATTGAAAAGAATTTTTTCCGACGACGCGGGCATGTTGCCCGGTAACCTCCCTTTGCAGGCCATTCACACCTTTGATTGGCGGGCCCGCATGATAGTCGACTAGCGACTTTATCGTACAACCTTTGGGCGATAAAAAGAACCCACCTGCGAATCCCCTGTTATTTTCAACTTCCTCCTTCTTTTTCTGCGTACCGTCACTGCGGTCGTAGCCCTCTTTTCACCAACTTCCTCCTCTTTTGCATTTTTAATTTTCCCTTTCCCTGATTCCCTTATTTTTCGTTCTGTTCAGTTCCTTCTCTTTATCCTTGGCGCGGCGTGTCGCTGAGCCTGTTTCGCATCTCCTTGCCAGCCTGTCCTACTGGACACTCGACGCGGGTTGTTATGAGAGAGAAAGTTTCCGGTGGTTGTCTCTGTTTTCTCTTCTCCCCGTTATCCGCCAAAACATTGGTTTCCCCGTCGAGCTATGTACACAGCACAGTGTTTTCCGACGGATGACGTCCATAAATGAAGGACGCGACTACCGGGTGTGCCGCCTTGGGGCCCTCAAGTCTCGTAGAATTTTTGCTGAAATTCTTTTTCCCCTTTCCGTATTGATACGGCGTATCAAAAACGCCGTGGCCGTGTTGTGGGGTTTTTCTGGGTGATTGCAGTCTCAACTCGTCCTAGTCATCGTAAAAACGTGGCCTGGAGGTGCAAAGAGAATTGGTCGTTGAAAAGCTCCTCTTTTGTCCGTTCTGCGGTCAACACGGTCGCGGATCATGCGGCACTGTCTTGATTCTTCGTCCCGCTCCTTCCTCATGTCAGTCTACCTCCTCCCTGTTAAATAGTTTTCTGCAACCCACATCTCCAATGTGGAACGAGAGATTCTCTCGTTTCCAAGAATTATCTCAACATATTAAAAAGGTAGGGTATTCTGTTCCCTTATCGCATGGATCGTGTAGATCTGTCTGCCTACCCGTCGGCAATTGTACATACTGCTCCGGCTGGTGTTCTTTCCTCACAGCATCCGTCCCATTGGAGAGAGAGACGGTAACACATTATGTGTGTGCACATGAAGCATGGGGCCTGGTCTTTGTGATGCAAGAAAAATAAGGGTCGTCTTGGAACATGCTTGACCCATCCGGTAGCACCCAATTGGGCTAATTATTTCCGCGACCGAGCTCTACTGTACCTTCCATGTGGTTTCGGACAACCTCAATGCTCCTAATTGCCTCCGTCGGTTGCACTCTCCTCGTAGACACCTGCTGCACGTGCCTCCGCTCTTTCTTCATTGACTCCGTATGGCGATATTCTTCCGAGCTAATCACCACAAGTACCTAATTCCTTCGTAGCAGCTGCCCCGTCTGCGATCGTCATCGCAGAAGTGATGTCGCGTCTCTCTCCCTCTTCGGTTCTTCCCGCACCAAAGTTTCCCTTGTGACTATCGCGCTTTGCAACTCTGTCCGGGTGATGCTGCACCGAATTCTTACTACCAGTGAGGTCCACCTTCGAAGTGTCGTCGACAGCTGTCTATTTGACGTTCTTCTTCTCTTCCCTCGCCGTTCTCCTTTCTCGTGCACACTGTACACTTCCCAGCTGATGTAGTCTTCCCTTGGTCGAACCGGCCCGGGGTCACTTGTATCTCCCCCTCTTTTTTGGACGAGTTGGCGGCTTCTCACTGTGGGTTCATGCCCTCGTCACCTACAATACACAAAATAAATAAAAAGGGGGAAAACGAGGTGAAAGGGAAAGGTAATTGGTCTCTTACCGACCTGACAGCATATTCTGCTTCCCTGGCGGGGGCGGCAAAGGAGTTTCAAAAACCTCGCCTCTTCCTCCTCTTTTTGGGGGGCGTCCTTTTCGATGTAGTTCAACGGCTGCGCGGGCGACGGAGTCGCCGTGATAGCAAGCTGGGGTCTCCTGTGTGAGCTCCCCGTCGGGGTGCGCTCACAATCGATCATTTTCAAGGGAAACTGGGGCGGTGGGAAAGAGGGGTTGTCGAGGTCCTTCCCTCTGGTAATTGGCAAGATCGTCGGATCGGCGCCTGGGGCTTGTGACAACAAATGGGTTGTACACCACGGCTGCAACTTCTCTTAATTTTTGTTAATATTTTTGAAGCCGTTTCGGGTGGTGCGCACGCACCTTCCTCGTGCGTTTGCTAGCGGGGCGCGCGCATTCCTAAGTCAATCTCCATGACTCGTGGCTCGGAGGGGAGCCTGCCGGTTCCCTCTCTTCGTGTCTCGATGACAGACTAAGTCCTCATATGGGTACTCATGCAGTCGCAGTTCGGTTCCCTCTCTCCCAATTAATTTGCTTCCCTTGCGCTGCCCGCTGGGCTGGTATGGCCTTACTTCTCTTCGTTTGGGGCACGCGTGGCGTGTCCTCAATCTACGTTGCAGACAGTCAGCGTAGGCGACATGACATCACACAGCCAATATATACTAGGAAAACGGAGCAACCAAATAGAAATGAAAAAGAAAGCGGGGAGCGGATTCCGTAGCGAACTTAGGGCTGCGTCTTTCGTGTAAAAACAGTTGTTAGCGTATTCGTGAAGGGCTGTTGGTCCTCCTCAAACGACGGCGGAGGTCGTTAGCAATGCAGGTGTGTATCGCGACACGAGTGAGCGGCAACGGGTAAAGGTAGATCATATGTCATGTTGACGAGGCGTGTACGGTTGAGTGTCCACACATGTTTTGGAAGGCCACCAACTGTCTTCTATGACAAGAATTGTCTACGGGTCTTTGCTGAGGCGAGGACCTCCCTTCAAGACGAATGACCCTTCTTTCTTTAGTCCCCCCCTTGTAGAGAGGTGTGTTTTCAAACAAATGCTTCTCGATCCAGGGAAGTGTGACACCTTCGATGGACGCGTGTGTACTTGGGTGTGTGCCATCATTTCGGGGTTGCAAAAAAAAACATTGCCCCTTTAGAAAGCCCTCTAGCCCAACGAGCGTTTTCCCCTCCTTCTTTTAAACCTTTCCGACACACTAGGGTTGTGTCCTGCGTCAGCTCTGCGTCCTAATTGCTGGTTTGGTATTAATTATACTCTTTTCGACGAAGTGTGATGCTGCCGATGTACAGGTTGTGTCACTTAAACTGACATCGTCGGTGTAATCCCCATTTGAAAGAAGCACGTCCGTAAGGAACACGAGCAATACTCCTTGGTCGATTTGTATCAACTGTAGTCCTTCGTTACCCCTTTCTCTCCGAGAATACCAATTTTCGCGTACACGAAATGTAGAGTCCTTTGGATTGACGCTTCCGACGGGACTTGCTGTCGTATCAATCTGTAGTTGCGCACCATCTTCTCTCGTGCTCCCGACGGATGCAATTTCCTTCTCCTCCTCGTCCGTCTATCGATTTGCCTTGGGGTCTTGTTGATCGAAGTCCGCCATACGCGGTCGCGTCGCCAGAGTCCTGCGACAACAAAAAGAAATAAAATAAAATAGAATAGAATAAAACAGAACCGAAAAGAGGGAAAGAAAAGAAACAAAGAAACGACAGAGTTGAAGAGAGGTCATGGCGGTAAGTGCTAAGTGGATCACTCTAGAAAGTAGGACTGGTTGTGCGCGTCAGCGTCGGTTGCCGCGGGGTGACTTCGTAGCAGCGTTCTTCTGTCGGTGGTCCATATGGACGGGTCTTCGTGCTCGTCGAGCATGGGCAGTGTGTTAGCAGCGAGTGTGACGATCGGCTTCACGTGAGGTCGGGTGGGGCTTGGCCGCAGGGCGACTTAGAATATTCATGTCGCCGACTGTGGCAAGCCACAACCACTTCGCGTGTGTACTGCAGCTGCAGTAGTTTTTCCTGCTTTTTGATTATAGTTTCGCAGCATGGCTGGAATTCGAGCTCTGCCTTGCGTCGCTCGTTCAGCAGTTTGTTGTCGACACGCTTATTATTTTTTTGATTATATCATACCCCACGCGGGCGGACCGCCTGTTCGAAACGTCATTTCTCGTGCGTACTGCGGTGAGGCGTGTTCGTGTTTTCCGGAAGACTCAATGCCTCATCCAAGGATACAGTTTCGCTTCTCTGCCATGCTCTCCTTTCCTTCCAACTCCTTATTTGCGAACCTCGTAGATGCGTTCCTTCCTCGAAGTTCTGACCTCTCTGTTGTTTCTAACCTACTAATTCTATTTAAAATGGCTATCCCGGTTGTGCGTACGACGCTTGCGCGGGTAAGTGTAGCTTTTTCTTTCGGAAATATGTGACTATCGCGATGCGGGGGACTTGCTGAATAGGTTCCCACGTTGCATCCTCGATTATATACCCATACCACCTCACTTTGAGAATTAAGTTCTCCTCGTCGTAGCCGTGGTCCGCGATCTTGTCGATCACATACTCCTGACTCTCCGCTCCTTCTTCCTGCGTCTCCAACTCTCCTTCCCCCTTCCGAAGAGCCAGCGACTCATCGTCATCCTGCTCTTCCGAACCTCCTATCTCTTGTAGATCGGGCGAGAAGTGCGCAGCTTCCTGATTTACCAACGGTCCGTCATCCGTCTTATTCTTCTCTTACGCGGCGGGTTCTTCTCGTTCCCCTTCTCGATTGAGGAACTGTAGCGCTTGCCGTAGCCCGATTATCGGCGTGTAGTCTATGGGACTAGGGGCTAATTCGACTCGATCTCGCGACACGCGCTCTCCTTGGTCGCCGATGGCAATGACGACCGTATTCTCAGTTGACTCCTTCATTTGATATGGACCCGTAGCCACTTGTCCCAACTTATGTTTCGGCTCGGTGGCCGTGCCTTGCTCTTTCCGAAGGAACACGTATTATCCTGAAGGGATGTCATACCTCGGTTTGCGGAGCCGTGCGTCAAAGTTTCGCTTGTAGCGCGCTTGTTCTTTTCGCAAGCTCTTATCAGCGCCTTTCATCAGGCTTTCCAACCACGACTGCCATTTCAGGTAGTAAACTCGATTCGAGCTGAATCCTTCTAAACTTGGCTGTGATTGTAACGCAATGCTTCTCGGTGCCCGAGCTAACACCAGATCGAAGGGCGCGATGTTCGTAGTTCGATGAACTTGCGTGTTGTATGCGAACGTCACAGCGTCGCTAAATAGGTCCCAGTCCTTGGGATGCTCTCCAACATATTTTCGCAACGCGGAAGTCAGCGTGCGGTTAAACCTCTCAACTTGGCCGTTGGCTTGCGGATGGTACGTAGTCGTGAACACATTGCGTATGCCGAGAATTCGGCAGACATTCTGAAAGAACCGGGCCGTGAACTGTGTACCATTGTCGGACAGCAGCTTGACCGGTGGTCCATACACGAATACCCACTGGTGAACGAAGGCTTGTGCGATGTGCGCAGCTGATATCTTCTTCAACGGTACGGATCGTACCAGTTTCGAGTATCGATCGCTGATCACGAGAATGTACTGATTTCCTCGTTTAGTTGTAATTAGCTTGCCGAGGATGTCGATGGCGACAAACTCCAGCGGAGCTTTGGGCGTGAACAGCTTCATTTCCTTCGTGTTTCTTCTTAACTTCACCCTTTCCCGCGCACATCCGGCGCAATTCTTCAGGGCTGCATAGCAGTCTAAGGCCATCGTAGGCCAATAAAAATATCTTCTCAAGGTCTTGTAAAGTTTCCTGCCTCCCGGGTGGCCTGCCAATTTTGCGTAATGGCTTAACCCTAGGACGCAGTCCCTTAACGATTGTGGTATCACCACTTGTACATACTCCGCCGCGATACGACATAGAGTTCCTTCGAGTTCCTCGGTCTCCATGCTGAACGTTCTCACCTTTGCGGCGTCCATTTCTTCCTTGATGCGGTTGCAGAAGGGGTCGACGGCTTGCTCGCGAATGAGCTCCTCCGGAGTGACAGCTTGAAATTGATCGGGGCGATCAGAGGCGGTTCCCCCCCTCAAGAGCAAGAATGTCGTCTAACGCGTCAAAACTGTCCTCGTCCTCCACTGTACCCTCCGCCGGTTCGGACATAAAGCATGGGATTTCGTCGTCGATTTCGTCGACGGTTTCTCCTGCGGTCCGTAATCTTGACAGGGCATCAGCTTCAATATTCGCCTTGCCCTTTTTGTACTTGATTTCGAAATCAAATTCCGAGAGGCGGAGCCTCCATCGGATTAATCTCCCGCTGGGGTCGGTTACGTTCATCAACCACCTCAATGAGGCATAGCCGGTATGCACAATGAAATGCTCGCCATCTAGATATGGTCTTAAAGTCTGTACGGCCCAAATTACAGCTACGCATTCTTTTTCTGATACAGAATAGTTTCTCTCGGCTGCGGTTAACGTTCTCGAAAAGAACACGATGGGTTTGCGTTGCGCATCTGGATGCGTTTCAAATAATGCAGCGCCGATTTGATAGTCGCTTGCGTCGGTATCTACCGAGTATGGTAGGTCCTGTAGTGCAATACGAATCTGAAAAGGGGGGTGAAAAGAAATGAAAATGATGGGGTATGACAAGCAAAAGTGGAAATCATTTCACTTTATTATTTTAATTATTAATTATTAATTAGTTGCATATTAGTTATTAACATTAGATTGGATCTAGGATCTAGCGCCGAGAGCTACTGTAGTGGCTCCGGCGGGGCGATACATACCTTAGCCCTCTGACCACCAAGTCAGTAAAGGTAACCCGAGTTGCCGGAGTTGAATGTCGCCTTGGTCGAAGTCCGTCTCTACCAAGACGCTCCCTTTTACCGAAGCCTACGGCATCCTTCAGCGCTCGGGGGTCCCATTCCTTTTTCCTTTATTTCCCAACGAACCCAAGTTGCCAGAGTCTGATATCGCCTTGGTTGAAGTCCGTCTTTTACAAGACATTCCCTTTAACTACAGATTACTTGATCCTTTGCGCTCGGGGGTCCCCTTTTTCCTTATCAATTTTCCTTTATTTCCCTATCCTAATTTCCTTTGATCTTGAGTTGGTCCCACTTTGTAGGATTGCGATCCGCAACGTGACGTCATTAGCCATCGGGCTTCTGTGTTGGTGCACCAGTGGTGCTTTTCTCAGTATTGGTTCCATCGGAATCTGGTTGCGACCGATCCATTGTTGGTACTTTGCCATCGGGCAGTACGACGGGCTAGCGCTGCAACGTTTTCTTCTTTCCCGACGGGCTAAGTTGCGACGTCCCCGTCGAAGACCTTATCAAGGGTATAAGGTGTACAAGGCGCTCTTCGAGCATTGGATTTACGACCCATCGGACCAGGTTTACCTAAACGCCCCTCCGAACTCGTCGAGCAGTCGCCTTTACAATTCTCTACCACCATTTACAGATCCCAGGCTGGGCCCTTCTCTTTGCCCCCCCCTATCAGGGATCCGAGCTACTGCGGGCTGCAAACCCGCTTAAAGAGGACAGGGAGCTTCGAACACTCCGTAGCGCTGTGCCGTTGGCAGTTGTTGTTTTTGTTGCTGTTGTTTGTGTTGGACCGTCGGACCTTGGTCTCCGCCTAACAGGCGCATTGCACTACAAAAGTGGTTTCCCGACCTAGAAATTGTTTTATCCACGACAAGGAAGTGGTCAGGGTAACGAACTCTTTTTTTATTTTCTTTTTGTTTGTAACTTTTTTGCTGCGTAGGTCCGCTCGTACCAGCAATGTCAACAAGCGCACCCGGGGACGTCGGTCCCGGGGCGAGTACAAGCGGATCGGCACGAGCGTCGAGGGTCCCGAGGGGTCCTCGCACCCGGAGCCAGGCCAATACGGCCACGGACCCCGGATATCAAGAATCCCCTACGGGGATAGCCGCCGACAAGACTGACCTCGACGAGAAGTTGGAAAAGATGAGCAGCGAAATTCGCGAAGAGGCGAAGAAAAATCTCGAGGCTGAATTAGCCCTCGTCCGGAAGCAACTGGAGTTGCAAGGATCCGAGTTCCACACCGTTTTGGGAGAGCTAATAGCTCGCGTGGATCTCGTCGAGAAGGAGCGAGGTGAGGTAACCGACGGTCTGCAGCCGGGGGTCCTACCCTCGTTGAAAATTTCGGTCAAGGACGCGAGGCGCGACGCGAATCAAGCCTTGGAGTCCTTAGGAAAATTTAGAATAAGCATCAATGACCGATTCGATCGCGCTGCGCAACTTCTCAAGGACCTTGAGCAGGCTGCGGATCAAGCTCTGCAAGGATCGGACGACGAGCCGCTCCCTTCAGGTAGAGAGGGCGACCGTCGGTCGAAGAAGGACAAGCCCGCCCGGCAGCGGAGTTCCAAGTCGAAGCCCTCGAAGAAGGACAAGCGACGTGCAAGCAAGGGTCACTGTAGTGACGATCCAGAAAATTGCGACTCACAGTCGGAGTCGCTTGGTCCCTCCGAAGATGGTAGCGGCGGTTCGTCGAACCATTCGGGCGATTCCGAACGCCGTTCAGAAGACGGAAACGAGATTTCGTCAAGCAAGAAAATTTTCTCCAGACGAGGCGGAGTCACTTCGTCCGCCTCGCGGAGAGACAAGGACGCGGAGCCCGAAGATGTCGCAACGCGGCGCGGGCCGCGATGGGAGGAGTTGTAGGAGCTGAATCCGACCAACTACCTCTTCAAGAAATTACTTTCGTACCGAACGTACCGCTTGCGGAACCCACCGACATATTTGTCAAGTTCCCGGCGGACCGCCGTGCGAAAAATCAGGAAAGATATTCCGCCTAAGGTGAAGAAGGACAACACGTTCACAGGTGAAGACGGGGTCCTTGTGTTGGATTTTTTTGGCGAAATTAGTTCAGGAGTTCGATACTCAAGAAATGAATGAGGGGCAAGCGATCCGCCTGTTCCCTGAATTTCTAAGCGGCATGGCCTTGAGACAGTACACTTCGGTGTCTCAGACGGCCAGGGCCCATCACGGAAAGATATCCGTTTGGCCGGAGGCCGTACAGTGGTTGTTGAGGAGTTTCGCAAGCGACGAGGCGATCCGTCAAGCTGTGCTCGCATTGCGAGAAGTTCAGCAAAGACCGTCTGAAGACGAGATGGAATTTTATATCCGTCTGACGGACGCAAGCAATTGATGTGGAAACGTATATTCGATGGAAGAACAAATGACGATGTTTATTGAAGGACTCGACTCGAGTATTAAGCCGATGGTATCCCAATACCGACAAGACAATTGGGACGTTTCGTTTTTGAGACTAGTTAATTACGCGAAGGCGCATGGCTCGGCGAGCCGCGCTAAGGACAAGAAGACCAAGAAGGTCACGATTCAGACGCCGTCGACGATCAGAGCGGGTAAGAAGCCGAGGGCTTCTTATCCCGGTCGCAAAAGTCACGCCGCCGTCCATTTAGTCGAGTGCATTTCAGCGTCAGATGAGCGCGGTGCGCATGGAGGTAGCGAAAATCACTACAAAGGAGCGTTAGTAGCCAAAGGCGAGTTCATTGAGCCATCGGAGGGCTACGGACACGAGGACTACGGGGACAGCGGGTCGTCAATTTTACCGACGCCTGCATACACGACGGAGTCGTTTTCAGAGCCCACGGATCCCGTGATGATGTTTCGGGGACGCGGCTACACGCCGGTGCCGCGCATTCCGATGGAAGACAAGGGTACGACGTTTCCAAGGCCAGGCTGGATGGGAAGGCCGCAACGCCAAGGAAGGCCGCCGGCCCGTGGAGGACCTAAGACGCCGTATCCCGTCAGGACGCACGGTCTGGTGTGCTATCATTGCTATGAAAAGGGCCACGCCGCGCCAACGTGCATTCTTTCCGTCTGGAAAATGCACCGAGTTTTGGAAACTTATGAGGCGTTGTCTCCGATGGAGAGGTTAGGGATATCATCGACGAGTTACCTGAAGGTCAAGAATTGGTTCGATTGGCAGACGGCGAGCACGCCGAGTGCTTCAACGCCGAGGTCGAACCAACCCTTCAGAGAGCCCACCGCGGGGCCCGCGCCGTCAGATGTGAGAAGGATCCCGCAGCGGCAGGAAAACTTGAGAGGGGAATCTCGCATGAGTCGCGAGAGGCACAGGGTCGACGTACTGTGCCCAGGGCTCAGCCCCGTTCCCCGTCTCTAAAGGAAAAATCAGGCCTCGAGGAGGAGGTTGTTGGATTGGTGGATAAGCCCAAAGGGCCAGCTCAAGTCAAGAAAATTTTGAGCCGAGCCCGAGATCATCCGCTGGAAGAAGTTCGAAGACCCTAGTACAGGGTTAAGCGAAGGGAATGTCCCGAGAAGATTTTGGTTCTTACGCGAAAAAATTACAAAGTGTACGCGGACATTGGACCAACAGTCGGATTGATGAGCCGGGTGTTGTCTGTATTAAACACCGGCGCGGGACCAAACCTTGTGCGAAAATCGGAACTCCCAGCTGGAATGGAATCTCTAGTGTCCTACGGACCGACCCAAGACGTTGACGACGCGAACAATAGGCCACTCCGGACTCTCGGCACAATTAGAATGCTTGTGAGGCTTGGAAAATTTGTGGCCGCAGCCGAGTTTATTGTATGCGAAAAACTAGCCGTCCCGCTAATTCTAGGCGCGGACTACTGTGACCGGTTTGTGGAAGCAATTTATCCAAGGAACAAAACGGTTGAGTTGGCGGATTTCTCGGAGGTTCCGATACTTAGACGGTTCTCGATGAGAAAAGGGAAGAAGAATCTCGTCCCGGAAGAGGACGAGAATGATAGAAAGATGGAGCGAATTTCCCCTAAGGTAAAAGTGGCAAGAGCCACAACTATCGAGCCAGGGACGGAACCCGTCGTGGAATTCACCTCGAAGAGGGCGGGCTTAGTTGTGGTTCAGCCGTACTCGTCGTTGTACGAAAGGCACGGGCTGACGTGTACAAATGGTGTTGTTCAGGTCGAGCCTGACCGGCCATTTCGTTTACTCGTTGCAAATTTTAGGACGTACCCTGTCAGGGTGCAAAAAGGCCAAGTGGTGGCAGATTTATTACCGCACCCGAGGGCCGCGCTTGAGAGCAAAACCACCATTGGTGAAGTTCTCGGAATTCAAGAAAAGGAAGACGGAAAATTTTCCTAATTCTACCAAGACGCCTACGGGCAAGGCAAGATGCGAACCGTCGGATCAAGATCGCGAGAACCAGCAAGGAGAACGGCAGGAAAGGCTCTCCGCGACGGCAACTACGAAGCCGAAGCGGCGGATTGAGCCTCCTCCGCCGGACGTGGAGAAACTCGACCTGAGCCACGTGCCGGACCGGCTGCGCCAGCGGTTCCGTGGAATGTTGAAGAAGTATTCAAGGATGTGGGATGGGACGCTTGGTGAAATTAATACCACAGTCCATCGGATCGAGTTGATCCCCGAGACTCGTCCCATCGCACAAGCCCCGTATCGGGCCGGGCCTAAAGCCCGCGAAGTAGAAGATGCAGAGGTGCAGAAGATGTTGCAGGCAGAATTGATAGAACCAGCGCAGTCAGAATGGGCGTCGCCCGTGTTGCTGGTGCCCAAGCCGGACGGGTCAATGCGTTTTTGCGTAGACTAACGCAGGTTGAACGCAGTGACAGTGAAGGACACGTACCCCTTACCGCGCATGGATGAGTGCCTGGACTCGCTTGGTGACACCAAGGTTTTCTCCGCGTTGGACGCGATCTCGGGATATTGGCAGATGCCTATCCCTGAGCGCGACCGCGACAAGACCGCATTTTCGTGTCACTCAGGACTGTATCGCTTCTCAAGAATGCCCTTCGGGCTAACTAACGCGCCAGCGACGTTTCAGAGAGCAATGGATATCCTGCTCTCTCCGTTCCGTTAGAAATGCTGTTTGGTGTATCTGGATGACATAGTCATTTATAGCAAGTCGTGGGAGGAGCACATCGTGCACGTGGATGAAATACTTTCTGTATTGGAGAAGGCAGGTGTGAAGCTCAAGCTTCGCAAGTGTGAATTTTTCGTCGAAAAGATCAAGTACCTGGGCCATGTCGTTCGGCCAGGTACATTGGAAGTGGACGCTGCGCGAACCGTCGCATTGGAACAAGTGCCGTACCCTCAAACGCAGACCCAGCTCAGGAGCTTCTTGGAACTTTGTGGTGTCTACCGCAGATTCGTTCCGCATTATGCGAAAATCGCGCATCCGCTCAATCAACTGTTGAAGAAGGGACAACCGGTCCAGTTGGAAGGATTCGACGAACCGTGCAAGAAAGCTTTTCATAAGCTCAAGGACGCCATCTTGGCACCGCCGGTGTTGGCGCTGCCGAAGAAGGACCTACCGTACTCGGTAGATACCGATGCAAGCGACTACCAAATAAGCGCTGCACTATTTCAAACACACTCGGATGCGCAACGCAAACCCATCGGGTTCTTTTCGAGAACGTTAACCGCAGCCGAGAGAAACTATTCTGTATCAGAAAAAGAATGCCTAGCCGTAATTTGGGCCGTACAGACTTTAAGACCATATCTATATGGCGAGCACTTCATTGTGCATACCGGCCATGCCTCATTGAGGTGGTTGATGAACGTAACTGACCCCAGCGGGAGATTAATCCGATGGAGGCTCCGCCTCTCGGAATTCGATTTCGAAATCAAGTACAAGAAGGGCAAGGCGAACAGTCAAGCTGATGCCCTGTCAAGATTACGGACCGCAGGAGAAACCGTCGAAGAAATCGACGACGAAATCCCATGCTTTATGGCCGAACCGGCTGAGGGTACAGTGGAGAACGAAGAAAGTTTTGACGCGATAGACGACATCCTCGCTCTTGAGGGGGGGACCGCCCCTGATCGCCTCGATCAATTCCAAGCTGTCACTCCGGAGGAGCTCATTCGCGAGCAAGCCGTCGACCCCTTCTGCAATCGCATCAAGGAAGAAATGGACGCCGGAAAGGTGAGAACATTCAGCATGAAGACCGAGGAACTCGAAGGAACTCTATGCCGTACCGCGGCAGAGTTTGTACAAGTGGTAATACCACAATCGTTAAGGGACCGCGTCCTAGGGTTGAGCCACTACGCAAAATTGGCAGGCCACCCGGGAGGCAGGAAACTTTACAAGACTTTGAGAAGATATTTTTATTGGCCTACGATGGCCTCAGACTGCTATGCAGTCGCGAAGAATTGCGCCGCATGTGCGCGGGAGAGGGTGAAGTTAAGAAGAACACGAAGGAAATGAAGCTGCTCACGCCCAAAGCTCCGCTGGAGTTTGTCGCCATCGACATCCTCGGCGAGCTAATTACAACTAAACGAGGAAATCAGTACATTCTCGTGATCAGCGATCGATACTCGAAACTGGTACGAACCGTACCGTTGAAGAAGATATCAGCTGCGCACATCGCACAAGCCTTCGTTCACTATTGGGTATTCGTGTACGGACCGCCGGTCAAGCTGCTGTCCGACATTGGAACACAGTTCACGACCCGGTTCTTTCAGAATGTCTGCCGAATTCTCGGCATACGCAATGTGTTCACGACCACGTACCACCCGCAAGCCAGCGGCCAAGTTGAGAGGTTTAACCACACGCTGACTTCTGCGTTGCAAAAATACGTTGGAGAGCATCCCAAGGACTGGGACCTATTTAGCGACGCTGTGACGTTGGCATACAACACGCAAGTTCATCGAACTACGAATATGGCGCCCTTCGAGCTGGTGTTAGCTCGGGCGCCGAGAAGCATTGCGTTACAAGCACAGCCAAGTTTAGAAGGATTTAGCTCGAATCGAGCGTACTACCTGAAATGGCAGTCGTGGTTGGAAAGCCTGATGAAAGGCGCTGATAGGAGTTTGCGAAAGGAACAAGCCCGGTACAAGCGAAATTTCGACGCACGCCTTTGCAAGCCGCAATATGAGATCCCGCCGTGGTCCTACGTGTTCCTTCGGAAGGAGCAGGGCACGGCTAGCGAACCGAAACACAAGCTGGCACAAGTCGCCACAGGACCTTATCATGTCCAAAGATCGGATCAACATATGGTAGTCATTGCCATTGGCGATCAGGAGGAAAGCGTATTGCGAGACAGGGTGGAGTTAGCCCCAAGCCCGATGGACTATGCGCCGATAACTGGCCTACGGCAAGCGCTACAGTTCCTGGGAGAGCCGAAGCTAAACGAAGAAGGAGAGGTAATGGAGGACGAGGAACGTCCTCACACCCGTGCGACTACAACGGGGGACCACGATAATTTAGTTGGTCGAACGCCGACAACGGAGACACCTCCAGACCTACGCGAGTTCGGAAAGTCCAGAGAAGAGGATGAGTTGGAAGATCTTCGGAAGGGGGAAGGACAGTTGGACACGCAGGAAGAAGAAACCGAGAGTCAGGAGTATGTGATCGACAAGATCGTGGACCACAGCTACGACGAGGAGAAATTAATTCTCAAAGTGAGGTGGTAGGGGTATACCATCGAGGATGCAACGTGGGAACCTATTGAGCAGATCCCCCGCAGCGCGGTAGTCACATATTTCCGAAGGAAAAGGCTACCCTTACCCACGCAAGCGTCGCACGCACAACCGGGATAGCCATCGTAAATAGAATTAGTAGGTTACAGACAACAGAGAGATCAGAACTTCGAGAAAGGGACACATCTACGGGGTTCGCAGATAAGGAGTTTGAAGGAAAGGAGAGCAAGGCAGAGAAGCGAGACTGTATCCTTGGATGAGGCATTGAGCCTCTCGGAAAACACACACGCTTCATCACGGCTTGCACGAGAAATGACGTTTCGAACGGACGGTCCGCCCACGTATGGGGGATGATGAAATCAAATTATATATACATATGTAAGCGTGTCGACAACAACCCGCTGAACAGGCGACACAAGTGAGAAGTCGATTCCAGCCATGCTGTGAAATTATAATCAAAAAGCAGGAAAAATTACGGCAGCTGCAGTACGCACGATAAGTGGTGATCGTTTGCCACAGTCGGCGGCATAACTATTCTAAGTCGCCCCGCAGCCAAGCCCCACCCGACCTCACACGAAGCCGATCGTCACACTCACTGCTAACACACTGCCCATGCTCGCCGAGCACGAAGACTCGTCCAAAGGGACCACCCTCAGAAGAGCGCGGTTACGAATTCACCCGCGGTGACCGACGTCGACGCTCACAATCGGTCCTATTATCTTTTTTCCAGGACGGCCTAATTAGCACTTACCCATCATGATTTCTCTTCAACTCTGTCGTTTCTTTGTTTCTTTGTTTTATTCACTTTCCTCTTTTCTGTTTTGTTATTGTTCTGTTCCAGTTACTATATTTTCTGTGTCGTCAAAGAGACGACCCCGCACTGCGGGGGTCGATCAGAAGAACCTACAAGAACTAAGAAGGAGGCTATTGTCACGCCAATGAGAAGGGGAACCCTACAGTAGACCCAAGATTCGAAACAAGGCGTTCCATTGAGAACGAAGAAAAAGCCCCTTCGCCCCGTGGGGATGCGCGCAATGAGGCGCGAAGGACGAGCGAGGGTCGTACGAGACCTGATGAGCACCAAGCAGACAGTATAGTTCGTGTCGCGAAAGGATACGTCGGAAACCCTGAAGGATGCCCTCCCACCTTGTACATGAATTTACTTTCGTGGCGACTCTCTTCACTTCTTTACTTTTTTCCTTAACGGTGCAGAAGGCACTGACGAGGGCCTGGTGCAAGTTTCATTGAGACCCTCGATATTGGCTTGAAAAAAGCGTACCGACACAGCCCCTATTGGTTCTATTATTTTTTCTGTCCTCGCATCTCCCCTATGTCACCAGGGGATCGAACGCAAGTGCGTCTGCGCGGGATCTCAATGGGAAAATTATGACAATCCTTAACGAAAGCTTATGCACTCTGCTTCCGTGACGGTCCCCAGAGGAGCACTCCTCACCGGAATCATGGACCCCATTGGCCATACACGCCCTCTGGCCTATGCAAAAAGAGGGACACGCGCTGTGTAGTGAGTACGTACTTGACAGATCGTATCAACTGAGGATATGAAGGGAACCGTAGGAAGTCACGGGAAGGAGGGCTTGGATGAAGACCCCAGGAAGGAGGTCGACGCACCGTCGGTAACAAGAATCAATTCTGGAACCTCACACTCGAGAAAAGAACGCCAGACAAATGATGATGAAATGAGAAGTGAAACGCTACTTTGACTTGGTACCGAGAGCGCGCGACATGCCAAAGCACGAGAAAGGAGGTGCGAAGCACCATTCGAAAATATTAACAAGAATTACGGAAATCATGGTCGCGGCGAGATATCATGCCTGTTTGTTGGCACAAGTCACAACCGCCGGTTCCCCGACACACCACAGCCCCCAAAAGGGGAAGAGCTCGACAAAGACCCCTCCCCTTTTCTTTTTTTCTCTAGCTCACCTGGCACTCGCCACTCTTGTGAGCGCTTATTTATGAGGATCACGGACGTACTCCGAGGAGAAGGACGTCCACAGAAAAGAAAGGACGAGGTCCTGGCCCAGCGCCTTTCAGGAAGGGCTTACGAGCGAGTGCGCGTGCGCGCTGTTGCGCATAATGAAGGCGCTGCCTTCTTCTCCTTCTCCCTACCTTTTATTTTTTTTGATTGGTTGAGGGCATGACCTTACATTGGAGCTTCGCCAAATACTGGCAGAAGCAACGGGAAAACGAAGACAGCTAAGACCATAATTGCTACCGGAGGGAACGGTTTCATAGCTGTACCAACGATCCAGGGATCAACCAGGCCAAGGTGTCAGTGGCTCGTGAGATTGACAAGCGTCGATATTCGTCAACAACAGTCCAAGACAGCGACAGGAATGAGGGGATCATCCTTGAGTACCGGCATGACGACGTCACTCCACGTACAGGATTCTCCCTTGTCATACACCACCAGATGGTTTAACTTCGCGACAGTTTGTACCGAGAACTACAGTCCTCGCCGAGGGCAGACGCGTTATGAGGCGATACCTGCCCCTATGCGCCTTTGTAAGTTGATGTAAGCATAGAGACGCTGACCGGAGCGTAGAACCACCCCGGTCGCGAGGGGGGAAAGCGAATCGACGAGAGAACCTGCATCGCGAAGCGGACACACTCGAGGTCGCGCACAGTAATAGCCCTCGAACCACGGGGATCGGGAGAAACTGAGTGGAAGAATGTTACGATACGGCAGGTGTGGAGAGGCGGAAGCCCACCGAGACAACCCCAGTGAGTTGGAAGAGGAACGAAAACGTGGAGATGAACGTGTCAAATATTTTTACGAAAGTCGCGTGACTTTTGAAGGCAATGATGGGCGAAATGGTCCTCTTATATTGTAGGGGTTGTGCAGTGGACCCCAATCGTGTTAATGGACGAAGCGGCCAAGCTGGACCGGAGGGTTCGAGCGTCTCGACGGCGACGACCAATACGTTATTTTATTTTGATGTCGCAACCCCCCTCGTCTTGTCGGATTTAATTGACAATAATCTTCCCCCTAAGGAGCCCCGAGAACGGATGGTAGGTGGTCTTGATGACGTTTTCGAGGATGCCCGATGTGCGAGAAAAGAGGAGGTAAGTGAGAAATTTGAAGAGGTAAAAAGGGAGAGACAAAAAGAGGAGGTAAACCACAAAAGAGGAGGAAAGGGAAGACGCATATCGAGGATGGGAAAAAGGGAATGCGCAGGAAATTGGGGAAAATTGAGAAATGAAGAGGAGGAAAGAAAAACGGACCACCTCAGAGATTCTAGGGGGGGACTGTATTTCCTTGAGGGGGAATCTCCAAACGGGCAACGGAGCAACTGAAGATGCGATCATTGACGACGTCTCGTGGATGGCTGAACAAAAAGGGGGGAGGGCGACTAGAAAAATTGTCTGGGACCGCCACGTCCCCGCCTACGGCAAGAAGAGGGCAAACGAAAGGAGGGAGTCGGAGATGCCGTAAACACGCATGTTGCCGCTCCCGTTAAGCACAGTCAGGGCGTAGGAAAAGAGGGAGGGAAATGGTCAAGGATAAAGAGGAGGAATTGAAGAGAAGGAAACATAGGGGAATTGTAGTATAACACCCCCCAACGGAGAGGGGTGTATACTTAGCTCGACGTAGACCCCGTACGAGGGGCGAGAAGACGGGGAGAACACACAGCTAACCGGACAGGGCAGCGGGCCCTGGTAGCGTGGTAGAGCGGGACGGTCGGGGACGAGCGTACGCGCGGGCCGATCTACGCCTCGACGCCCCGGAGAAGCGCTGGGTAACGTACCAGCGCTGACGGGCGGAGGCGGGTCTAGGCTCGCTCGCGTACGCGGTTGTCCTCTACCCGCTTTGTCCCGGTTAACGCGCGCGAAGGCGGATCGCGCGAGTTCGTTAAGCTGGAAGACGGACCTAGGCGGTAGGTCGTGGACAAGTCCGTGCTTGTCCCCCTTCGCCGCCGCCGGTCGCGCTCGTATTTAATGCATACAATGCGTCTATCATAATACTACAGTACTGGTATGCTGTAGTAACTTACTGTAGCGCGGGTCGTCCCGCGCTGCAATGCTGTCAGCCGTCGGGGCTGACAGCACACGTGTGAGACGCGTACTGTGCGCGCGGTGGTACGCGCCTCCTACACGTGTACGCGTGTGGTCCCGCGTCCTCCGTACACGTGGGGGTACACGTGTGCGCCGGTGTGGTTCGTATTGATCTGATCTAAATCTAATCGCGAACCGCCGTTATGCCATGCGGCCCCCTCCTCAAGAGTGAACGTCCGCGTTCACCCTTGAGGAGTGAGAGAGCCATGTCCGACCCGGTCGCTTCCCGAGCCTTAGTCTTGTCCCCCCTTGATCCGGCGTTGTCTTTGGCGCCGTCCACCAATCGAACTTGTCCCCCTTACGTCCCCGCCGTACTCCGTGCCCCCTGGTTTTCCATCCTCATCCACCTCTCCTCACCCGCCGCCGCGGGTGTTCCCCGTCGTTGCCACTCACGCGCTGCTCACCGCGTCTTCGTCCTCATGTCGTCGCTTCCCGAGGCGCGTCTTTCGTCTGGGGGCCCTTCCGTCGGGCTCCCCGCGCTTCCGCCGTTCTCGGGGGCCTCCGTGCCCCCGCATGCAGTACCTCCCCTGGGCTCTTCTGGGGACTCCGTCGCGCATCCTTCTCGCGCAGGGGGATTTGTCCCACCCGCGGCGCCCGCGCTGCCGCCCTTCCAGAAGAGTCGCGGCCCCTTGGGGTCCACCGGGAGTGTGGAATTTCGTCCCGCCTCGTCGGGGGGTGCGCTGCCCCAAGGGGGCGACGTCGAACGCAGGAAGGTCGGAGAGGTTCCTCCTGACCACATGTCCGACGCGCCGCGTATGAGCGCGCCTTACCAGCCGCGCCCCGGGTCGTATGGGGCATGGGGGAGCTGCCGGCAGCCAGGCCTCCTGCCTCCGAAGACCCGAGGTAATCTCGACGCGGGGGCGGAGTTGGCCGACGACACCACCCAGTGGTTTGGCACCGCCCTGGCCCGCTCGATGCCGCTGCCCGTGGAGCGGCTCAGGTTCCCGTGGCGTCGTTACGCCAGAACGGGAATCACCCTCGCGGAGTTGTTATCGCGTGATGTTTTGCGCCCTGACCTCATACGCGTGCGTGGCATTTACGAGGCAGGTCCCGTGGACGAGGCCGGCGTCGTCCTTGCTAGGCTGACGGGCAAGGGCGGGGGAGTTCCATATCAAATCCCCGACGCGATCCCTTTCGACAGGACGTTCGCATACAATTCCGGCGAAGTCATCTATGTCGACCGCATGGCCGAGCACCTGGTTGGTCGTTTGCCGGGCGCCCCGCCACGGTTCATCCTTTCCGAGGTTGAGGAGCTCTACCTGAGTCCCCGTCCTTATGCCTATTCGAAGGCTCGCGTGGCTCTCCATAAATCGGCGAGCTCCCTCATGTGCCTCTACTCGGTCGCGGTGTCGCCCCACGATTGGGCGACCTACCGCCACTGCAAGGAGGATGACGGCCGCGTCTTCAGATCGGCGTCCTTCGAGCAAGGTATCACTCCAAAGGACTTCTCCGAGCTACCGGAAGCTGTGCGGGAGTTCCTTCCGTCTTTCGGAGTACACGCGTTGCTTCCGTATGCTTTGAAGCATTTTGGTTACGCTTGTGCGGACCCCGATCACCCGGCCCACGCCGAGCTTGTACACAACTTCGAACGTGAGTGGGCGTTGGCCCTGGGTAACGCGTTTATGGCCGAGGTCCACATCAACCGTCGCGTGTTTGTTCAGCCCGCTGGGGTCCTCGCGTTGCTTGGAAGGGTTGCTTTTGACCTCCCCGTAGTACCACTCCACCCCGTGAAAGTGAACTCCAAACACGCGATGTGGGACCTCGCCTCTGTGCTAACCCTTATGCACCGTGCGTGTCAAGTCTCCAAGCGTACGCATCGCCCGCGGACCGACCACACCACGGGCGAGCGAAGCGCTTTCCTCCTGTACGACCTGCGGTCCGACGCGTTCGTCGCGAAGCCGGCCTCTCCCCAACCTTTACCGATTGCCACGGGGAGAGGGGCCGGTGTGGGCTCCGCCCGTCGCGAGGCTCAACGTAAGCGACACCGAGAGGTGGACAGCCATGTCCCGGCCTTCGCACCGTCGCGCATGATCAATTTCCAGTCGCCAGAGGCACCCGGTGTGTCTCCTCAATTTGCGTCGGGGGTTCCGTGTAGTGCAATGCGCCTGTTAGGCAGAGACCAAGGTCCGACGGTCCAACACAAACAACAGCAACAAAAACAACAACTGCCAACGGCACAGCCCTACGGAGTGTTCGAAGCTCCCTGTCCTCTTTAAGCGGGTTTGCAGCCCGCAGTAGCTCGGATCCCTGATAGGGGGGGAGCAAAGAGAAGAGCCCAGCCCGGGATCGGTAAATGGTGGTAGAGCTTTGTAAAGGCGACTGCTCGACGAGTTTGGAGGGGTGTTTAGGTAAACCTGGTCCGATGGGTCGTAAATCCAATGCTCGCAGAGCGCCTTGTACACCTTATACCCTTGATAAGGTCTTCGACGGGGACGTCGCAACGTAGCCCGTCGGGAAAGAAGAAAACGTTGCAGCGCTACACCGTCGTACTGCCCGATGGCAAAGTACCAACAACGGATCGGTCGCATACGTCTGTTGGCTATGCCGAACGTACGGGCATGCCATGTACGCGTGTCCATTCCTGTCGCCCGAGCAACGGATGTTCACTGCGTACAGGAATTACAAGTATCAGATGGAGACGCGTCCTGGAATGCGCAACCTCTTCCAGCAATCGGTTCGCGAGGACCGATTTCCGCGTCAAGGGTACCCGAGTCGAGCGGGTGCGGGCGCCCGCTTCGCGCCCCGCGGGGGCGGGTACCGTCGTAACGAACTCGACCAACGCGGGAGACGCGACTTCCGCCAGGCGGACACGCGATATCCGCGTCAAGACGGAAGAGGACACCGGGACCGTTCCCGACTTCCGCCAGGGGTACAGAACGCGATAATGTACCTCCAGGACTGGGCAGAGGATACGCATGCCCTGCCCAGGCGGGAACGCGAAGGATATCCGGCACCCGCAGCCCCGCAAATTCTGCAGTGTCCGGAAGTGGTGAATCAAGGCCTCGAAGTATCCGAATACTTCGACAAAGCCGCAAGACCGAGATGGACCACGCCCGTGCCCCCACTCGTCGAGGGACGCGGAGGCGCGCCAGCTATCGGTAGCGACGCGTTTAGCTCCGATAGCTCCGGTAGCTCAAAAACGCGTAAAGACGGTTACGTTCGCGCGGTCGCGTGAGCCGTCTTGTCCATATCCCATCGACCCGTCACCGCGACCCCCCGACAAGGTCACAGGGAATATTTACCGATAATATCTCCCGCGTCCCGACGCGAAGACGCCGAGACTCGCGTGATTCCGGGGCAGGAAATAAGGGACGTCGTGGCTTCCGTATGCCCGACGCCCGAGAAGAAACCCCCAGGGCCCCCCTTGGGCTCTAAGCTGCGGGAGGACCGCGAACCGCACAAGGACGCGACTTGTCGTGCGGACGTCAACGAACAACAGACGTCCCGCCACCAAGGAATAAGGACGCGTAAACGCGGAAAAAGCCGCCGCCGACGCCCCAGGCGAAACGACCTCGCGAATCGGACCGCGCCGAAGGTTGTCGACGGCGTCGTCTGCTTGATGACGTCGAAGATATATAATGTCCTCGGCTCGATCGCCACGGAGAACAACGTGTTCAAGCCCCACACTATCGCCGTTGATACGTGCTCGAGATACAATTTGGTGAGGAAGGCCGACCTTTCTCCCGACTGGACGCGTTACGTAATACGCTACGTGCCTCTGCCCCGGCTAGCAGGCGCAAATAGCAACGCGCTCAAGCTTAGCGCGGTTGTACGGCTGGCCGTCCGGCTCTGGAACACGACGTTCCGGTTTCCGTTCGTCGTCGCGGACCAGCTCGCGGTTCCCGTTCTCCTTGGGACCGCGTTCATTGACGCGCACGTGCGTCGTATCGATGTCGACGCGCAGAAGCTCGACCTCCGTCAAGATGGCGCCATTGCCATTGTAGACGGGAGAGGGGAGCCGTCTCCCCCGACCAGACGACAGCGCCTTCAGACGAGCCGAGCTGACGTACGCGAAGAAGCATGGCAGGCAATCCGTATTGCCCGCTGGGTCACCATCCCCGCGATGTCACAAGCTCGCGTACGTGTAACAACCGGGGGGAAGGGGCTCGTCTTCTTGGAACCAAAGCCGGCGCACCAGCACCGCCTCGGGGTGAGGTTGACCAACGGCGTAGCCGAGGTCCTACCGCATCAGACCTTCGATGTCATCGTCGCGAACATCTCGTGACGGGAAAGGCGGCTTCCGAAGCACACCGTCGTGGGATAAGCGAAGCGCAAGCCCCTTGCGATCCTTACGCCCGAACGGAGGGTCGCCGAGGGGATCGCGCACGCGCTACACCTGACCGACTTGACCGATCAAGTCGGAGGGGTGGGAGTTGGCTGATCCAACTCCGACGACCAGACCACCGCGGGTGACGGAGAGGTTGACACGGACGAACGGTCACCTTTATACCACCCGACGGCGGGGGGTACTGTACCCCCACAGAATAAGGATCCCGAAACTCCACCGATGGATTGGGAAAAAGAGGTTGACTTGTAATACATCGAGGATGACAAGCTCCGTGGCCACGTACTCAGAGATGCTCCGTAAGCACTCGAGTCTGTGGAGCAGTGCGCTCGGAACTATCCGAGCAACGGAGCACCTCATTGCCCTCGAACCGGGTACGAAGCCGATACGCTCGATGCCCTACCGTAAGGGGCCCGCGATGCGCGAAATGGTCGCGAAGGAGGTCAGCAATATGTTGAACGCAGGGGTTATCGAACCCGCGAGCACCGAATGGGCGTCCCCGGTGGTGCTCGTACCGAAAAAAGACGGCTCTCTTCGGTTCTGCGTAGACTATCGGCGTCTCAACGCGGAGACTGCAGCGGATTCGTATCCCCTGCCGCGTATGGACGACTGCATCGACTCGTTAGGAGATGCAGCCGTCTTTACGACGTTGGACTGCAATTCCGGTTATTGGCAGATCCCGGTCGCTCCGGAGGACCGGGATAAGACAACCTTTACGACGCACATGGGCACGTTCCGCCACCTGCGAATGCCGTTCGGACTAAAAGGGGCACCGGCTACCTTCCAACGCACCCTGGATATTATTCTCTCACGCGTTCGCTGGCAAATATGCCTCGTCTATCTCGATGACGTTATCGTGTTCTCGCGTACGCACGCGGAACATGCGAAGCATCTCAGCACTGTCTTGAGCTTGCTGGGGAGTGCCGGAATCTCCCTCAAGCTCAAGAAGTGTAGCTTCTTTCAGCCGAAGGTACACTACCTGGGGCACGTCATTTCCCTAGGTAAGTTAAGCGTGGCGGACACGGCGGCAGATGCCTTCAAGACGTTCACGTTACCGAGGACACTTACGCAAGTGCGCTCGTTCCTCGGGGCGTGCAACGTATACCGCCGATTCGTTAAGGGGTTCGCGAAGATAGTGCGGCTTCTGACCAACATGACGCGCAAGGATGCGGATCCTGACTTCTACAACCCCACGGAGGCCCAATTGAACGCGTTCGAGAACCTCAAGAGGTGTATGATCGCTCCGCCGATCCTCGCGCTACCGCGGTACGGCCGTCCGTACATGATCGACACGGACGCGAGTGCCAACCAGCTTGGCTGCACGCTGCTCCAGGAACACGACCAGCCAAACGACTGGCGCCCCGTAGGCTATTGGTCCTACTCGCTGAACGACAGCGAGCGCAAATACAGCGCCACGGAACGCGAGTGCTTCCCCGTAGTGTGGGCCGTCTGCACACTACGGCCGTACGTAGAAGGAACGAAGTTCACCGTCCGAACGGATCACGACGCCTTGAGGTGGCTCATGTCCCTCACAGAGAGTTCCGGAAGACTCATTCGGTGGCGGCTACGTCTGGCTGAATACGACTTCACCATTCAGTATCGCCCCGGGCGCGTGCATCAGGTGCCCGATGCCCTGTCACGCCTCGTGTCGCCTCGGATCGCCGATGACCCTCGCCCCATCGTCGAGGTGGATGACGACATCCCCACTTTCGACGGGGGTACGACCGTTCGAGACGTATCGAACGAGCTCGCGGACCACGTTTGTACCGCGAGCTGTGACCATCAGGCCGTCCATGTCTTCGTGACGACACGGAACCAAGCCGGGTCAAGGACGAGGTCGCGCGTACCAACGCGCGACGAACCGCGAGGAGACGACGAATCCCCCGCTCTCCACGGACCCACTCCGTTTTGGGAGGAGAACGACGAGTTCGACGCCGCCGAAATCGAGCGCGCCGAAGACCCCGAAGGCGGCGCGCCCGACTCTCCGGTCGCGCCACCGCAGGACGACCTCCCGGCCCCTCTTACGATAGAGGAGATAGCCGAGGAGCAACGCGTGGATGACTTCTGCCAAACCGTCTTGGCACGACAGTCAGAGTCCCAGGACTCCGCGTTCTTCGAGGACCATCAAGGGGTCCTCAAACGGAGACACCCCTTTGATCCTGATATAGTCCAGGTGGTGGTACCTCGGACACTCCGCGCCAGGCTCCTCCGCCTGTGCCACAACCCGGCCATCGCAGGACACCCGGGCCAGAATCGTATGTACTTCGCCCTTCGACGCGAGTACTACTGGCCCCATCTCGCTGCAGATGTCGCTGCCACGGTGCGACGGTGTCGGACTTGCGCGATGAACCGGGTCAAGTTGCGGAAACACCTCAACCGTTTGAAGTTATTCCCCGCCAAGCCGCCACTCGAGAGCCTCGCGATTGACATCTTGGGTCTGCTCCCGAAGACGAAGGCAGGGAAACGTTTCCTCCTAGTTATCACAGACCGCTTCACTAAGTTAACACAAGTTGTCGCGCTTCGAACAGTGACCGCGTACACTGTCGCGACAGCATTTTGTGACGCGTGGGTCTTCAAATACGGCGTTCCGCGTTCGCTGTTGTCGGACAACGGTCTTCAATTTAACGCGAAGTTCTTCCACAGCGTGTGTCGCGTACTGGGGATAACTAACTTATATACGTCCGCGTATCATCCCCAGACGAATGGACAGGTTGAACGTTACAACCGGACTATTGCGCCGATGCTTCGGAACTACGTCAACGAGCATCAGGATGATTGGGACGTGTACGTGGGACCGCTTACGTACGCGTACAATTCCCACGTACACCAAACCACGCGTACGACAACCTTTGAGCTCGTGCTCAGCAGACCCCCGCTGGAGTTCTCTCTTCGAAGAGCCGACGGGGATGGGCCCCCTCCGGACAGGGGAACTCAACGCGCAGAGTTTCTCAAGACTTTGGACGAGACGATCCAAAAAGCTTACGAAAGCTTGCATCGTACGCAAGCCCGCTACAAACGCGACTTCGATAAACGCGTACGAAGAATTAACACGCGACTAAAGCCGGGGGACTACGTGTACCTCAACCCCACCGATGGAGCGAAGACGTCGAACAAGCTCGCGTCACCTGCCGTTGGACCATACCGCGTACCGGCCAACGACAAACGAACCATCACGATCGACCGTGATGGGGTGACGGAGCGCGTCTCGGCGGACCGCTGCGTGTACGCGCCCCCTCCGACGGACGTGCCACGAGCAAGTGCAACAACCCCAGGTGACCTTGCCGACAAGGTCACCGAGGGCACGCAGTACGCGGTCGAGCGTCTGCTCAAGCATCGCGTAGTAGAGGACGGAACTACGGAGTTCCTCATCAAGTGGGCTGACTACGACGAGCCCACTTGGACTGCACGAACACATGTTCCCGAGGAGCTAGTGTCGCGATACGCGAAACAGCTGAGAACGCGTACAGGCAGGGAACTCACTTCCGAAGTGAACGCGGTCTTTCACTCTTGAGGAGGGGTCCCCCAACCGCTTCGTCATCGCGTAATTAACACGTCGCGGTTAGGAACAGATGACGCGTACGAACGGACAAACGTACCCAACCGGGGCGGCCAACGAAAGCGCGAGAAGCCAAAACGAATTGACCGCCAAGCTCATCGAACACGACCGACGTCGTCAACAAAGCGCGAAAAGCGAAGACAACACGGACTGTACAACTAAAATGGCAAGCCCTCGAACATCAAGTACAGGAGGGGAGCATACGATCTCCCAAGATACGCGAGAGCGTCACCATAGCACTCGCCGATCGAGGGCTCGAATCGGAAAACAAGAGCGACGCCAATACGTAGGGACAGCCCAAGCTCACTGCGCGACACACAAATACCAAGCGGCTCGAACCGCTGATAACGAAGCGTGTCGCATACTTGCCAACGAGAAGTAGGAGGGCGACGTAACCCTCCTAGCCAGGAAATGATGCAAACGGTCGCGACGAGCTCCAGGCGTAGGGGGACTCATGACCCCGCGACTGCGCACGACCGAAAGGGTACCGATGGAAAAAGGGCGGGCCTACCAGAATTAGCAAGCCGCGCGGGCCGCCATACCCCTCCAGCCAATCCGTTACCACGTACCCAAAATTATTTTGGGGAACGTACCAAAAATATGGGGAAAATATAGTCCAAATGACACTGTATGCCAAACCGCCGCCGCCTCCGGAAATAATCAAAAAAAGGGGTGACGTACAGTGGGGCAAGACGCACGTGCGCACGTGCGCACGTGCTCATACGACCGACAGGACAAGTGTCGACAGGAACGACACGCAATGGGACAGCGAAGGTCAGCGCGCGGAGCAAGCTGCCCTTCGCGGGGGTAAGAGCCACCCCGCACTGACAGGGCACCGGAGCGGGCCCTGACTCCTCCCCCAGGCGAATACCCCGACACAGTCGCGCTCGCGCCGCCCAAGCGGCTTACGACGAAGCTGTCGCAATTTACCTAACCACCGGGCGCGCGACCGACTCCGGGTCCCGAAACGTCGGCCGGATTTTCTTCCTTGGAGTCGGAGGGCTCGCGGGCGTCCGCCTCACGCCGCGACCACCTCCCAGCAGAGTACGGGAACGAATCGTGAGGGCCACAAAGAGACCGCGATGGTGACACCAGCGCGCCAGGGACGCGACTCCTCGCGACGCACACACAACCCAACCCCCCTCTAAACTTCTATCTAACGTTTGTTTACCGCGAGCGCATGCACAGAGATCAAAAACATTGTGCGCCGCGCCCGGGTGCTGCGCGGACCAAGGATGCAACGCCGCGGCTCACGGCGAGATGGAGTATGACACCTGCGCGACACTCGAGTCGGGTCGAACGGCGACGCCGTAGAGCGCGCGGATTGACGGAACCGTACGGGAGGGCAGTACGGAAAGGCCCCTCGACGTTGTCACAAACCAAGCAGGCGATGAACCGGCGGATGTCGAACCCGCCGGTAAAACGATCTTCCGCAAGCTCGCGACGCCTGGGCTCGAATTGATCCCGCGCAACGGTGTGAATTACGCGCTCACAGGACGCAGAGCGTGCACGACGACTATGAAGCACTTCTGTGAGCTCGTCGACGCGCTCGACGCGATCTTGAGACAGACATCTACCGGAAGGAAACTATGACGCAGAAGAAAAAAATCGGTGGGGCTATGCGCAGAGGTGGCCGCGCCGATGCCCCGCTCATCGACAAAGTCGGGCATGGGAATACGAGACGCATACACCGCGCTACGAGATGAGTTAAGGCCGAAAGGGGCGGAAGGGGACAAAAACAAAGAGGAGGATAGGAGGTTCCGTGTAAGCCCGGACGGCGGCCGACGTGGCGATACGAGGTGCGGTCGGACGATGTACCGGCCGCCGGCGTGGATAGAAAAAAAATGGAGGGCAGATGCCACTTTTCTCGCGATGACATATCAGGGGAGTCCTACCTCCCCTCGCCGACAAGGAAGAAGGTCAAGAAGATGGAGGAGGGACGTTCGCCCTGCCTCCGACCCAACGACACACCCGGACGCGCTCGTATGGGGCACGCGAGCGAGACGAGAAGCGAAGTGCACTACTGTCTTCCCTGAACTATCGAGCAATTGCGATGGCTACCATATCTTGTGACAGCCCGCTCGCGTAATATTTCGAGGAGTGCGGCAAAACCGCGGACACGCTGAAAGACTCTTTAACGAACAAGAGGGTCCTTTACGACTAAACGTACGGAAGCCGGGTGGTCCGATCACCCACGAGTCTCTGCGACGCCCTGCCACCGTGCCTCGACGATGCGTACGGCAGTCGCGTAGGGAAGACCGCGCGGAAGGAGGAAAATCCCCACGTGGGACAGGGCGCATTTTCGGCAAACGTAAGGGGTCCTCTTTGCACCCTGACGTGTTTTTCGTTTAACACAACAGTTGTGTACTGAAAAACGGGGTGAGGGCCGCGGAGCGTACGTGACGTGAAGGGGACCCTCGATTTCCGACCTCACACCCCTCGCTCGCCCCATCGAACGGGGTGGGGTTCCAAGGCCGGAACGCGAAGAAGAAAAAACGGGGGAGGAAGGAAGAGTCAGACGGTCCGTCGGTGAGCGACATCACGGACCGACGCCAAGTAAGGAAAAAGGATCTATCGACTTTACGGGAAAGCACGAGTCGAGGAAGGAACCTCGAGGTATAGCAGGGCCGCACGACTAATGGCTCGTGCCATCAGTAGCCCCTGCCGGACCAGAAACGTGGGAAGGCTGGGGACAGTAGCTCGGGTGCCGGGGCACCTCCGACCCGAGCTCCTCCAACGACGGCATAGTGACCTCGCTGTGCCGCGGCCAAACGTGGGCCGACGCGTCATGAGTGAAGCCACCACCCTCGGCACGGAGGGTTTCGTATCCCGGTTGGGCATAAGGATCCCGCACGGCGGGGAGCGATGCAGACGCCCCAATGTGACGGGGTGTCGCGAACCCTCGTTGTGCCGCGACACGGAGATCGTCTCGTTCGCAACGGTATTGGTCGCGATCCGCCAGAGCACGCTTGAGAGCCTCCGACTGCCGACGGGACGATTCACGCAAATTGTCTAAGGCTCCTTGAGCTCGGCGGAGGTCCGTCGCGTGGACCTCCCGCTCCGCATTGATCCGGCGTGCTTCGTCGCTGCGCGTAAGATACCAGCTGGCGAGGGTGCTCAACAACCCGCCAACCTTCCAAACCCGACGAGACGAGGTCCCGAGGGCACGAGCCAGGCCGGGAATGGCCAAGATGTCCCCCGGCGATAAGACGAGCTGTGGCTTCGCGGAAGGGGGAATAGGGTCTTGACGCGCCAAACTCAGAGGGGGAACAGGCGGAATGTAGTGCAATACGCACCTGAAAAGGGGGGTGAAAAGAAATGAAAATGATGGGGTATGATAAGCAAAAGTGGAAATCATTTCACTTTATTATTTTAATTATTAATTTTAATTAGTTGCATATTAGTTATTTAACATTACATTAGATCTAAGATCTAGCGCCGAGAGCTACTGTAGTGGCTCTGGCGGGGCGATATATACCTTAGCCCTCTGACGACCAAGTCAGTAAAGGTAACCCGAGTTGCCAGAGCCTGATATCGCCTTGGTTGAAGTCCGTCTTTTACAAGACATTCCGTTTAACTACAGATTACTTTATCCTTTGCGCTCGGGGGTCCCCTTTTTCCTTATCAATTTTCCTTTACTTCCCTATCCTAATTTCCCTTAATCTTGAGTTGGTCCCACCTTGTAGGATTGCGATCCGCAACGTGACGTCATTTGCCATCGGGCTTCTGTGTTGGTGCACCAGTAATGCTTTTCTCAGTGTTGGTTCCATCAGAATCTGGTTGCGACCGATCCGTTGTTGGTACTTTGCCATCGGGCAGTACGACGGGCTAGCGCTGCAACGTTTTCTTCTTTCCCGACGGGCTACGTTGCGATGTCCCCGTCGAAGACCTTATCAAGGGTATAAGGTGTACAAGGCGCTCTTCGAGCATTGGATTTACGACCCATCGGACCAGGTTTACCTAAACACCCCTCCGAACTCGTCGAGCAGTCGCCTTTACAAAGCTCTACCACCATTTACCGATCCCGGGCTGGGCCCTTCTCTTTGCTCCCCCCCTATCAGGGATCTGAGCTACTGCGGGCCGCAAACCCGCTTAAAGAGGACAGGGAGCTTCGAACACTCCGTAGGGCTGTGCCGTTGGCAGTTGTTGTTTTTGTTGCTGTTGTTTGTGTTGGACCGTCGGACCTTGGTCTCTGCCTAACAGGCGCATTGCACTACAAAAGTGGTCTCCCGACCTAGAAATTGTTTTATCCACGACAAGGAAGTGTCTGGGTAACGGAGTCTTTTTTTATTTTTTTTGTTTGTAACTTTTTTTTGTGTAGATTCGCTCGTACGAGCGATGTCGACAAGCGCACCCGGGGACGTCGGTCCTGGGGCGAGTACAAGCGGATCGGCAAGGGCGTCGAGGATCCCGCGAGGTCCTCGCACCCGAAGCCAGGCCAATACGGCCACGGATCCCGAAGGTCAAAAATCCCCGACAGGGATCTAAACCGACAAGGATAACCTATCCTACAGGTTCGAGAAGATGGGCGAGGAAATTCGCCAAGAGATGATGAAAATTCTCGAGGCCGAATTAGCCCTCGTCCGGAAGCAACTGGAGTTGCAAGGATCCGAGTTCCACACCGTTTTGGGAGAGCTGTCGGCTCGAGTGGATCTCGTCGAGAAGGAGCGAGGTGAGGCGACCGACGGTCTGGAGCCGGAGGTCCTAGCCTCGTTGAAAATTTCGGTCAAGGACGCCAGGCGCGACACGAATCAAGCCTTGGAGTCCTTGGGAAAATTTAGAACGAGCATCGATGACCGATTCGATCGCGCCGCGCAACGTCTCAAGGACCTTGAGCAGGCCGCAGATCAAGCTCCGCAAGGATCGGACGACGAGCTGCTCCCTTCGGGTAGAGAGGGCGACCGTCGGTCGAAGAAGGACAAGCCCGCCCGGCAGCGGAGTTCCAAGTCGAAGCCCTCGAAGAAGGACAAGCGACGTACAAGCAAGGGTCACTGTATTGACGATCCGGAGAACCGCGACTCACAGTCGGAGTCGCTTGGTCCCTCCGAAGATGGTAACGGCGGTTCGTCGAATCATTCGGGCGATTCCGAACGCCGTTCAGAAGACGGAAACGGACTTTCGTCAAGCAAGAAAATTTCCTCCATACGAGGCGGACTCACTTCGTCCGCCTCGCGGAAAGACAAGGACGTGGAGCCCGAAGATGTCGCAACGCGGCGCGGGCCGCGATGGGAGGAGTTGGAGGAGCTGAATCCGACCAACTACCTCTTCAAGAAGTTACTTTCGTACCGCACGTACCGCTTGCGGAACCCGCAGACTTATTTGTCAAGTTCCCGGCGGACCGCCGTGCGAAATCAGGAGAGATATTCCGCCTAAGGTGAAGAAGGACAACACGTTCACAGGTGAGGACGGGGTCCTTGTGTTGGATTTTTTGGCGAAATTAGTTCAGGAGTTCGATACTCAAGAAATGAACGAGGGGCAAGCGATCCGCCTGTTGCCTGAATTTTTAAGCGGAATCGCCTTGAGACAGTACAATTCAGTGTCTCAGACGGCCAGGGCCCATCACAGAAAGATATCCGTTTGGCCGGAGGCCGTACAGTGGTTGTTGAGGAGTTTCGCAACCGACGAGGCGATCCGTCAAGCCGTGCTCGCTTTGCGAGAAGTTCAGCAAAGACCGTCTGAAGACGAGATGGAATTTTATATCCGTCTGACGGACGCAAGCAATCGATGTGGAAACGTATATTCGATGGAAGAACAAATGACGATGTTTATTGAAGGACTCGACTCGAGTATCAAGCCGATGGTATCTCAATACCGACAAGACAATCGGGACGTTTCGTTTTTGAGACTAGTGAATTACGCGAAGGCACATGGCTCGGCGAGCCGCGCTAAGGACAAGAAGACCAAGAAGGTCACGATTCAGACGCCGTCGACGATCAGGGCGGGTAAGAAGCCGAGGGCTTCTTATCCCGGTCGCAAAAGTCACGCCGCCGTCCATTAAGCCGAGTCCATTTCAGCGTCAGATGAGCGCGGTGCGCATGGAAGTAGCAAAAATCACTACGAAGGAGCGTTAGTAGCCGAAGGCGAGTTCATTGAGCCATTGGAGCGCTACGGACACGAGGACTACGGGGACAGCGGGTCGTCAACTTTACGGACGCCTGCATACACGACGGAGTCGTTTTCAGAGCCCACAGATCCCGTGATGATGTTTCGGGGGCGCGGCTACACGCCGGTGCCGCGCATTCCGATGGAAGGCAAGGGTACGACGTTTCGAAGGCCAGGCTGGATGGGAAGGCCGCAACGCCAAGGAAGGCCGCCGACCCGTGGAGGACCTAGGACGCCGTATCCCGTCAAGACGCACGGTCTAGTGTGCTATCATTGCTATGAAAAGGGCCACGCCGCGCCAACGTGCATTCTTTCCCTCCGGGAAATGCACCGAGTTTTGGAAAATTATAAGGCGTTGTCCCCGATGGAGAGGTTAGGGGTACCATTGACGAGTTACCTGAAGGTCAAGAATTGGTTCGATTCTCAGACGGCGAGCACGCCGAGTGCTTCAACGCCGAGGTCGAACCAACCCTTCAGAGGGCCCACCGCGGGGCCCGCGCCGTCGGATGTGAGAAGAATCCCGCAGCGGCAGGAAAACTTAAGAGGGGAATCTCGCATGAGTCGAGAGAGGCACAGGGTCGACGTACTGTGCCCGGGGCTCAGCCCCGTTCCCCGTCTCTAAAGGAAAAATCAGGCCTCGAGGAGGAGGTTGTTGGATTGGTGTGGCATAACGGCGGTTCGCGATTAGATTTAGATCAGATCAATACGAACCACACGCGCGCACACGTGTACCCCCACGTGTACGCAGTACGCGTCCCACACGTGTGCTGTTAGCCCCGACGGCTGACAGCATTACAGCGCGGGACGACCCGCGCTACAGTAAGTTACTACAGCATACCGGTACTGTAGTATTTTGATAGACGCATTGTATACATTAAATACGAGCGCGACCGGCGGCGGCGAAGGGAGACAAGCACGGACTTGTCCACGACCTACCGCCTAGGTCCGGCTTGCAGCTTAACTAACGAGCGCGATCCACCTTCGCGCGCGTTAACCGGGACAAAGCGGGTGGGGGACAGCTGCGTACGCGAACGAGCCTAGATCCGCCTCCGCCCGTCAGCGCTGGTACGTTACCCAGCGCTGCTCCGGGGCGTCGAGGCGTAGATCGGCCCGCGCGTACGCTCGTCCCCGACCGTCCCGCTCTACCACGCTACCAGGGCCCGCTTCCCTGTCTCGTTAGCTGTGTGTTCTCCCCGTCTTCTCGCCCCTCGTATGGGTCTACGTCGAGCAGAGTATACACCCCTCTCCGTTGGGGGTGTTATACTACAGTGGTCTCCCGACCTAGAAGACCCCGGAGTACGTTCTCCGAGAAGACCTCTTAGGCCCTCCGCGTCCGAACGCGTTGAGATGAGCCAGGAGTACGAGCCCTCGATGCACTCCGAAGCGGCGGATCAGAGTCCGGACGCTGTGCGATCCCCATCCGCCCCGTCGGGCGACAGCGACGCAGGTTCTCGTGACCGCGAACCGTCGCTCGGATCCTCCGAGGAAAGAGCGGCGGCGATGTTCGAACGCATAGCCGAATACATCGAGGAAGTCCGTACTTCCCTTCGGATCGATGTATCGGACCATGTATACACTCGATGTATGGCCGAGCTCCGCTCCCTGCGTGAAGGGAGGTTCGATAGAGTGACGCAGTCCTTAGAGAATCTCCGAGCACTTATCGACGAGTTACACTCGCGGATAGTGCTCGTCGAAGACTCGCGTCTCGTATCGCCCGGACCATCCGGGCAAGGTCGTCCCGAGGGGCCGACCCCTACAAGACGACCTGAGGACCGATCCTCCCCGTCCGCGGAACAGTTGGGTGCGTTCGCGCACCTCTCCGCCGAGCTCAACGCCACGCGTCGGCGTGCTCGTGACATGGAACGGACCATGGCTGCAAGGCTGCCCGGTGCCCCCACGAGGGGGCCCGGTGGTACCGTACCTCCGAGCGCCGTCGCTCCGGACCGTTGGGGACCGGCTGGTGCCGACACCAGCCGAACCGCGGAAGGCAACCGCCTTCCGACAGGCGCGAATTACGCGTCTGAGACCCAAGCATTGCCGCCTATCCCCGAAAGTAGGCGGCAGATGGAACGCGTATCGTATCGCGACGACCCTGACCGTGGAGGAGCCGCCCGCGGATCCGGAGTACCGACGTACTCTGTCGATCCCCGCTGGGGCGGCTACCCGCCGGCGAACTGCGCCGAGCATCCAGGTCCGGTACACGTCCGTACGCTACCCGTAACCCCCTTCGGCACGCTGGGTCCCGCCGAACCCGGACTCCAGCCGGTACATACGATGATCCAAGAGTTCAGCGCCGTCGCTGAATATCGTATGTACCGGCTGGATAACACCTCGAGGCTCGTTACCTCGGGTGACGCGGGACGGATCGCGAAGTACGTTCAACGCTGCCGTGGGATCCGACCTACGATGAGGAGCTTTGACGGTTCGGAACCGATCCAGCTCCTACCGTTCTTGAAGGATGTCCGAATAACCTTCAACTCGCAACACCTTACCGAAGGTGTTGCCGTACGAGTCCTCGCGCACTTCCTAGAGCGCGACGCGGAGCGCCTGTATACGAGTTATACAATGCGTGGCCTCTGCGCCGGCCAGCTACACGACGATGTGAGCTGGCCGGGGCTCGTGAACCAGTTCCTGAAACGCTACCTAACCGACAACGTGTTAGGTGAAGCGTACGACGCTGTCGCGATGGCGCGACAGCAATCTCATGAAACGGAGAGCACGTTCGCGGACCGGCTCGAAACTGCCGCGTTCCGATGCACGGCGGTGTTCTCTGAACAGTCCCTCGCGCACTACTTCGTGCGGGGACTGGCACCGGCGACCCGCGCCGCAGTTTCCGAAACCGTACAGCGGCTGCCGAGCCGCCAGAAGACCGATCTTCCAACCATCCGCCGTATCGCCACGGCGGAAGGCACGACGTACCGCGCTCGGCGCGGTTTACCCCTGCCGGATACGAAACCGGCAGGGAGGGCTGGCAGGACTACGAAGTCCGCCGCCACAAGTTCGCCCGCTACGACCCTCCACATCGGGGAGGATGAGTGGCAGGCCGACCCTGTCCTCATTACGCAAGGAGTAGGACCCGTGGGGGGACGACCCCTCTCACCGATGTCGACCGGAACGACATCCAGTTACGCGACCGCCTTCGCGGCCACTCCAAGAGTGGCAAGGGGTACGGATCCCCGGGTCGCAGAGCTCGACATCTCGAGTCGAGATGCAGGAGCTGAAACCCCTCGCGTACCCCTCCTCACCGATGAGGAGGCGCGGCACGCAGCGACCTTCGCCTCAACGGATGGCAGCGCGTACGTGTGCTGGCTATGCCGTACGTACGGACACGCCATGTACGCGTGCCCGTTCCTGTCGCCGGAACAACGAATGTTCACGGCGTACAGGAACTACCGCTACCAGATGGAGACACGCCCCGGCGCGCGTAATCTCCTCCGGCATTCGGTCGGCGAGGGCCGCCCCCCGCGTCAAGGTTTCCCGAATCGTTCGGGTGGGGGCACACGCTTCGCCTCACGCGGAGGCGGGTATCGTCGTAACGAACTCGATCGTCGTGATCGACCGGATTACCGCCCGTCGGACACAAGGTATCCCCGTCAAGGGGGGAGAGGGGACCGAGACCGTTCTCCGTTACCCCAACAGGTACAAAACGCGATCATGTACCTGCAGGATTGGGTAGAGGACCCGTATCCTCTACCCACGGAGGGGCGCGAAGGAGACCCGACTCGTCTCGTCCCCCATATCTTGCGACGACCGGACGTCACAGGCCAAGGTCAGGAAGTACCCGAATACTTCACTGACGTCGCGCGGCCGCGGTGGGGGATTCGTCCCGACCCACACGGCCAAGGACCCGAAGAAGACCTGGCCACCGATGGCCAGGAACGTAGCTCAGATAGCACCGGTAGTTCGAAAAAAGGGTAAAGACGGTTACGTACACGCGGTCGCGTGAGCCGTCTTATCCCTACGAACTAGACCGGACCCCGCGTGCGGGCCAAGGACACGGGGGGTATTGTCCGATAATACATCCCCCGTGTGCTGGAGCGAGCACGGGAACTCCTGCGGCGCCAATGCAGGAGAACGGGAGCGTCGAGGCCTCCGTAAGCCCGACGCTGGAGGAGAGCACCGCCGGGACACCGTCAACCCCGGTGATGCTGAGCGAACACGAGGGAAGTAATGAAGACCGAAAGGAGCCCCTCGATCTCCTAGCTTCCATGAGCCAAGGCCCACCGACGAACGGTCCTCCGCGTATGGACCCGAGCACTCGAGGGGGCGTCACCGAGCCGCGGACGCCCCAAGAAACGCGTAGAAGAAAGCGCAAGAGGGGTCAACACCGAAAGCGAAAGCCCCGACGGAACGACCTGACCGATAAGGTCGCGCCTAAGATAGTCGATGGCCTCGTGTGCCTCATGACGTCAAAAATATATAACGTCTTGGGCTCCGTGGCCACCGGAGGCAACGCGTTCAAGCCCCACACGATCGCCGTCGATACGTGTTCGGGGTACAACTTGGTGACGAAGGCCGACCTTCCTCCGGACTGGACCCGCTACGTGATACGGGACGCGCCATTACCCCGACTGGCTGGCGCGAACAGTAACCCGCTCCGACTTACGGCCGTCGTCCATCTCGTTGTCAGGTTGCGGAACATGACGTTCCGCATGCCTTTCGTAGTGGCCGAACAGCTCGCTGTTCCCGTCCTACTTGGGACCGCGTTCATCGATGCCCACGTACGCAGCATAGATATAGATGGCCAGAAGCTCGAACTTCTCCACGGTGGCTCCGTAGCCATCGTAGACGGGAAGGGGGAGCCGGCTCCCCCTACTAGGCGACGCGGACGCCAGACGAGCCGGCCCGATGTACGCGAGGAGGCCCCGCAGGCGATCCGAATCGCACGCTGGGTTACCATCCCCGTGATGTCACAAGCCCGAGTGCGTGTGACAACCGCGGGGAGGGGCCTCGTGTTCTTGGAGCCCAAGCCCTCACTCCAACACCGACATGGAGTGAGGTTGACGAATGGCGTCGCAGAGGTTCTGCCGAATCAGACCTTCGATGTCATCGTTGCGAACTTCTCGCGACGGGAGAGGCGGCTTCCGAAGCACACCGTCGTGGGATACGCGAAGCGCAACCCCCTCGCGATCCTCACGCCCGAACGGAGGGTCGCCGAGGGGATTGCGCACGCGCTACACCTGACCGACTTGACCGATCAAGTCGAAAGGGTGGGAGTTGGCCGATCCAACTCCAGCGACCAGACCACCGCGGGTGACGGAGAGGTTGACACGGACGAACGGTCACCTTTATACCACCCGACGGCGGGGGGTACTGTACCCCCACAGAATAAGGATCCCGAAAATCCACCGATGAATTGGGAAATGGAAAGGACTTGTCATACATCGAGGATGACAAGCTCCGTGGCCACGTACTCAAGATGCTCCGTAGGCACTCGAGTCTGTGGAGCAGTGCGCTCGGAACTATCCGAGCAACGGAGCACCGCATTCCCCTCGAACCAGGTACGAAGCCGATACGCTCGATGCCCTACCGTAAGGGGCCCGCGATGTGCGAAATGGTCGCGAAGGAGGTCAACAAGATGTTGAACGCAGGGGTTATCGAACCCGCGAGCACCGAGTGGGCTTCTTCGGTGGTGCTCGTACCGAAAAAAGACGGCTCTCTTCGGTTCTGCGTAGACTATCGGCGTCTCAACGCGGAGACTGCAGCGGATTCGTATCCCCTGCCGCGTATGGACGACTGCATCGACTCGTTAGGAGATGCAGCCGTCTTTACGACGTTGGACTGCAATTCCGGTTATTGGCAGATCCCGGTCGCTCCGGAGGACCGGGATAAGACAACCTTAACGACGCACATGGGCACGTTCGGCCACCTGCGAATGCCGTTCGGACTAAAAGGGGCACCGGCCACCTTCCAACGCGCCCTGGATATTATTCTCTCACGCGTTCGCTGGCAAATATGCCTCGTCTATCTCGATGACGTTATAGTGTTCTCGCGTACGCACGCGGAACATGCGAAGCATCTCAACACTGTCTTGAGCTTGCTGGGGAGTGCCGGAATCTCCCTCAAGCTCAAGAAGTGTAGCTTCTTTCAGCCGAAGGTACACTACCTGGGGCACGTCATTTCCCTAGGTAAGTTAAGCGTGGCGGACACGGCCGCCGATGCCTTCAAGACGTTCACGTTACCGAGGACACTTACGCAAGTGCGCTCGTTCCTCGGGGTGTGCAACGTATACCGCCGATTCGTTAAGGGGTTCGCGAAGATAGTGCGTCCTCTGACCGACATGACGCGCAAGGATGCGGATCCTGACTTCTACAACCCCACGGAGGCCCAACTGAACGCGTTCGAGAACCTCAAGAGGTGTATGATCGCTCCGCCGATCCTCGCGCTACCGCGGTACGGCCGTCCGTACATGATCGACACGGACGCGAGTGCCTACCAGCTTGGCTGCACGCTGCTCTAGGAACACGACCAGCCAAACGACTGGCGCCTCGTAGGCTATTGGTCCTACTTGCTGAACGACAGCGAGCGCAAATACAGCGCCACGGAACGCGAGTGCTTCCCCGTAGTGTGGGCCGTCCACACACTACGGCTGTACGTAGAAGGAACGAAGTTCACCGTTCGAACGGACCATGACGCCCTCCGATGGCTCATGTCCCTCACAGAGAGTTCCGGAAGACTCATTCGGTGGCGGCTACGTCTGGCTGAATACGACTTCACCATTCAGTACCGCCCCGGGCGCGTGCATCAGGTGCCCGATGCCCTGTCACGCCTCGTGTCGCCTCGGGTCGCCGATGACCCTCGACCCACCGTCGAGGTGGATGACGACATCCCCACTTTCGACGGGGGTACGACCGTTCGAGACGTATCGAACGAGCTCGCGGACCACGTTTGTACCGCGAGCTGTGACCATCAGGCTGTCCATGTCTTCGTGACGACACGGAACCAAGCCGGGTCAAGGACGAGGTCGCGCGTACCAACGCGCGACGAACCGCGAGGAGACGACGAATCCCCCGCTCTCCAAGGACCCACTTCGTTTGGGGAGGAGAACGACGAGTTCGACGCCGCCGACATCGAGCGCGCCGAAGACCCCGAAGGCGGCGCGCCCGACTGGCCGGTCGCGCCACCGCAGGACGACCTCCCGGCCCCTCTTACGATAGAGGAGATAGCCGAGGAGCAACCCGTGGATGACTTCTGCCAAACCGTCTTGGCACGACAGTCAGAGTCCCAGGACTCCGCGTTCTTCGAGGACCACCAAGGGGTGCTCAAACGGAGACACCCCTTTGATCCTGATATAGTCCAGGTGGTGGTACCTCGGACGCTCCGCGCCAGGCTCCTCCGCCTGTGCCACAACCCGGCCATCGCAGGACACCCGGGCCAGAATCGTATGTACTTCGCCCTTCGACGCGAGTACTACTGGCCCCATCTCGCCGCAGATGTCGCTGCCACGGTGCGAGGGTGTCGGACTTGCGCGATGAACCGGGTCAAGGTGCGGAAACACCTCAACCGTTTGAAGTTATTCCCCGCCAAGCCGCCACTCGAGAGCCTCGCGATCGACATCTTGGGTCCGCTCCCGAAGACGACAACAGGGAAACGTTTCCTCCTAGTTATCACAGACCGTTTCACTAAGTTAACACAAGTTGTCTCGCTTCGAACAGTGACCGCGTACACTGTCGCGACAGCATTTTGTGACGCGTGGGTCTTCAAATACGGCGTTACGCGTTCGCTGTTGTCGGACAACGGTCCTCAATTTAACGCGAAGTTCTTCCACAGCGTGTGTCGCGTACTGAGGATAACTAACTTATATACGTCCGCGTATCATCCCCAGACGAATGGACAGGTTGAACGTTACAACCGGACTATTGCGTCGATGCTTCGGAACTACGTCAACGAGCATCAGGATGATTGGGACGTGTACGTGGGACGGCTTACGTACGCGTACAATTCCCACGTACACCGAACCACGCGTACGACACCCTTTGAGCTTGTGCTCAGCAGACCCCCGCCGGAGTTCTCCCTTCGAAGAGCCGACGGGGACGCGCCCCCTCCGGACAGGAGAACTCAACGCGCAGAGTTTCTCAAGACTTTGGACGAGACGATCCAAAAAGCTTACGAAAGCTTGCATCGTACGCAAGCCCGCTACAAACGCGACTTCGATAAACACGTACGAAGAATTAACACGCGACTCAAACCGGGGGACTACGTGTACCTCAACCCCGCCGATGGGGCGAAAACGTCGAACAAGCTCGCGTCACCTGCCGTTGGACCATACCGCGTACTGGCCAACGACAAACGAACAATCACGATCGACCGTGATAGGGTGACGGAGCGCGTCTCGGCGGACCGCTGCGTGTACGCGCCCCCTCCGACGGACGTGCCACGAGCAAGTGCAACAACCCCAGGTGACCTTGCCGACAAGGTCACCGAGGGCACGCAGTACGTGGTCGAGCGTCTGCTCAAGCATCGCGTGGTAGAGGACGGAACTACGGAGTTCCTTATCAAGTGGGCTGACTACGACGAGCCCACTTGGACTGCACGAACATATGTTCCCGAGGAGCTAGTGTCACGATACGCGAAACGACTGGGAACGCGTACAGGCAGGGAACTCACTTCCGAAGTGAACGCGGTCGTTCACTCTTGAGGAGGGGTCCCCCAACCGCTTTGTCACCGCGTAATTAACACGTCGCGGTTAGGAACAGATGACGCGTACGAACGGACAAACGTACCCAACCGGGGCGGCCAACGAAAGCGCGAGAAGCCAAAACGTATTGACCGCCAAGCTCATCGAACACGACCGACGTCGTCAACAAAGCGCGAAAAGCGAAGACAACGCAGACTGTACAACGAAAATGGCAAGCCCTGGAACATCAAGTACAGGAGGGGAGCATGCGATCTCCCAAGATACGCGAGAGCGTCACGATAACACTCACCGATCGAGTGCTCGAATCGGAAAACAAGAGCGACGCCAATACGTATGGACAGTCCAAGCTCACTGCGCGACACACAAATACCAAGCGGCTCGAACCGCTGGTAACGAAGCGTGTCGCGTAGTTGCCAACGAGAAGTAGGAGGGCGACGTAACCCTCCTAGCCAAGAAATGACGCGAACGGTGGCGACGAGCTCCACTCGTAGGGAGACTCACGATCCCGCGACCGCGCACGACCGAAGAGGTATCGATGGGAAAAGGGAGGGGCCTCCAAAAACTAAAAAGCCGCGCGCGCCGCCCGAACCCCAGGTCCACCCATTATTACGTACCCAAAATAATTTGGGGAACGGACCATGGTCCGTTTATTTTTGCAAAAATAGGTGAAAAATGCGGTCCGAATGACACTGTATGCCAAGCCGCCGCCACCTCCGGAAATAATCAAAAAAAGGGAGGGCGTACAGTAGGGTGAGGCGCACGTGCGCGCGTGCGCACGTGCGCATACGACCGACAGGACAAGTGTCGTCAGGGGCGACACGCAATTTCACAGCGGAGATCAGCGTGCGGAACGCACCGCCCTTCGGTGGGGTAAGAACCACACCGCACGAAGGAGGGATAGGGGCGGGGTCCCCGACCTTTCCCCCATGCCTACATGCCGGTGCGGTCGCGTTCGGGCCGCCCGGGGCGGGCTACGACGCAGATTCAACGGCTCGCCGCACCACCGCCGCACGCATCTACAGTCACGCGGCTCGTCCTACGTCAGGCGAGCCGAAGAAAACTACTGTGGCCGGCGACCAGCCACCCGAGGCACTGGCCTTTTCGCGCTCTGATACGCTAGTGCCCTCGAGCGCGCGACACGGGGCGAAATAAGGGGAAGGCTCCTCGAATCCCTCTCAACGGGGAAGGGATGACCCGCAGTCGTGACCGCGGAGAACGCAGTACGAGAGGAAGAACTCAGGCGTCGATGCGACCCCCCCTTACCACCCCCTCGGATGGGGTGTACGAAAGGACACGACACGAGGAAGGAAGGGTCGCCGTGCTAGCGACACGAGCTGGACGACGGGGTAAGGCTTCGCAACACGCGCCGGCCACGGCGATCCCCCCACGCGCGGGGGGTATCAAGGTCGTACGAGACCCGCGAAAAAAGAGGGGGACAGGTAAGATGTCCTCGAAGGACGATCAACCGCCGCTATCAAGACCAACGCGAAGCGGACGGAACCTCGAAGCTCGATATCCGCGGTCGACGCAGATACGAGGCTCCGCGTGTCCCTCCCGATGGGGTAGGGACAAACCCCGATCGCGACCACGGGTTCTGCTTCACGCGAGGGAGGGCCGACGGCCATGCCACGAGGAAGAGACGGCACCGCGCGGGTGGGGCGAGACGGGCCGCCACAAGAACGCCGCGTCTCGCCGTGCCGAGATAGGAAGGTTCGAAGGACGCGGGGCCTCCCGTGCCGACGTCAACGCGGAGAAGGAGTCCACGAAAGGTGCGAAGAAAGGGGGTGTACTAATTTTACGCGAACGCGGGGATCGAATCGTCAATTCCGAGGTCTACAGGACGTGCCGGGACGTCACGCTTATTGGCTCGGGCCATCAGCCGCCCCCGCCGGATCGGAGACGCGGGAGGGCTGAGGACAGTAGCTCGGGTGCTGGGGCACCTCTGTCCTTAGCTCCTCCAACGAGGGCATGGTGACCTCACTGTGCCGTGGCCAAGCGCGGGCCGACGCGCCATGAGGGCCACCCTCCCCGGCGTGAACGTAATTGTATGCTTGTCCGGCGTAAGGGCCCGGCATTATGGGACGCGACGCGGACGCGCCAGAGTGGCGGGCAAGCGCGACTCCTCGCTGTGCGGCGGCACGGAGTTCGTCTCGCTCGCGGCGGTATCGGTCACGATCCGCCATCGCCCGGTCGAAGGCCTCGGACTGTCGAAGGGACGATTTACGGAAATCGTCCAAGGCCTCCCGAACGCGGTGAAGGTCCGCGGCATGGGCTTCACGCTCTGCATCGATACGATTCGCTTCGGCGCTGCGCGTAAGGTACCAGCTCGCGAGGGTGCTTAGCAGCCCACGGACCTTCCAAACGCGATGGGACGCTGTACCGAGGGCGCGAGTCAATTCGGGAATCGCCGAGATATCCCCCGGCGACAATATGAGCTGCGGCGTCGCGGAAGAGGGCAAAGGTCCTTGCCGTGCCAAGTTCAAAGGAGGTACGGGCGGAACCTCCGACGCGAATTGACGAAATACCCCGGACGTATTGGGTGACTGTAAGTGGGTCAAGCGCGACGGCACGAAAGCCGAGGTGTCGGGGTCCACCTCTCGGTACCGCTTCCGCTGAGCCTCGCCACGGGCGGAGCCCACACCGGCCACTCTCCCCGCGACGGTCGGCGAGGACTGGAGAGAGGCTGGCTTCGCTACGAAGGAGTCGGACCGCACGTCGTACAGTAGAAAGGAACTTTGCTCGCCCGTGGTGTAATCGGTCCACGGGCGCCGCGTACGCTCCGGCACCTGGCACGCGCGATGCATGAGTGAAAGTACGGACGCGAAGCTCCACGTCGCGTGTTTGGAGTGCGTCTCTAAAGGATGTAGGGGCACGTTGGGGAGGTTGACGGCGACCCTCCCAAGAAACGCGAGGACCCCGATGGGTTGGACAAACACGCGACGATTGACATGGACCTCGGTCATAAACGCGCTCCCTAGGGCCCATGCCCACTCACACTCGACGTTGTGTATTAATTCAGCGTAGGCCGGGTGCCGTGGGTCGGAGCACGCAAACCCGAAATGCTTTAAGGCATAGGGAAGGTGCGGGTGGACCCCGAAGGATGGAAGGGACCCCCGCAGCGTCTCCGGCAGATCGGGGAAATCCCTTGCAGTGATGCCGTGCTCAAAGGACGCCGATCTAAAAACGCGACCATCCTCTTCCTCGCGATGGCGGTATGTCGCCCAATCGTGGGGCGACACCGCAATGGCGTGGAGCCGCATAAGTGAGCTAGCGGACTTTTGCAAGGCCACGCGGGTCTTTGAATACGCGTACGGTCGAGGGCTAACGATTAGCTCCTTCACTTCCGAGAACACGAAACGCCGCGGGCCGTCAGCGAGACGACCGAACAAGTGTTCAGCCATACGGTCTACATACGAAACTTCACCGAGGCTGTACGCCAAGGACCTGTCCCCGGGGATCGCGTCGGGGAGTTGATACGGAACTCCCCCGCCTTCACTCGTCAACCTCTCGAGGACGAGGCCGGCCTCGTCCACACGACCTGCCTCGTAGATGCGTCGGACACGCATGAGGTCGGGACGCAAGGAGTCGCGGGACAGTAGTTCGGCAAGCGTGATCCCCGATCGGGCGTGCCGACGCCACGGGAACCGCAGTCGCTCAACCGGTAACGACATCGAGCGCTCCAGAGGAGCACCAAACCACTGCGTGGTGTCGTCGGCCAACTCCGCGCTGGCGTCGAGCATGCTCCGACACTTCTGGGGCAGGGCGCCGGGCTGTCGGTAGCTCCCCCACGCCCCATAAGACCCACTGCGCGGCTTGTAAGCCGCGTTAGCGCGCTCTGCATCGGGTGACCCCACGGAAGCGGACCCGTCGGGGACCGCTCGGGCGTCTTCTCCTTCCTTCTGTACCGCGCCCATCGAAGAGGCCGGACGGAATTCAACCGATGACGCGGACCCGGAAGGTCCAGGCGACTTTTGGAAAGGCGGCAACGCGGGCGCCGCGGAAGGAAAGAACCCCTCTACGCGAAGGGGAAGCGTAACAGAGACCCCGGTAGAGACCGGGACGGGTACTGTACACGGGGGCCCGGACGCCCCAGGGAGCGGCGGAAGTGCGAGGGGTGCCACGGAGGAACCCCCACATGAAGGGGACAGCGGGGAGTCGACAGCGGGATGACCCGCGGGAGGAGGAGACATGAGGAACACGTGGGAACCCGCGTACGGGCGAGGAAGGTGAACGACGTCCGCACCGATGTGCGGGAAGAAGCCGATGTAGGCGAAGGAAAGGGGTGCGCGGATGAGGACCGAGACGCAGACAGGGGAGAGGCGATCGGGGATCAACGCGGGGGAATACGCCGTATAGCAAGGGAACAGGACCAAGGCTCGGGAAGCGACCGGGTCGGACATGGTTCTCTCACTCCTCAACGGTGAACGCGGACATTCACTCTTGAGGAGGGGGCCGTATGGCATAACGGCGGTTCGCGATTAGATTTAGATCAGATCAATACGAACCACACGCGCGCACACGTGTACCCCCACGTGTACGCAGTACGCGTCCCACACGTGTGCTGTTAGCCCCGACGGCTGACAGCATTACAGCGCGGGACGACCCGCGCTACAGTAAGTTACTACAGCATACCGGTACTGTAGTATTATGATAGACGCATTGTATACATTAAATACGAGCGCGACCGGCGGCGGCGAAGGGAGACGAGCACGGACTTGTCCACGACCTACCGCCTAGGTCCGGCTTGCAGCTTAACTAACGAGCGCGATCCACCTTCGCGCGCGTTAACCGGGACAAAGCGGGTGGGGGACAGCTGCGTACGCGAACGAGCCTAGATCCGCCTCCGCCCGTCAGCGCTGGTACGTTACCCAGCGCTGCTCCGGGGCGTCGAGGCGTAGATCGGCCCGCGCGTACGCTCGTCCCCGACCGTCCCGCTCTACCACGCTACCAGGGCCCGCTTCCCTGTCTCGTTAGCTGTGTGTTCTCCCCGTCTTCTCGCCCCTCGTATGGGTCTACGTCGAGCAGAGTATACACCCCTCTCCGTTGGGGGGTGTTATACTACAATTGGTGGATAAGCCCAAAGGGCCAGCTCAAGTCAAGAAAATTTTGAGCCGAGCCCGAGATCATCCGCTGGAAGAAGTTCGAAGATCCTTGTAAAGGGTTAAGCGAAGGGAATGTCCCGAGAAGATTTTGGTTCTTACGCGAAAAAACTACAAAGTGTACGCGGACATTGGACCAACAGTCGGATTGATGAGCCGGGTTTTGTCTGTATTAGACACCGGCGCGGGACCAAACCTTGTGCGAAAATCGGAACTCCCAGCTGGAATGGAATCTCTAGTGTCCTACGGACCGACCCAAGACATTGGCGACGCGAACAATAGGCCACTCCGGACTCTCGGCACAATTAGAATGCCTGTGAGGCTTGGAAAATTTGTGGCCGCAGCCGAGTTTATTGTATGCAAAAAAATAGCCGTCCCGCTAATTCTAGGCGCGGACTACTGTGACCAGTTTGTGGAAGCAATTTATCCAAGGAAGAAAACGGTTGAGTTGGCGGATTTCTCGGAGGTTCCGATAGTTAGGCGGTTCTCGACGAGAAGAGGGAAGAAGAATCTCGTCCTGGGAGAGAACGAGAATGATAGAAAGATGGAGCGAATTTCCCCTAAGGTAAAAGTGGCAAGAGCCACAACTATTGAGCCAGGGACGCAACGCGTCGTGGAATGCACCTCGAAGAGGGCGGGCTTGGTTGTGGTTCAGCCGTACTCGTCGTTGTACGAAAGGCACGGGCTGACGTGTACAAATGGTGTTGTTCAGGTCGAACCTGACCGGCCATTTCGTTTCCTCGTTCCGAATTTTAGGACGCACCCTGTCAGGGTGCAAAAAGGCCAAGTGGTGGCAGATTTATTACCGCACTCGAGAGCCGCGCTCGAGAGCAAAACCACCATTGGTGAAGTTCTCGGAATTTAAGAGAGGAAGACGGAAAATTTTCCTAATTCTATCAAGAAGCCTACGGGCGACACAATATGCGAACCGTCGGATCAAGATCGCGAGGATCAGCAAGGAGAACGGGAGGAAAGGCCCTCCGCGACGGCAACTACGAAGCCCGAGCGGCGGATTGAGCCTCCCCCGCCGGACGTGGAGGAACGCGACCTGAGCCACGTGCCGGACCGGCTGCGCGAAAGATTCCGTCGGATGTTGAAAAAATATTCCCGCATGTGGGATGGGACCCTCGGTGAGATCAACACCACGGTCCAACGGATTGAACTGGCCCCGGATACAAGGCCAATTGCACAAGCTCCCTACCGAGCCGGTCCAAAGGCTCGGGAGGTCGAGGACGCAGAAGTACAGAAGATGTTAGAAGCAGGAGTCATCGAAGCGGCGTAATCAGAATGGGCGTCGCCCGTTTTATTAGTGCCGAAGCCAGATGGATCGATGCGCTTTTGCGTAGACCATCGCCGGTTAAACGCAATAACGGTAAAGGACACGTACCCTTTACCGCGCATGGATGAGTGCCTGGACTCGCTTGGTGACACCAAGGTTTTCTCCGCGTTGGACGCGATCTCGGGATATTGGCAGATGCCTATCCCTGAGCGCAACCGCGACAAGACCGCATTTTCGTGTCACTAAGGACTTTATCGCTTCTCAAGAATGCCCTTCGGGCTAACTAAAGCGCCAGCGACGTTTCAGGGAGCAATGGATATCCTGCTCTCTCCGTTCCGTTGGAAGTGCTGTTTGGTGTATCTGGACGACATAATAATTTTTAGCAAGTCGTGGGAGGAGCACATCGTGCACGTGGATGAAATACTTTCTGTATTGGAGAAGGCAAGTGTGAAGCTCAAACTTCGCAAGTGTGAATTTTTCGTCGAAAAGATCAAGTACCTGGGCCATGTAGTTCGGCCAGGTACATTGGAAGTGGACGCTGCGCGAACCGTCGCATTGGAACAAGTGAGGTACCCTCTAACGCAGACCCAGCTCAGGAGCTTCTTGGGACTTTGTAATGTCTACGGCAGATTCGTTCCGCATTATGCGAAAATCGCGCATCCGCTCAATCAACTGTTGAAGAAGGGACAACCGGTCCAGTTGGAAGGATTCGACGAACCGTGCAAGAAAGCTTTTCATAAGCTCAAGGACGCCACCTTGGCACCGCCGGTGTTGGCGCTGCCGGAGAAGGACCTACCCTACTCGGTATATACCGATGCAAGCGACTACCAAATAAGCGCTGCACTATTTCAAACACACCCGGATGCGCAACGCAAACCCATCGGGTTCTTTTCAAGAATGTTAGCCGCAGCCGAGAGAAACTATTCTGTATCAGAAAAAGAATGCCTAGCTGTAATTTGGGCCGTACAGACTTTAAGACCATATCTATATGGCGAGCACTTCATTGTGCATACCGGCCATGCCTCATTGAGGTGGTTGATGAACGTAACCGACCCCAACGGGAGATTAATCCGATGGAGGCTCCGCCTTTCGGAATTCTATTTCGAAATCAAGTACAAGAAGGGCAAGGCGAACAGTCAAGCTGATGCCCTGTCAAGATTACGGACCGCAGGAGAAACCGTCCACAAAATCGACGACGAAATCCCATGCTTTATGGCCGAACCGGCCGACGGTACAGTGGAGAACGAAGAAAGTTTTGACTCGATAGACGACATCCTCGCTCTTGAGGGGGGGACCGCCCCTGATCGCCTCGATCAATTCCAAGCTGTCACTCCGGAGGAGCTTATTCGCGAGCAAGCCGTCGACCCCTTCTGCAATCGCATCAAGGAAGAAATGAACGCCGGAAAGGTGAGAACATTCAGCATGGAGACCAAGGAACTCGAAGGAACTCTATGCCGTACCGCGGCAGAGTTTGTACAAGTGGTAATACCACAATCGTTAAGGGACCGCGTCCTAGGGTTGAGCCACTACGCAAAATTGGCAGGCCACCCGGGAGGCAGGAAACTTTACAAGACTTTGAGAAGATATTTTTATTGGCCTGCGATGGCCTCAGACTGCTATGCCGTCGCGAAGAATTGCGCCGCATATGCGCGGGAGAGGGTGAAGTTAAGAAGAACACGAAGGAAATGAAGCTGTTCACGCCCAAAGCTCCGCTGGAGTTTGTCGCCATCGACATCCTCGGCGAGCTAATTACAACTAAGCGAGGAAATCGGTATATTCACGTGATCAGCGATCGATACTCGAAACTGGTACGAACCGTACCGTTGAAGAAGATATCAGCTGCGCACATCGCACAAGCCTTCGTTCACTATTGGGTATTCGTGTACGGACCGCCGGTCAAGCTGCTGTCTGACATTGGAACACAGTTCACAGCCCGGTTCCTTCAGAATGTCTGCCGAATTCTCGGCATACGCAATGTGTTCACGACTACGTACCACCCGCAATCCAACGGCCAAGTTGAGAGGTTTAACCACACGCTGACTTCCGCGTTGCGAAAATACGTTGGAGAGCATTCCAAGGACTGGGACCTATTTAGCGACGCTGTGACGTTGGCATACAACACGCAAGTTCATCGAACTACGAATATCGCGCCCTTCGAGCTGGTGTTAGCTCGGGCGCCGAGAAGCATTGCGTTACAAGCACAGCCAAGTCTAGAAGGATTTAGCTCGAATCGAGCGTACTACCTGAAATAGCAGTCGTGGTTGGAAAGCCTGATGAAAGGCGCTGATAGGAGTTTGCGAAAGGAACAAGCCCGGTACAAGCGAAATTTCGACGCACGCCTTCGCAAGCCGCAATATGAGATCCCGCCGTGGTCCTACGTGTTCCTTTCCTTCGGAAGGAGCAGGGCACGGCTAGCGAACCGAAACACAAGCTGGCACAAGTTGCCACAGGATCTTATCAGGTCCAAAGATCGGATCAACATAAGCTGCGCATCGTGGGTCGAATCCCACGACAGCGCTGGACGTACTTCGCAATCCGTCGTGCGTCTCCCGAGGTAACGAGCCTCGACGTATTGTCCAACCGATACATGCGGTAGTTCGCGACATCGCTGAACTCCTGTATCATGGTATGGACGGGCTCGACCCCGGGTGCCGCGGGTCCCAACGTCCCGAAAGGGGTGACGGGCAGCGTTCGGATATCGACCGGACCGGGATGCGCGGTGAGGTCCACCGGCTGGTAGCCGCCCCAGCGAGGATCGAAAGAGAGAATCGGTTCTCTTGATCAGCGGACGGCTCCCCCACGGTCGTGGTCGTCTGTGTACGGTACGCGTCTCATCCCCCGTATGTCTCCGGAGACATACGGGAGGGCTTGGGTTTCGGACGCGACATTCGCGTCCATTGGTGGTCTTGGGCCATCCGCGTACCGACTGGATCCGGCACCCGTCGGTCGGAACTCCGGTGCGTCTGACGCCATCGGGGGAACAGTGGCACCGGGACCCGTCGTAGGGGCCCCGGGCGACCTGTTGGTCGGGCTCTGTTCCACCTCGCGAGCGTGTCTCCGCGTCGAGTTGAGTTCCGCGGCCATATGGGCAAACGCGTGTATTTGCTCCGCCGACGGGAAGGGTTGTACGTCGGGTCGTCTTGATGAGGCCGACCTCTCAGGGCGGCCTTCCCTGTCCTCGACAGGGGAATCGAGACGCGAATCCTCGACGAGCGCTAGCCGACTCTGTAGCTGGTCGACTAGTGCTCGGAGGTTCTCCAAAGATTGGGAGACGCGGTAAAACCTTCTTTCGCGAAGCAAGCGTAGCTCTTCCATACAGTGCAAATATACTGCGTCCGAGACGTCAATTCGAAGCGAGGTCCAGACGTCCTCGATGTATTCTGCGATCCTGTCATACATCGCGCGAGCGCGTCCTTCTGAAAACCCAGGCGACGGTTCACGGTCGGTAGGACCTGCGGCCGCGCCGCCGAAGGGGGCGCGCAGCGCGCCTGACTCGGAGGCGCGGCGCGCGGTTGACTCCATATTCGCCGGTTCCGTCTGAATCGAGTTCGCGGTTCCTTCTTCCGTTTCGATGCGCGCGGACGCGGATCCGAACGATATTCTTCTCGCGATAATCGCGTGGCCTTCTAGGTCGGGAGACCACTGTAGTATAACACCCTCCAACGGAGAGGGGTGTATACTTAGCTCGACGTAGACCCCGTACGAGGGGCGAGAAGACGGGGAGAACACACAGCTAACGGGACAGGGAAGCGGGCCCTGGTAGCGTGGTAGAACGGGACGGTCGGGGACGAGCGTACGCGCGGGCCGATCTACGCCTCGACGCCCCGGAGCAGCGCTGGGTAACGTACCAGCGCTGACGGGCGGAGGCGGGTCTAGGCTCGCTCGCGTACGCGGCTGTCCCCTACCCGCTTTGTCCCGGTTAACGCGCGCGAAGGCGGATCGCGCAAGTTCGTTAAGCTGGAAGACGGACCTAGGCGGTAGGTCGTCGACAAGTCCGTGCTTGTCCCCCTTCGCCGCCGCCGGTCGCGCTCGTATTTAATGTATACAATGCGTCTATCATAATACTACAGTACTGGTATGCTGTAGTAACTTACTGTAGCGCGGGTCGTCCCGCGCTGTAATGCGGTCAGCCGTCAGGGCTGACAGCACACGTGTGAGGCGCGTACTGTGCGCGCGGTGGTACGCGCCTCCTACACGTGTACGCGTGTGGTCCCGCGTCCTCCGTACACGTGGGGGTACACGTGTGCGCCGGTGTGGTTCGTATTGATCTGATGTAAATCTAATCGCGAACCGCCGTTATGCCACAGGAATCAGGAAAGGGAAAAGTGAAAATGCAAAAGAGGAGGAAGTGGGAAATAACAGGAGATTCGCAGGTGGGTTCTTTTTATCGCCCAAAGGTCGTACGATAAAGTCGCTAGTCGACTATCATGCGGGCAGGATGGGAAAAGAAGGACAGGTCGCAAGGAAGTGCTGTGGCCGCCGTCTCAACGAGACTATGCCCCAAGGGATTTTCCCTTTGAAAGGGAGGTGACAAGCCGAGCTAAAACTGGCAAGTCGTCCAGGGACGCCCCCTGGAGAGCTTCTCCCTCCACACCATGAGCCATGAGAAGGCGATGGTAAACGGCGGCAGCAGAGGTATTTTCTTTGGGAATTGTAGATGATGGAGGGCCCGAGGTAGGGGTGAGGAGCGGACCCTCAGGTGAAGGGCGAGCCGGACGTGGGGTCGGATCGCCGGCCGACGGTGGAGCTTCCCGAATTGAAATGGTTCCCGTCGAGCAGCTCGCAGGAGGAAGCTCGACGCGCGGAGGGGCCTCAGGGCGGGTTAAGCCCACGGGTGCCGTACATGACGGCAATGGCAAGGTTGAGGTGGGTGTGACGAGCTGTCCCTCGCGTGATGGGGAAGCAGGAAGAGAGGTTGGATTCACGTCGGAGGAAGACACGACTCGAAGCGACAAGGTTGCCGCCGAGCTCGTGGGAGAAGTACGACGCACACTGGGGCCTCGGGCACGGGGTCACCGTAGGTGCAGTCGATGAGGTTGTCGAGGTAGAGTCGTTCCCCCTCCGTACGACATTGCCAAGTGTCGCAGTGGTAACATGAAGGTATGAGGGCGTCGGCCATGGGAATCTCAATCCGAGTGAGCACAGCGTTCATGAAGCGCCGGGATAAGGAAGAGCGACCGCGCGGGGAGGAGTGACGTAGGATGGAGGTGGGTATAGCGATGCGGTCGCGCCAGTCAAAGGTGTGAATGGCCTGCAAAGGGAGGTTAACGGGCAACATGCCCGCATCATCGGCGAAATTATTTTTGATGCCGTCGAGGTCGCGGACGCCCACAGAGGAGAACCATTGAGCAGAAGCAAACAGGGCTGCGTTATCATGCATGGTTTTGTTCTGCAGCTCCTCGAGCGAAGGATGACGGCGGGCTACCCAAGAGGAATGGTAGCCCGGATGGAAGGCCGGCTCGGTACGGTTGGTAACAGGGGGTAGACGGGATATGGAAGGAAGACCCCGGGGCACTTCGAACTTGCGAGGAAAACCAACACCCGGACGTCTACGGGTGGCACTATCGTCCGAGTGTTCCGATGGAGAAGAAAGCATGGTATTTTCGTCTTACCATTGCTAGAACGCCGCGCAGAGTGATTGATGACTGGGAAACACGGTCAGCAGCGGCAGGAGATTATACGATGGCTGGGCATTGCGCAAGGGCGCTCAGAAGGGCGATATGTAGTGCAATACGCACCTGAAAAGGGGGGTGAAAAGAAATGAAAATGATGGGGTATGACAAGCAAAAGTGGAAATCATTTCACTTTATTATTTTAATTATTAATTATTAATTAGTTGCATATTAGTTATTTAACATTAGATTGGATCTAGGATCTAGCGCCGAGAGCTACTGTAGTGGCTCCGGCGGGGCGATATATACCTTAGCCCTCTGACCACCAAGTCAGTAAAGGTAACCCGAGTTGCCGGAGTTGAATGTCGCCTTGGTCGAAGTCCGTCTCTACCAAGACGCTCCCTTTTACTTAAGCATACGGCATCCTTCAGCGCTCGGGGGTCCCATTCCTTTTTCCTTTATTTCCCAACGAACCCGAGTTGCCAGAGTCTGATATCGCCTTGGTTGAAGTCCGTCTTTTACAAGACATTCCCTTTTTCTACAGATTACTTGATCCTTTGCGCTCGGGGGTCCCCTTTTTCCTTATCAATTTTCCTTTATTTCCCTATCCTAATTTCCTTTAATCTTGAGTTGGTCCCACCTTGTAGGATTGCGATCCGCAACGTGACGTCATTTGCCATCGGGCTTTTGTGTTGGTGCACCAGTGGTGCTTTTCTCAGTGTTGGTTCCATCGGAATCTGGTTGCGACCGATCCGTTGTTGGTACTTTGCCATCGGGCAGTACGACGGTGTAGCGCTGCTACGTTTTCTTCTTTCCCGACGGGCTACGTTGCGACGTCCCCGTCGAAGACCTTATCAAGGGTATAAGGTGTACAAGGCGCTCTTCGAGCATTGGATTTACGACCCATCGGACCAGGTTTACCTAAACGCCCCTCCGAACTCGTCGAGCAGTCGCCTTTACAAGTCTCTACCACCATTTACCGATCCCGGGCTGGGCCCTTCTCTTTGCCCCCCCTATCAGGGATCCGAGCTACTGCGGGCCGCAAACCCGCTTAAAGAGGACAGGGAGCTTCGAACACTCCGTAGCGCTGTGTCGTTGGCAGTTGTTGTTTTTGTTGCTGTTGTTTGTGTTGGACCGTCGGACCTTGGTCTCTGCCGAACAGGCGCATTGCACTACAGGTCCTTCTTCGGCAGCGCCAACACCGATGGCGCCAAGATAGCGTCTTTGAGCTTGTGAAAAGCTTTTTCGCACGGTTCGTCGAATCCTTCCAACTAGACCGGTTGTCCCTTCTTCAACAGTTGATTGAGCGCGTGCGCGATTTTAGCATAATGCGGAACGAATCTGCGGTAGACATTACAAAGTCCCAAGAAACTCCTGAGCTGGGTCTGCGTTTGAGGGTACCTCACTTGTTCCAATGCGACGGTTCGCGCAGCGTCCACTTCCAACGTACCTGGCCGAACGACATGGCCCAGGTACTTGATCTTTTCGACGAAAAATTCACACTTGCGAAGTTTGAGCTTCACACCTGCCTTCTCCAATACAGAAAGTATTTCATCCACGTGCACGATGTGCTCCTCCCACGACTTGCTAAAAATGATTATGTCATCCAGATACACCAAACAGCATTTCTAACGGAACGGAGAGAGCAGGATATCCATTGCTCTCTGAAACGTCGCTGGCGCTTTAGTTAGCCCGAAGGGCATTCTTGAGAAGCGATAAAGTCCTGAGTGGCACGAAAATGCGGTCTTGTCGCGGTCGGGCTCAGGGATAGGCATCTGCCAATATCCCGAGATGGCGTCCAACGCGGAGAAAACCTTGGTGTCACCAAGCGAGTCCAGGCACTCATCCATGGGCGGTAAAGGGTACGTGTCCTTTACCGTTACCGCGTTTAACCGGCGATAGTCTACGCAAAAGCGCATCGATCCATCCGGCTTCGGCACTAATAAAACGGGCGACGCCCATTCTGACTACGCCGCTTCGATGACTCCTGCTTCTAACATCTTCTGTGCTTCTGCGTCCTCGACCTCCCGAGCCTTTGGACCGGCTCGGTAGGAAGCTTGTGCAATTGGCCTTGTATCCGGGGCCAGTTCAATCCGGTGGACCGTGGTGTTGATCTCACCGAGGGTCCCATCCCACATGCGGAAATATTTTTTCAACATTCGACGGAATCTTTCGCGCAGCCGATCCGGCACGTGGCTCAGGTCGAGTTCCTCCACGTCCAGCGGGGGAGGCTCAATCCGCCGCTCCGGCGCCGTAGTTGCCGTCGCGGAGGGCCTTTCCTCCCGTTCTCCTTGCTGGTCCTCGCGATCTTGATCCGACGGTTCGCATCTTGTCTCGCCCGTAGGCGTCTTGGTCGAATTAAGAAAATTTCCTGCTTCCTTTCTTGAATTCCGAGAACTTCACCAATGGTGGTTTTGCTCTCGAGCGCGGCTCTCGAGTGCGGTAATAAATCTGCCACCACTTGGCCTTTTTGCACCCTGACAGGGTGCGTCCTTAAATTCGCAACGAGTAAACGAAATGGCCAGTCAGGCTCAACCTGAACGACACCATTCGTGCATGTCAACCCGTGCTTCTCGTATAACGACGAGTACGGCTGAACCACAACCAAGCCCGCCCTCTTCGAGATGCATTCCACGACGCGTTGCGTCCCTGGCTCAATAGTGGTGGCTCTTGCCACTTTTACCTTAGGGGAAATTCGCTCCACCTTTCCATCATTCTCGTCCTCTTCCGGGACGAGATTCTTCTTCCCTTTTCTCGTCGAGAACCGCCTAACTATCGGAACCTCCGAGAAGTCCGCCAACTCAACCGTTTTGTTCCTTGGATAAATTGCTTCCACAAACCGGTCACAGTAGTCCGCGCCTAGAATTAGCGGTACGGCTAGTTTTTCGCATACAATAAACTCGGCTGCGGCCACAAATTTTCCAAGCCTCACAGGCATTCTAATTGTGCCGAGAGTCCGGAGTGGCCTATTGTTCGCGTCGTCAATGTCTTGGGTCGGTCCGTAGGACACTAGAGATTCCATTCCAGCTGGGAGTTCCGATTTTCGCACAAGGTTTGGTCCCGCGCCGGTGTCTAATACAGACAACACCCGGCTCATCAATCCGACTGTTGGTCCAATGTCCGCGTACACTTTGTAGTTTTTTCGCGTAAGAACCAAAATCTTCTCGGGACATTCCCTTCGCTTAACCCTTTACCAGAGTCTTCGAACTTCTTCGAGCGGATGATCCCGGGCTGGGCTCAAAATTTTCTTGACTTGAGCTGGCCCTTTGGCCTTATCCACCAATCCAACAACCTCCTCGTCGGGGCCTGATTTTTCCCTTAGAGACGGGGAACGGGGCTGAGCCCCGGGCACAGTACGTCGACCCTGTGCCTCTCGCGACTCATGCGAGATTTCCCTCTCTAGTTTTCCTGCCGCTGCGGGATCCTTCTCACATCCGACGGCGCGGGCCCCGCGGTGGGCCCTCTGAAGGGTTGGTTCGACCTCGGCGTTGAAGCACTCGGCGTGCTCGCCGTCTGCGAATCGAACCAATTCTTGACCTTCAGGTAACTCGTCGATGGTATCCCTAACCTCTCCATCGGAGACAACGCCTCGTAATTTTCCAAAACTCGGTGCATTTCCCGGAGGGAAAGAATGCACGTTGGCGCGGCGTGGCCCTTTTCATAGCAATGATAGCACACTAGACCGTGCGTCTTGACGGGATACGGCGTCCTAGGTCTTCCACGGGCCGGCGGTCTTCCTTGGCGTTGCGGCCTTCCCATCCAGCCTGGCCTTCGAAACGTCGTACCCTTGTCTTCCATCGGAATGCGCGGCACCGGCGTGAAGCCGCGCCCCCGAAACATCATCACGGGATCCGTGGGCTCTGAAAACGACTCCGTCGTGTATGCAGGCGTCGGTAAAGTTGACGACCCGCTGTCCCCGTAGTCTTCGTGTCCGTAGCCCTTCGATGGCTCAATGAACTCGCCTTTGGCTACTAACGCTCCTTCGTAGTGATTTTCGCTACTTCCATGCGCAGCGTGCTCATCTGACGCTGAAATGGACTCGGCTAAATGGACGGCGGCGTGACTTTTGCGACCGGGATAAGAAGCCCTCGGCTTCTTACCCGCCCTGGTCGTCGACGGCGTCTGAATCGTGACCTTCTTGGTCTTCTTGTCCTTAGCGCGGCTCGCCGAGCCATGCGCCTTCGCGTAATTCACTAGTCTCAAAAACGAAACGTCCCGATTGTCTTGTCGGTATTGGGATACCATCGGCTTAATACTCGAATCGAGTCCTTCAATAAACAGCGTCATTTGTTCTTCCATCGAATATACGTTTCCACATCGATTGCTTGCGTCCGTCAGACGGATATAAAATTCCATCTCGTCTTCAGACGGTCTTTGCTGAACTTCTCGCAAAGCGAGCACGGCTTGACGGATCGCCTCGTCGGTTGCGAAACTCCTCAACAACCACTGTACGGCCTCCGGCCAAACGGATACCTTTCCGTGGTGGGACCCGGCCGTCTGAGACACCAAAGTGTACTGTCTCAAGGCGATGCCGCTTAGAAATTTGGGTAACAAGCAGATCGCTTGCCCCTCGTTCATTTCTTGAGTATCGAACTCCGGAACTAATTTCGCCAAAAAATCCAACACAAGGACCCCGTCCTCACCTGTGAACGTGTTGTCCCTCTCCACCTCAGGCAGAATATCTCTCCTGATTTTTCGCATGGCAGTCCGCCAGGAACTTGACAAATATGTCTGCGGGTTCTGCAAGCGGTACGTTCGGTACGAAAGCAATTTCTTGAAGAGGTAGTTGGTCGGATGCAGCTCCTCCAACTCCTCCCATCGCGGCCTGCGTCGCGTTGCGACGTCCTCTGGCTCAGCGTCCTTGTCTCTCCGCGAGGCGGACGAAGTGATCCCGCCTCGTCTGGAGGTAATTTTCTTGCCCTGCGAAATTCCTTTTCCTTCCTCTGAACGATGTTCGGAATCGCTGGCATGGTTCGACGAACCGTCGTCACCATCTTCAGAGAGGCCATTCGACTGGGCCATTGAGTCTTGGTCCTCCGGCTCGTCACTACCGTGACTCTTGCTCCGGCATCGCAGATTCTTCTTCGAAGTCTTCGACTTGGAACTCCGCTGTACCGCGGCCTTGTCCTTCTTCGGTCGACGGTCGCCTTCTCGACCCGTTGAGAGCGGCTCTTGCCGGGCGACTTGTTCAAGGTCCTTGAGACGATGAGCGACGCGGTCGAACCTGTCGTCGATACTGCTTCTAAATTTACCTAAGGACTCCAAAGCTTGATTCGCGTCGCGCCTTGCGTGCTTGACTGAAATTTTCAACGAAGCTAGGACCTCCGGTTCCAGACCGTCGGTCGCCTCACCTCCCCCCTTCTCGACGAGATCCACTCGAGCCGATAGCTCTCCTAAAACAGTGTGGAACTCGGATCCTTGCAACTCCAGTTGCTTCCGGACGAGGGCTAATTCAGCCTCGAGATTTTTCGTCATCTCTTGGCGAATTTCCTAACCCATCTTCTCGAACCTGTAGGATAGGTTATCCTTGTCGGCTTCAATCCCCGTCGAGATTTCTTGACCTTCGGGATCCGTGGCCGTTTTGGCCTGGCTTCGGGTGCGAGGACCTCGCGAGATCCTCGACGCCCTTGCCGATCCGCTCCTACTCGCCCCGGGACCGACGTCCCCGGGTGCGCTTGTCGACATCGCTCGTACGAGCGAACTTTCACAAAAAAAAATACAAACAAAAACTAAAAAGACTCCGTTACCCAGACCACTTTCGTAGTGCAACTCCAGGGGGAGGCTGTCGTCAACACAATTCTAGGTTGGGTTTGCTGTAGACAAATTCTAGGTCGGGAGACCACTTTTGTAGTGCAATGTGCCTGGCAGGCCGCGAACACAGTTCGACGGTCAAACAAAAAGAAGAAAAACAACAACAGCGACAACCACTGCCGATGGCACGCGCTACGGAGCGTTCGAGACTCCCTTTCCCGTTGTGTGGGCTTGCGGCACACGGTAGCTCAACTCCGACGAGGGGGGGTTAAGGAAAGATGCCCGGCCCGGGAGGATAATGGTGGTAGAGACTTGTGAAGACTTGAGTGCTCGACGAGTACGGGTTGGGCTTGTCTACGAGGATGTAATCGCAGTTCGCTGGGTGGTAAGGCCAATGCTCGGCGAGCGTCTTCAGCACCTTGTGTATAATTCAAGGTCTTCAACGGGGGCTTGTTCAGCACTACCCGACGGGATCGTAACCGTGTAGCAACGCTACTGCAGACGTGTCGCCCGATGGCTAAAAACACCCTCACCAGCGCGATCGCAATCGCGACAGGTGGTACCAACTCTGTCTTATACAGTAAGACCTTCGACGGAGGCGTCGTTGCAACAGCCTTCCAACGGAACTTGAAACAGTAGCAACGCTACACAACGTGTTGCCCGATGGCTAAAACACCTACACCGGATCGGTCGCAACCAACTCCAGTGGAACCAACACAATTAGGGGAAAAATAGAGATAGAGGTAGAAATGAATAGGGAAATAAAGGAAAAAGAAAAAGGGGAACCCCAGAGCGCAGAGGATAACGTAATCTGTGGTGAAAGGGAGCGTCCTGGGAAAGACGGACTTCGACTAAGGCGATTTTAACTCTGGCAACTCGGGTTACCTTTACTGACTTGGTGGTCAGAGGGTTTTGGTATATATCGCCCCGCCGGAGCCACTACAGTAGCTCGCGGCGCTAGATCCTAGATCTAATCTAGTGTCAGCAAAATTAATGCCAACTAATTAACTAAATAAAATAAAATAATTAAAAATTAAAACTGTGCAATTATTCAGACGTGTGTCTCCCAACTCGGACTACTTTTCATATCCAAATATTTTCCTTTCTTTTCACCCCCCTTTTCAGGTGCGTATTGCACTACATACACCCCTGGAATCCCAACTACCTTCCCCACGAGCGTCGACCCAACCGCGCGAGGGCTACGTCAACTACTGTGCTGTCCGCTCGGTTAGTTCTGTTTTTCCTTTAATTCTTCCTCTTTATCGCTGACTCTAGTTCTAACTTTCTACTGCGCAAGCCGCGCCCGGATCCCGGTTCCGGTCATCCACCGGGTGGTCTCCCGAATTTCCTTACGCGTCCGAACGCGCGTCGCTCTGCCTACAGCCGCCACACGTGGCTGTGGTGCACGACAATCGGTGACAGCTCCCGTGTGGTCCCGTATGTAGCGGAATGTCATGGTGAGAGGTATTAATTTGTCGTGCTTTGGGATCGTGCTGTCGGGGATCCATTTGATGGTTTCTGTGTCATCTAGTTTGTCTAGTTCGGCGTCATGCGCTCTCGCCCATTCGTGCGCGTCGGGGTAGTTGCGAGCTTCTTGTCTGGTGCGGGGTCTGGCGTGGTTATCTGAGGAGTGGGGTGGGGGAAGAGGAAGAGGTGGTGCGAAGAACGGTGGTGGTGGTGATGGCTGGGTCATGTGACTTGGTGTATGGGAGGAAGTCCTGCATGCGGGCTGTGTGATATTGGTTCGTGTGGGTATCTTGAACGGTGATCGAGCGGGGGTTGCTGGCGTACATATAGCGTACCGGTCGCCTGCCAGACGCAAGTTTCTTCTTGTATGCATAGATCGGGACGGTCCCGAGCTGGCCGAAGATGAGGAGTTGTTTGGGTGTCGCCGTTTGGTTGTCCCACAGTGTGTATGGCGCTTGGTTTGTTGCGCTGTGAGGGAGGATGTTGTACTTGTAGGCAGCGTCTTGTATCGCGTCTTCCCAGTATGTTGCAGGTAGGTTTGTGTGATGTAAGTTTGCTCTTGCCGCATTCATGAGGGTTTGATTAATTCTCTCGGCGATGGAGTCTTCTTGAGGCTGGTGAGGTGTGTTGTTTTCGTACTGTATCCTTAGAGCGGCGTAAGTTTGGAGCGCGTGATGGGATTTGAATTCTCGGGCGTTGTCGGTGCGGTATATTCTGAGGAGACGGTTGTGGTGTTTGAGTTCGGCAAAGAATTGAGGCATGATGATGCCGACTTCGTTCCGCGATTTGAGTAAGTAGAGTATGACGTACCTTGAGGCAGCGTCGATGTATGTGAGGAATTGTAGATTGCCGTGCGTGGATCGGGGGTGGATCGGTCCACATGTGTCTGAACTGAGATATTCACCGGTGGCGTAGTGGTGGGACGCGGTTGTGTGGCGTGCTGGTCTTTGTTTGGCGTGTGAGCATGCCGAGCATGATAGGCGAATTTTTGTGGTGGCCAGTGATGCTGGAAGGCCGTGTACTGTTTTAGTTTTCGCGATATTTTGTATGGTGCGGAGGGGGGCGTGGTTGAGTTTGACATGCCAGTGATGTAGGATTTTGTCGGTGGTCTTACAGGGGATTTCTGGTATGTGTGGTGCGGGTGTCAATTTAATGGATCTTGGTATATGATCTCGTGATTGTGTGAGGCCGGTGGGTGCGGCGGTGCTGGTCATGAGGTGTGATGCGGTGGATTTGGGTGTACGTGACGGTGCCTTTTGCGTTGGTGGTTTGCGAATTGGCCTGGTGCGGGCTGCTCTGGCTTGTAGGTCTGGGGTTGATTTCCATGCATACGCTTGGATCTGACGGTTCCATGGCGCCGTGCCAATGACAGTGCCACGTGAATGTTTGTCGAATATGTAGGCGACTTCCAATGTGAATAGGATGTTGCCGTGCTTTTGAGATATGGATCGGACAGAGAGGAGATTTCTGGTGACTCTGGATGATAAGAGGACGATGACCTTAAGGTAGTGGCCTTTATTCGTCCGTATCGTCGTCTGCCCGACGTGTGTGCATGGTACAGTCTGGATAGTGGCCGTTTTGGTTTTGTTCGGGGCTGGTCGAGGGTTGTGTAGGGAGGAGAGCGTGTTCATGTGGGACGGGTGTGCTCCCGAGTCAAGGATATACGTACAGTGATCTTCGAGAAGATCGTGGCTTGCCGCGTGGTGTAGCATGTCGGTAAGTCCTGCGTCTGTGTCCTGTGCGTAGTCGATATGGCCTTGTGTGAGATGGGATGTATGGAGTTGCTTGGGTCGTGTTGGTGGACAGGCGTATCGGTGACGAGGGTGGCCTGCGTGGTTGCACTCATGATCCGTGTGTCTGAGGAGAGTGACGCCTCATGACATGTGGAAGCGGCACGGCTTTTTTGGCATTGGTAAGTTGTGTTGGGGCAGGCGAGTGTACCATGAAGAGGGTGTCCTGTTTCTGAATGAGTTTGCAGGACCAATGTCGCCGTGCATGATGGAGGGTCTAGAGAGGGATGTTCGCCGGTACATATCTAAGTGATTGAACTTGTGTACGACGACTTTGGTGTCTTTGGGATCGAGGGGGATGAGCTGGCTTCCTATGGTAGTGGTAGCTGGGTTGAATATCAGGCCGTCTATGAGGAATTAGAAGGTAGTATTGGGGTCAGAGATGTCTGGGAACCGGGCTGCAATCATCTTTGTCCGTGTCTGTTTGTGGGCGGTGATGTACTCTTCTAGCGTCATTTTGAGTTGGTAGTGGGCTTGCTCTGCAAGTTGCGTGATGTACTTGTGATCCGATGCATTTGTAGTGTCGAGGTGGGGGGAAAAGAGTGTACGAGATCGTGGGGGGGGGGAGGTGGGATCACTTGTGGGTGCCAAGATGAGATTGGCGATTTCGGGGGGATGTACATCATTAATTTTCCGAGAAGGTAGTTCTTGTTCTTGTGAAATGTCGTGAATTCGGTTGGGTTTTGTGGGAGCAGAAGGTTGCCTGTGATGCGTTCGATAGCTCCAATGGTGTGTGCTGCTGCATGGGGGGCCACCATCCAGGGGCCATAGATTGTGTGATCGAGTCGTGAGAGTTTTGGTCGTTTGTCCATTGTGTTGATGTAGTGTTGTGTGTGGGTGTTGTGTGTCGGGTTCTTGGGCTGTGTCGGTGGAGGTGTGTACGTGAGGTGATCGTTTAGCCTGGGGCTCCTCCGCAGGGGGAGAGATCGGGTTGTTCTTGTCGTTGTGGAGAGTGTTGTTATTGATGTAGGGTGGTTGGGACGTCATGTTATGCAGGGTAGCGAATGGTGCTCATAACCTGTGTGAGCTGGAGACCGATGACTCCTCGTTTACTCGTGGTCGCTCGGGGGTTAAGTCTGTCCCGTGCGGGACAGGCTGTCCTGTGCGGTCAGACACTCCACCTCTCGACGAAATCCTGATAGAACAACCCCTTGACAAGTCACAGTTTCAGTGCGAGCACTGGTTTGGCTCATTTGCTTCAGGAGCACAACGGGAAGGAGGAAGTTTGTTGTCTGCCATGATGTTGGCAGAAGCTAGAAATCGTGGTGCGAGGTTTGCTCGTGTTCGCAACTTTGCGTCTCTCTGGCTACGCCTATACATAATAGCGTTTTACGGTTATTTCAAATCTACGGAAGCCATGGATTTAAGGGCCTGTCTCATAACTGGGAAATCCTTAATTGAAAAGGCCTAATAGCGGGGGTTGTGTGTGTGATGGTAACCATAAAAACGCAGTCGCTGCGGCGCTCACGATACCGTGATGATAACCTTACACGTACACACTGTGACTACTGTAGTCTAAATGCAGGGCAGGATAGCCAGAGAGTGAGGAGAGGCATCGTTCCATCAGCACATCCCAGTCGTACCTCCGGTGACGCGTCTCACGCGGACCAACTGCCCATTTTTTAAATCTGAACCGGCTCCCGACCGTGATGCAAGAAACGATGACGCAAATAGTTGAGACGGGAGGCTATACCCTGGGAAGTCTTCATGTCAGAACTGATACAGTAGCGGCTTGACCAATGAGCCACGAATGTAGAGATGCAGACAGGACGTTGGTTTGCTTTAACACGTCAAGCTGCCGAACGGGACGTGAGATGCTCAGCTGGATGAAGTGAATCCAAGTTGAGGGAGGGAATTATATTTTGAAGTCTGACCGAAGGCCGCGTACTTAGAGCGCGGTGGACTGCGAGCTCTGAATATCCCGTCTAAGCGGCGTGTGCCCGCGCTTGGTTGTTAAGCACCATTATCATTTGAAGGCCTAGGGTGCCAACTGTGCCTGATGCAATTGCTTTTCAAGGCATGCAAGACTAGAGGCGTACTTACGATACTTTGTAACACTAGAGAGCTTTTGCAGTCCGAAAATTCGTTAACTTATGAATCGTTTTATGCATATTTTCCATACCGAAGATTCAGTCATATTTGTGGGATTTTAAGCTTTCGCAACATTTCTTTTGTGACTACAGTACAGTACACTCAACTGAGTAGGAGGGGTCTGAGTACGAGCACAGGCCCGCTCAAAACCTCACCAACATGAAGCAGAAGGACTTCACGATCGGCAAAGTCCAAAACCGTGCATCGCACAACAGGAGATGTCTCATGCTGGCCATTTCTGTCGACTGTCTTTTATCCTTTCAAATGCGTCTCGCGCGTCGAGGTCAAATCTATCGCAGAGACATAGCAAATATCAAAATGCGAACGAGACACATTTCGCTCTCCTGTTTCAACCTCAACATTTTTAGCGAAGCGTCTTGTTTACGTGACTTCAGGTTCAGAGCACACGAGATCCCTCTTATCCGCAACATTATTGGCTGGACACTCGGCGTGACAAAACGGTCAAGATACAGGTGCAGTGCAACAGCTGCAACGTGCGTTGTTGTGAGAAGGCTTGCTAGGCCATGTAGATGGGCGGACATAGAAGCAATGTTTGGAATGACTCCATCGGCTATGAGCGAAGTATTCTGGGAAGTTGTAGAGACTTTTCAATTTAACTGTGGTAAGCTGATCACGCAATTACGATCTGATGTAATAGTAAATAGGGCAGCTTTGTACACACAAGCAGTTCGTGATCTCGATGCACCGCTAGATAACTGTGTCAGTTTTATGGATTGTACGAAGATACAGATGTGTCGACCGGGAGGCACAGGAGCTTTTCAGAGGAGTGTGTATTCAGGTCACAAACGTTTCCACTGTTTAATTTACCAGAGCATAACGACGCCAGATGGGTTGATGATGCATTTATTTGCACCGGAGGTTTGGAGGAGACATGATCTGACTCTTTATCGCAATAGCCGAATGGACTCCTTGCTCGAGGAGCACCTTTACATTGACAACATTCAGTACTGCATCTACGGCGATGCTGCTTATGTGCTACGTCCTTGGCTCCAGATAGCCTTTCCTAGAACAATTGCGACACCGACCGAAGTCGAATACAACAAGAAGATGAGTGCAGTGCGAGGGGCCGTGGAGTGGAGCTACAAGGACTTGAAACAGATGTTTACATCTCAGGATATGAAAAGGAAGCTGAAGTCTAGAGAGTCCCCGATATCCCTACTGTACATATGTTCTGCCCTGCTGCTTAATTTTAAGACCTGCCTCGGACATGGTGGTCAGGTAGGAGAATACTTCAAGTGCGAGGCGCCATCATTAGAGGAATATACGAGCATAGGCGAGGACCTTCTTTAACATGTAAAAATCATTTTGGGAGCTGCCCAGCCCTATAAGCGCATCAGAAGTCAAACATTTCCTGGACGGCCGGGGGCACACCACCGCACCCCGATGTTTTGCAGAACTTCGCGACAGTTACTACACCCCGCTTACTTTAGTTTTCCGGCCAACGCACCGAGTACAGTTACGAGTGCCTTACGTTCTTCCAGCGCTGCTTTTCGCTCTTCCGCATTCTGGCGGCGCTCCTCACATTCAGCAGCCAAACGCCGTTCCTCAACAGAAACGCTGCGCTCCTCCACACGAATTCTACGCTCTTCAGCCCCTGGCGAGTGCTCCCATTGCATGACTTCAAATTTCTCTTCGTCCAACTGCATCCTCTTGTCATTGTCGACTCTACGCAGCTCAAACTCATGTGATATAATTCTCATCTTATCGTCGCTGTCGTTGCTCGATGCCCCGCTGGGAGATAAGTTTGGCTTACTCCTGCTTCCTGGTGCTTTTCTTTTTAGTGCCCTTGATCTAATGGCCTCCCCTGCCTCTTGTAAGGACTTCTCCCTAGCGCTTCGCTCATCCTTCTCTGTCCTTTCAGCTTCTTTCATGTCATCAATTTGCTGTATTATGTCATCCAACAAAGTCTCACGCTCCCCATGCACCTCCGAAATTCCAGTAGCAAGACGGTTGCTGTAATCTTCTGTCCTTCTGTCAGCCACCACCTTCTTGAAGCGATCGTTCGAAGACTTCCAAGTTGGTCGCACAGCAGGATTAGATAAAGTAGCCTGAACTGGCTGGACGAAAGGAAATCTTCTGCGACTTTTTCGAACAGAGCTTGCGACTTCCCCTATGGCGCCACGTGGGCTCCCGTGGTCAGCGAAGCTCGCAGGAGGACGAGATCGAACGTCTCGTTGAATCGAAAGCGCTTCGCGGATCCGACCACAGACTGTGCGCGTGGTATTGTCGTATCAACTGGCGCGGTAGAGTTCGGAACCCTCACCGGCGCGATGTCGGGACAGTGTGGAGTAGCTGGCGATGGAGTACTCATTTGAAGGACATACGGGGTAATTGGGATAAGTAAAGATCTCGCTAGAGGAGTACTCACGGAGGTGGCCCGGCTTCGACTTCATTCGATGCGGTGATGGAATACGCAACACAGTTCGGCTAGGAACACAGCTGCTGGCGGGAAAGCGGCTTTCAATGAGGGTCATCCAGAGCACCCCTCAAATCTGTGTCCTTTTTAGATTCGTTATTTTACTCCGAATAGCAGGATTTCGATGGCACCCGTACCAATCTCTTCGGTATTCATGACAGCTGTCAACAACTTGTGACTGATATCGATTTTTTTCGATTTTTGCGCGTGCAAAAGCTCTCTACTACAGTACAGTGCTGGCAAAAACTATAAGGCACCTGGTACTTTTGCATATTCCTAGAAAAGTTTTTATGCTATCATAAAACCCTTTGCCTCATTGAGGGCCAATGAGGCGCTGATACTGCCCATGCAGTTATTGTTTAAAAAATCTATGGTGATGGACGCTATCGTGTCTTATTCTCCAAACGCGTGGCAAAAACTATAAATACAGTTGCATACACGTGCAACAAAAGACCCCTCAAAGAGCTCCTTTCGCGCCAAAAAGCTTTACACAAGGCAAACTATCTCTGTTTCATTGCTACGAGCCACTGCAGTTCCCCAAGCTAACAAAAAACCCGCACAATCATGCTTCGAAACACAAGGCTCACAACTTTTGAAAAAGAACAAATCCTTGTCCATCACTCTAACTGTATCTCTCTATCTGCTATTGTCCGCAAGCTGGGACGATCCTGCACAGTTGTTACAAACTTTTTGCGGGATCAAAAGCGGGTACAATGGCAAAAATGCGGGAGGAAGGACGCCAAAATTAACGGAGGCTGATAAGCGAAGACTTTTACGGGAAGGCTCGAAAGGAGATGTGGGGTCAGCAGGGATTGTGAAAGCATTGCAACTGAGTGCCAAAGCTCGCCGTGTACGCCAGGTTCTCGCTGCAGCCGAGCATTTACGATACAAGCAAATTGCACGGACACCAGCGATGCGTGAGCGTCATGAAAAATCTCGGCTCAAATGGGCGATGACACGAATGGTGTGGAGCAATGCAAAATGATCCCAAATCGTCTGGTCCGATGAAAAGAAGTTCAACTTGGATGGACCAGACGGTTTGGCGTATAAATGGCATAATTGAGAAAGGAGAAGGAGTGGTTTTTAAAGAGACAAAATTGGGGTTCGAGTGTTATGGTTTGGGCAGGCTTTGCCGGTCCAGGGATATCAGAGCTTGTTTTTTTAGAAGGAAAGCAGGATGGAGCGAAGTACGTGACAACTCTAGAGAACCATCTGCTACCTTTTGCGGAGGATCTACCAATTACTTGGACGTTTATGCAGGATGGCGCACCTTGCCATCGTTCACTGCTGGCGAAAAATGGCTCTCGGACAACGGTATATCGCTGCTAGAGTGGCCTGCGTACTCGGCAGACCTGAACCCAATTGAGAATCTGTGGGGTATACTCGTGAAGTCCGTTTATGGGCAACAGAGGCAGTTTGAAGATATTGAGTCTCTTACTGAGTGTATCATGGAAGCTTGGGAAAATATTGCACCCAATACGTCCCGAAACTTACTGAATCTATGCAGAAGCGGTGCGTTGATGTTGTGTACGCCAAGGGGAAGAAGATATGCTATTAAACACTGTTCCTTGTCTAGTTCCGAGCGCATTAGACCTCTGTGTATGCAACTGTATTTATAGTTTTTGCCACGCGTTTGGGGAATAAGACGCGATAGCCTCCACCACCATAGATTTTTTTAAACAATAACTGCATGGGCAGTATCAGCGCCTCATTGGCCTTCAATAAGGCAAAGGGTTTTATGATAGCATAAAAACTTTTCTAGGAATAGTCAAAAGTACCAGGTGCCTTATAGTTTTTGCCAGCACTGTATAATAAAACTTATCTTCTCTTCACACTGTATCCTGTGAGAGCGATAGCCGGATGGGGAGTCCTACCGTGTTCAAGCGCACACCTTCCTGTTCTTTCAAGGCACTCCAATGTACTTCCGGATTAAAAACTGGTGTTTCATAGCCACCGAAACGTTCCGTACTGGTTTCGCTCCCACAGGTTTCTCTCCTAAAAGCGGACCTGTTGATCCTCGGGCCAGTGGAAGATACTGCTGGCAAAGCCCGACGTAAGACAAATTAGATTGGAATTATAGCAATACGAAAATATATGCACATAATTTCGTGACACGTGGAGTTATAAGCCCTCTCAATATCGTCCCTGATAGCGAACCAAGGAGTTCAGAGACTGTAACCAGATTATCCGTGCACCGAGAGACAAATGTGTAAGCGTACAGTCCTCCCAGGATGGAGACAAATTCCCATCGCATTTTACGGAAGTCACGCCTCTTTGGCTTCTCGACCAGCATTTCATGAATGTATGAGTCCGCGGTAACGGGTGTGCACGCATGGACACGCTGCGGTTTGGTGAGTATTACAGTGAGTGGGACCCCCGAATGGCTACTGTACGAAGAGTGAACTCAGACTTCTGTGAGACACACTAGCTGGCGACCAGGGAGGGCCAATTGAAAATTGGCTCTCTCCAAAAAACGCGGCACCAATGAAACAAATGGCACATTTGCTCATTGAAGCGGACGCAAGAGAAAGTTCCGGTAAGACTATCATACTCTCCTGTATATGGGCCCGTCATAGAAATGAATAAACACGCCTATCAATCATTGCATAAGCAGACGCCTGGTGGCACTACTTTGGCAAAAGAACTCGAGTTTAACCAATACCCATGTCATAAGCTATTCCTGTCGCGTGATTCTAAATGGAGAGAGCCATTTCCATCAATTATTCCTTATCGCAAGAATCAACAGAACGAGGAGTGCCATGCTGTGCGCACCATGAACTGCTTCCTTTCTCCGGATAAGGTCGCGTATGGCGCCCATACGCCACTGCAGGCATCCCCGAGGTCCATTCTGCAGTCCCTGCAATGGATGTCCGACGGAGCATGCACAACTGAAAAAGCCTGGTTGGATGAAGACGCCGGCTCCAAGGTCACTATACTGTACATTTCGCTGTACTACGTCGAGCCATACCGAAAGCTGAAAATATTACAAAAGGGAACTATTCTTTCACTGCATGTGCAAAGTGATGAAAACTGGTACAGTAGGACAAACTGGTACAGTAGGACAAAGTTACACACAGCCCAGATATCACCGAGTATCACATCCGAGGGCTTCAGTTGTCTCGCGAAAGCCCCATACCCAGAGCCGAATAAAGATATGGGCCCCTTCAACTATACATGTAACCAGTTCATCAATTTCTCTTGCCTTTGAACACGCTGGGGGATTTTGGCGTTCATGAAGCCACAAAGAAAATGGGAGTGCATGTATCGGCAGAGCCTTCTGTGATTCCACGAAATGCTTGATTACTACAGATTTCGTAATGAGAAAGGATACAGCAGATGCCCTTCGCAGATTAAAATCTACGAGGCCTCAGGTCTGCATCTACAACGCCTGTCGAGCATGATGACAAAGCCCAAAGTCCAGCAACTGAAACTAGGGAGTGTCTTAGCATGCCCGAGTTTAAGTCATACTGTACTATCATAGAGATTACTACAGTACAGTACTGTATCTTGCGACTTGTACGTACAATCAAAATTGTGTACCGCCGCTTCATTTCTCCAACTGCCCTGAGGGAAAAGACACTTTGCGCTTGCAAGAACACCTTTTTTTCGACAAGCACCACTTTTGAGATTTGCACGCAACGGTGCAAATCGTCGAACTCCAGCAACCAGCAGTGGTTGACGATTAGTAATGCAAGTCACCATTTATGTTGTTGCCAAAGTCGGTGCCAAAGTCGGCTGGGGGAACAGTTCCGCACTCTTGCACTGTTGCCTCCTGTTTCGGAAACCTTGCTCGCCAGATCTGCGTTTTCCCATTCTAGTGGAAATGTATAATTGCGGTAAGAGCAAGAGCAAGGCAAACCAAAGCGATCAAAACTTTGTTTAGATGCAACTGCCTGACATCACAGTGCATTGCTGTTCATTGTACCTCCTTTCTTGGGGGTAAGTAGATAATCATCACAATCACTGTACCCAAGGGTACCCAGGGTACATTATTTTCATGCACCCCGCTAAATATTCTACAGCATTGGCTTTCCATTTTGACAGAGGGTCTTCATAATATGACACGACATATTATGTCGTGAAGCCTTCCATCTACAGAATCATATTGAACCTCCCTATCATGCTGTCATCGACATCCAATCTCCCTAGCATGCTAGGTGGGGGGCTAAGTCCGTCCTTCCCATACAGTATTGATGCCACACGATACGTATCATACAGTAGTATGTAACCTTACTGTATTGAACAGCACAAGAACATAAACGTACAGTAATGGTGAGGTCATCTCTGCACCATTCAGGTTGTGCGCACTCTGTGTCTTTGAATTTGCTTCGGCGCATCGTTCCCGTACAGTAACATCCAATGCAGTCTTCAGGAATAGGGTTTAATTAAGTAAAGCTTCACTGTAACCTCAACATTCAACTTCAGACCCTCTCTTTCGCCTTGTGCTGTACCCTTACTGTAACTATTTTCACAGCCTCACATCACGATGTTAGCCCCTTCCCATCACGACCTTGGTTTTGTTCACTGCATGGATTTTCGGGAGGCTCTCAACTTTGGGTCCCGGCGCATTCTTACAGCCCTACAAATCCCTCCTTTACCTCAGGTGCACATTACGCCCTAATTCACATCCACGACGTTGCCCCTTCTGGCATGACAAGCACCTAAGAGTACTGTACAGTATATACCAACAGTCTGTGTTGTGAATTAGGCTCCTGAGGCAAATTTGTGTGAATGTAGCTGCATCCAGACGGATTCACGGGGTTTCTCTTTCTTTCACACACACAGATACCGTTGTTGGATGTTGGATGTATCCTACAATGCATTCTGCACAACTCGAAACAAAGGTCTTCTAACGTGTAGCATTTATGCGGCACGCTGTCGAATATTGGGCGACTCCGAAAAACATAAATTGTGTACACACAAATTTCCTTGTGTATGTGTGTCGTATTTTGTGCCTTGGCACGGAAATGCATGTGAACAAAAATTTGTGTAAGACACATTTAATGCCAATTCACCCTCAGTGAGGTGTCAGCACGCCGGCGGACGGATTGCGGTACCCCCTTCACGCCCTATCCTATGATACTGACGAAGGAGCCGCCGGCTTGGGGACAAATATCGGGTGCCGGCTCCTCGTCGGAGTCGGCAACATGAGCCATGTAGACGTTGGGCTGCGGGGTTGGACAGCGGCTGATACGACGGAGGGAAAGTGTGGAGGGAGGCCAGATCGAAATAGGAATGAGGTTGCCGAGGGGTGGGATGGGTTGATCGGACAGATCGCAGAGAAATATTTGAGCACATGGTATGATATAGGGTGGTATAGGTGGGTGCGGATGTGCGTTTGTGTCTGTGCACAAACAATTACATCGGGAGGGGAACGAAGAGCAAATCGGCGGTTTGTGTATGCACAAACACCTCCGACTCAATCAAAATCGGCGGATTTGCGCATACACAAAATGTGTTTTTATGTTTTTCAGAGTCGCCCATTGCACCACGTTGCACTATGCCCAAAATTGTGAGCATCCACTTGTTCTGCAACACCTTGCAACCCTGCTACTTGCATGTTCGTGAAAACGTAAAGTCCTCTCGGGTCTCTACTCTACCATAATCGTCATAAGTCAAGAGCAGGTTTAATTTGCTGTCGTCTGCAAAGGCAATCCCGCCGAAGTGAGCAGCACGAGCAGTACCCTGGTACTGTACCTCGAAATGTTTTCTTCAGACTAGACAGTGATTTTATGCTAAGACATTGAGCAGTGGTCATTACTGTACCACATGTGACGGTTGTTGACAGACTTCATTTCGAAAATGTGTGGGTGTGTGTGAGAGAGAGCGTTCGACAAACTCTTCTTCACGCCATTGTATTCTTCCCGCAAGGCAATTAGTCCTCAAGCCCATGCTGCTGGGCAAGAGAAAACATAATTATGCTGGAGTTCTCAGAATGCGTAAATTTCGACTTTTCGTTGCATATTTCTGGCTTCATGTTTCTGGATTCCTTAGAATAAACTTCCTTCCTGAGTCCGCGGGGCTTGATGGCTAAGTGCATGCAATGTCTCTTACACGGTATTGATATGTAATACAGTACATGTGAGGTAAAGGAGGCTAGTGAGCTAATACAGCGGCAAAGTAAGGCCATCCAGAAGAGCGAATAGTTAATCATGTCACACGAACGCGTTACAAAAAGAAGCTGTGCCATTTCCAGGTGCACTGGGGTGAGTTTCGTAAATCAGGAGCTTTATAGCCTGGAACATCAGGAGTGAGTATCGTAGAGCCACTGACATAGGGCTGTTAACCAAGTCCGTCATCCCGTTGTACGGATTGCTCTTTATCATAAACATGTGACAATGCTCAAGGGAAAGAGCTTACATCAATATGAATGTCTTTTGACCGGATAAAACGTAAAGTTATAAACCAGGTCGCGATCTTCACCACGAAGCGAGACTACAGTCTGCAAGCAATCTCGCAGGGATCACACACATATCTGAATTTGCTGCTCTCCTTGAAACCGGATGTCATGCCCCTACTAAGCCCCTTGCCCGTTTCGCCAAGCTTTCATACTGGCAAAATTTAGTCTCGTCCATTTCGAGTTGTTTGTAAGGCGAGTATCCCAGTGAGGGTGACATCAATGTGCGTTTTGGCATTTTCTAGTGTTGAGCTCAATTTGGCCAGCATCAAAGAACTTTTTCGTTTCTGTTTGGTCACATTCTTAGGCATATATGACAATCCTTTGTCAACGATGCGTCCCGCTCAAATTTTATATGGTCGTAAAGAAGGACTGCGAGTGATCATATTTGAATGAACTAACTCAGCAATTGTCCCCTACTGCCTTCACAAAGAAAATCTCACCTCTATGAAGGAATGACGGTAAAGATATTTGTACTTTTCACGTTGTTTTGACAGAAGTCTTTTGCTGCGCTGGAAATCAACAAATATGTCTTCAGAGTACAGTGCAGAGGTGCTGTACGATGTAGCTGTGTTGCTGGTGATAGAAAAGTGTCTCGACTTGTTATCCACGCAAGGGCCCACAGAAGACATATTCCTGTCATCGTCCTTCTACGACAAACAGGATGTACTCGGCCATGAAGCTGAGCTCGTTTGGATGTAATTTTTAATTAAAGAAATCAGGCTTATTGTACTTGATCACCTGCTATGAGGCTATGACAAGAATCTTGACAGGTACTTGCTTTACGGAATGTGAACAAGTTATGACAAAGCACAAGACCTTGAAGAAATACAGCAAAATCCTTTGCTCTGACGGAGCACGACAAAAACAAAATTTGAAGTCTGAAGAGGATGTCTCTTCTCCAAGCTCATATCGAAACCTCGAGTTGGCGGCTCAACTTACTGTCACCTCGGAATATGTGCAGCACAATACATTGATTTTCATTGCAAAGAACTCTGTTCAAACCTCAGCATCGCATCAAAAAAATTCAACCCTTCAAACTGAACCTGCTGAAGCCCGGAAGTGTTAGCATGAAGCGTGCCACAAATATCTATATAAGGCGGGGTTTCCTTCAGACCGAGACCCTTTTCACTCTCTCCATCGCTCCAACCACCAACGTGCTGATACCTCAAGTCTCACCCCTGCTCAGTGCACACCATGAATACTGCTACACTTTTCGTCCTTCTGGCTTTGGCTACCGTATGCCTTGCCGCCGAGTTCGGCTCCAATCCTACTTTGGAGCAGGATAGCCGGTCGGCTTATTACGAGGACTACTACAAGCCCCCGCCGAAGCACCGCAAGCCGCCTCACAGGCCTCCTCACAGGCCTCCTCACAGGCCTCCTCACAGGCCTCCTCACAAGCCGCCTCACAGGCCTCCTTACAAGCCTCCTCACAAGCCGCCTCACAAGCCGCCGCCGTGCCCTTGCAAATGCTTTACTGGACATAAAATCAAAGTCGCCGTCAAGCAGTGCGGGAACAGGAGCTTTTTGCACCGTTGCTATCTTCAGGAGTGTTACGACGGCTACTACCCCGGGAAGACGTGCTGTGACTACTATCATCCGCCGCCGACGAAGCCGGCCACGACGACAACAACGACAACGACAACAACGACCAAGAAGCCCTGCCCGTGCAAATGCACGTACGAGCATTTGGCTGAGAAGGCGTGCAAGCACCTCTACTACTGTCATATCTTCAAGTGCGGCACCCCTTACTACTCGCACAGGATGCAAGATACCGAGAGGTATTCTGGTAGCTACTATCAGAAATATGAATGCTGCGATCATCATTAAGTCCTTTCACTCTCAGAGATGAGAGACTTCACGAATAGGGGAGTCCGATTTAAGCTCCACTGACGTCGACCCCGACCTTGGGGAATTTACGAATTCTACTCTTTTTGCCCCCAGTTGTTAAGGACGTTACGATTCATGTGAATGAGACGTCGGGGCCCACGACAGGAGCGTCCTATATCGTAGAGCGTCCTATATTGTAGTTTTTCTGATAAATGAATCGAAATCTGTGCATTCATGTTCAGAATCAATAATTGGCGAAAGAATGTTGAAGTGCAGTGCAGCATTGGCGTGAGTACATAATATGTATTGCATATTATGCAAAAGTTGTGCTCACAGTCATGATCTAACCACATACAGTACCCTTGGTACTGTATGTGGTTAGATCATGACAAGGGTAGTGGACACGATATAGGAGCACCCGGTGTCAACCCCTTCATACTGCTCTTAATCCGAGGTTGCTACTATTCAAGAATCCCGCACAGGATGCCTATTTTACTCCTTAGAACGCTGTAGCATCTCACCAATAAGCAGTTGCCTGGACCCGTGCTGCGGCCAATTCCAAAACGCTTCATCACAGAAGAGGCGCTCGCGCCATTTTGAAGACAACGCGCAGCCTCGGCTTTCTCTTTCAACGGAAGGCGCTTGCGCCTCTTCAGCGAGCCGTGAGCCACCGGTGGAAAGTGAGAGGTCATTTCGGAGCACCGTATTGATCCGTGCGTCGGAGAAATGGAACAGGCGGACTGTGGGCGGGACTTCTGAGATGCGTTTGAAATACCAGGCGAGAAAGGGACTTTGTGATAGAAATTACAGTGTTTGATGGTGCTTGAAGCTATGATACCGTGCCAAGCGAAAATGGTGCTCTTACTGCGAGGTCGTTCTTATTCAAAGTGCTCTTATATCGCGACCCCCCCTATTTTTCAAGTTAAGAATTTTCCAATATAGACTGAGCAGTCGTGAGGCACGCTGTCTTGAGATAGACGGCCCTCCATCGGCAGGAGTGCACTGAGCTTACGCTGTATTGCGCTACCGAAGATGAGACTAACTGTGAGTCGTCCTGTACCTGTCAGAAGTTGTCCGGGGACACAAACTGAGAGCAAAATACACGGAACATGTCCAGATGCACAGGAGGCAGGAAACTAGGATAACAAAACTTCAATAGTCGCGATTGTTTCCGTCACAGTACATCGGGATTTGGAGAAGGGAGATGAGCGGAAAGGGGGCAGTGAAGTGTGTTTCGGCTTCCGTCCATCACACGATGTGATGGTATTGACATTCGCGTTACAGTACCAAAGTAGTACAGTGTAACATTATTAGGCAAATATGCAACAAGTCGAGGTAAAATACTGCACTATACCTGTCACACCCTGACGCAACGGGGAAGGTGCACAAGCTTTCCGGAGTTGGAGGATCCATGTGTGGGAAGACTTATTACTAATAATAAAAGAAGAAGCATTATTACATATACAAATAGAACGAGGTCATATCTTGAGTATTCAAGAGTTCTCACTTAAAGTCTCTTCAATAGAAGGCTGCGGCAGTGTTTCCAAGTCATTGCACATAGGAAATATGTCGGCCAAACGGCCTCCGGAGGCGGTCGCCAAACCTTTCCATGAGTTTGTCTTCTTCTGGGATGAAATCATTAGCACAGTGTCAGTCAGTCCATAGAGCTCTACGGATTGTAGCCACATATGTAGGATAAAGACCATTACAGTACCATTCTAATATATAGCCTTGCGTTTTTGAAAACGTTTGGTGACAGATTCCGAGCATGCTCTTGTCTCAGTATAGCCGGGCGTATCCAATCTGCAAACGTAGTCCCCTTTCCCACTGAAATCATACATGCAAGGAGCCTCTGAACCTCATCAGCATGAACGCATACTCGGAAGCGTGCGCTGAGTTTCTTTAAAATTATTCCTTCGGAAGCAAGTACTGCTCCAATAGCTTTGGCGACAGTACGATCGTCCAAAGATGAGAAAAGATGGGCCCATTTGGAACCAGAAACGTTTGACAAGCAAATATCTCGCCCTCATAACGTCGTTGCATGAAAGCAGGCGTACATTCTCTCCTGTTTCTACTCGGATAGATTGCAGCTCACGCGTAGCTGTCTAGCTACAGCAAAAAGGTCTTCAGAGCTGGATGTATTCGTTATGGGCGACGTTTTTGATTCGGTGCTTGATGCCACACTGCCTTTTTTAAATAGAAGAAGCCAGCGATCCATCGGTGGAGAAAGTGCGCCTACTGAGACGTTTGGAAGCTTACCAAAGCGCCCTTCATTGATGATGTATAGACAGCTACGAAAGCTGTACTGGACTCTCACATCTGAGGCAGATAGGTGGCCATTGAAATTAGTCCATATAGAATCGTCAAATTGTGACCATTCTTCCATATCCTCTCAAGGGATCATATTGATGGAATTGATTCTCCATAGACGAGATTGTCTACGATAGTAATTGTCAAAACAGAGCCGCGCCTCATGAAGTCACATTTCTCCGAGTTTCTGGTTCCGTGTAGTGTCATTTATCTATATTTCGAGATTCAGCTCTTGTTTGATATGTATGAAGGACGGCGGGGATGTTCAATAGCACCGTAGCAGTTATGTTGTCAAATTGAGATGGTAGGATTAGCTCATCCACAAATACCGAAAGAATAGCTTCCCCTTCCGAAATTGGATTGAAAAGCGTCCAAACTTTAGTAGGTTTCGTCTTTTATTAGTCGTACTACCTACCCCCTCTGCACTTTTACACTGGACGTCCCCGATATTTCTGGATCAAATCAAACAGATGACCGTAACCATTCTGAGAACATCGGTGGAACATCTTTTCTGCCAGCATCGTAGGGTCTTGGCGCTGATTCGGCTCCATACCTCCTGGGATTACAACATACCTGCCATCCTGCGGTCTCCTTGCGGCAAGCAGTGCAGAGGTACACAACGGCTTTTTCGGATACGTCAAGTGTCGCAAAAGAGTTTGGGAACGTCCCTGTGTCAGCTGTGCCCCCAGCTAGGATTTTCTATTCGTCAGGAACCATTTGAAGGCTCGTTTTACGTATTCGTTTCGTTTTGGCAGGCGATGCAAGGAGGATATATTATCCGTCATATAACCCTCTACAGAGCAACGGATCGGACGAAACGAGCTCTGCATGTACCATACCTGACCGTTTTACACATTAACCATCAGAAACCAAAAGCCAACTCAACTAATATGCGCGTGAGGTATGTGGAGAGAGTGCTTCAGGAAAAAGTTGGAAATGCAGTCCAAAAGTGGAGGGTTGGCAATTCCTGCGCAACTGTGGCCTCATTATCCTGCGGAGGTCGATTTTTCACACAGCTGGTGTTAGCTAAGCATGGCCTAAAGTTTATCATGCCAGCCAAAATGCCCGATAAAATCCGGGTGCTCACTGACTGTTAATAAGCCCCAACAGGTGCTACGCACACTGCACACAATTATTGATTAAATAAAAAGGTTGACAAACTCAAATCTTCTCGTTAAATAATTTCAAGTATGCCACCCTGTCGCCACGTGGACGTTTTCCAGAACCACGCCATCTTACTTTAGTAATATAACTTATCAAAATGTCTACAATTAGTTCAGCCACTAACTTCGAGAATTTTCCTGCAGCCAAACTATCGACGACATAATGCTGATCGTACCTCACATTATATTTCCAGGAGCACTATTACGGAAATATTTCTCACTTTAACATATGCCTAGCAACGACTTTTCTATTTGTGGCGCATCTGGGAAAGCTTCACCAGAAAGTGGAATAGTATCAGCCCCACCGTTATTCTTAACTACAATCATATATTAATTGAAAATAGTACTTCCCGATGAACCTTTGTGCTCAAACTTTGTCGACATACGCGTTGCCTCTACTGATGCAATATTGGAGGAGACGCTCTCCCCAATCAAAGAACAGATGTAACGCCACCTCGTTCGAGGTGGGGCTTAATCCATCCCTGAGTTGCTGTTTTGAGACAATTCCTAACCAAAGCGCATGCATAACACACCATTTTTTATTAATTTTGGGGCGGTATCCCCAGTTTCCCGAGTGCACGATGACGTGCAATCACTCTTTGATGTCTTCTTGAATCCGACAAGACTCTCGCCCTCACACCGCTGTAGTATAATCACCCCCAACGACGAGGGGGGTATGTACTGACAGTTCGGAAAGACCCCGATCGGCGGGAAGACAGAAGCACGGCCCACCCACGATACCGAGCACGGGCTCGAGGTAGCGGTGGTAGAGCGGGATCGGGTAGGACGCGCGCACGGGCGAGCGGTTCTACGCCTCGACGCCCCGGAGCGGTACTGGGTGATGATCCAGTACCAACGGGCGGAGGCGGAGCCGGCTTGTAGGCGTGCTACGCGCGTCCTCAACCCGCGCGCGGTGCTAGTCCTAGGTAAAACGGACGGAAGTACCTAAAAGTAAGCGGGCGGACCAAGGTGGAGGATCCTTGACAAGTCCGTGCTTGTTGTCCTCCACCGCCGGCGGTCCGCTCATATTTAATGTACAGGGTCACCTATCATAACATTACAGTAGTGCAGGTCGGCCTGCACTGTAGTGCTGTCAGCCGTCGGGGCTGGCAGCACACGTGTTGTACACGTGTGTGTGCGCGCGCCCCCGTACACGTGGGGTACACGTGTGCGCGCGCACTGAGGTACTGTAGAGCTCGGGCTCTACTGTCATAAATCTAATCTAAATCTAATTTAGGGAGGGGGATATGCTACATGGCCCCCCTCTCAAGTGTGGACGTCCGCGTCCATTTTGGCGCTGTCCAAGTCCTTTCCTGACAGTCCCGATCGATCTTCTCCGCTCCGTCCTATCGGCCGTCCTATCATGGCCGACTCGACCTCTCTTCCTCCTCCGCCTCCGCCTCCGCTCGATGGTGGCGGCAAACCCGTGGCGGCGGGCGCGTCCGTCGTCGCGATTCCTTTGCCGAGCGGGGTCGGGTCATGGAGCGCGTCCCCTGGATCGTGAGAGGACGACATCGCTCTGACTCGTACGGCCCCGTTGGCCCCGCTGGCTTTCCAGAAGTCCCGTTCCCGCTCCACGACCGTCTCCGTGGAGCTGGTGGCCCCTCCCGTGGGGCCACCCAAACCGGTTATCGCGTTCCGTCCGGCTGCCCCTTCGGCCCCAGCGGAGGACGTCCTTCCCGTTGCGCATTTGGACGTCGCGCGCGACCACGCCGCTCCTGATGGTGCGTCCTTCGGCCGTCGTCCTCCTGTACCTCCCCCCTCCTCTTCCGGTCGGGAGGGGGAGGTGGCCTCTGCCATGCGGTGGTTCGGGGTTCCGTCTTCCGATGCCCCACTGCTCTCTGTCGACGAGCCGCAGTACCCCTGGTTGCGCAGGGGCCGTTCGGGGGTCACCGTAGCGGAGGTGATCTCGTGCGGGTGGCTTCGGTGCGATCTCGCCCACGTGTTCAAGGTATACGAGGCGGGCGGCCTCGAAGAAGCGTCTTCGGCCCTTCGTCGCTTAATGGCCGAAGGCGGCGGGGTCGGCTACCAGCTCCCGGACGAGCTGCCGGGCGATCGTAAATTCGTGTACAGTGTTGCGGAGGTCCTCTACGTTGATGGTATGGGGGCGTTCCTGTCCGGGTCGGTGCGGCTAGACCCCCGACGCTTCGTGCTGTCGGAGTTGGCGGGGTTGTACGTCTCGCCCCGCCCCTACGCCTTCACTTAGCCCCTCGTGGCTCTACAGAAGTCCTCGTGTTCCTTGATGCGGCTATATGCCGTGGGTTTCGCTCACCACGATTGGTCCGCCTACAGGAGAGATGACGAGGCGGACGGTCGGGTCGTCCCATCCGCTGCCTTTGCGTCCGGCTTGACAGTCGGGGATTTTCCAGTTCTCCCCGTGAGCGTGCGGGAGAGCTTTCCTTCACTAGGGGTACACCCCCATCTGCCTCCCATCCTGAAGTATTTTGGCATCGCGTGCGCCGACCTACAGCATCCAGCCCACTCGCGGCTCGCATACAACTATGAGCGCGAGTGGGCGTGGTCCGTATGCTGCGCCTTCATGTCGGAGGTTTACATGAACAAGCGGGCGTTCGTTCAGCCCGGCCCCACGGTTGCGTTCGTGAGGCGCGTCGCGTCGGGCTTTCCCGACGTCGCGCTGCATCCGTCCGAACACGGGTCCAGTCACGCCCCTTGGACATTAGGCCATGCCATTAGTCTCATGGACCGCGCCAGTGAAGTCACCCCTCGGAACCACCGTTCGTGGATGGACTATACAACCGGAGCTCGCAGCTCCTATCTCACGTACGATCCCACGGCGGACGCCTTCGTGGCGCGCTCTCCCCTCGTGCCGTCAGTCTCCGGCAACGCGCAGCCGAGGGGAGGGGTCGGGTCTGAGCATCGGCGCGGGCGCCGTAAACGTTACAGGGACCTCGACGCCGTGGCCGTGGACTCCGTTGGCACCGCTGTGAACCCCTTTCGGCCGACGTCGGTCGTCGGCCGTGGTCCTGTAGGGGACCCTGTCTCCGCAACGACTGTCCTCCCCATCCCACCGCTCGATGCGGTGGGGCAGGAAACGCCCCGAGGGCGTCGCGTACGCGAACTGGTGGTCCCCCACGGAGAGCTGGCGGCGTCCGCCAAGGTAGTACGGGCGTTAGGCGTGGCCAGCCGGCGCGGTTGGACCGTAGGCGGGTTGTTCGATACCCTGGCTGACTGGTTCCTCACTCGGAGCGATGAAGCGCGCGATCTCCGTGACGACCTAGCGACGCGCTCTGCGGAACTGCAGCGAGTCAGCCGTGAGCCAGGGTCCATGCGCGAGGCATCCGGGCGCCAAGCCGCGGCCTACGAACGGGCGGTGTTCGATCGCGAAGGCTATCGACGCGAGCGCGACCGACTGCGGTCGTCGCAGTCGGTACTGCCGCCTGCGGGCAATGTTCCCCACCCCCCAGCTCCTGTAACCATCGGCGACCCGTATGCGGGGTACGAGCCCGACCCTCGCCCGTCTCGGGACGGGGCGAGCGGTGAGGATATCACACGGGTCGCCATGCCTACCCTGGCGGACATGGCAACCGGCTTACCACGGCACCCGGGGTACTATCCTCAAGCCAGTTACGATTCGGGGGCTCGCTTGCCCCCGAATGACCCGAGCCTCTGACCTTGTCAGCGCGTAGGTCAACCGCGCGGGGTTTCCTCCTCCCCTTGTCGGCGAGCAGAGGGGGCCCTGGCGCCTTTCCACAATAAAAATCATCTTCCTGCCGAGTCGTTTTCGTGGTGCCACATCCTTCCGTTTTGGTCCCCACCCGCAGCCCGCCGCCAGTTCCCCTTACCGACCAACGGCAAACGAGCGACGGTTCGCTGCGCGTCGTTCTACTCGACGCCCTCCCCTTTTCCTCCGGTTGGCGGGGGCCGTGGTGAGGAGGTTATACAGCGGAGGCGGGCGGGCGGCCTTGTCTTTCTTTGCGTCCCTCGCCATAACGGGCGAGGGCGGGGGCGAGCAGCCGTTCGCTTTTTTTTGGACGCCCCTCGCCATTCGGGCGAGGGAGCGGACGGTTCTCTTATCATTTGCGCGCCCCTCGCCATCGGGGCGAGGGCCAGGAGCGCGCGTCGTTCGTCTCCTTCAGTCCGCCCTCTCGCCTTGCGGTGGTGAGGACGCGGACTCTTCTCTGATCCATTGCGCGACCCTCGCCATCGGGGCGAGCGCGGCGACGATCCTTATCTTTGTCGGCCCCCGCCACCGATGGCGAAGGCGCGGCGCGCGCGATGCACGTTCTGTTCTGTGCGCCCCTCGCCTTCGGGGGCCAGGGCACGCACGCGCAGCGTCCGTCTTTCTTTATGCGCGCCCCTCGCCTTCGGGGGCGAGGGCACGGGCGCGCAACGCGCGTCTCCTTCTTCGCGTCCCTCGCCATCCGGGGCGAGGGAAGGAGGAAGCGCCGTCTTGCCGGAACGGTTGCCAGCAGTGCGACGGCAGCGGTGTCGTCGTCTGCCGCCGGCCTATGCGCGCGTTTGTCTTCTCGTCGGCGTGCCCTCGCCGTCGGCAGCGAGGGCGCGGACGCGCAGCGTTCGTCTTCCTTTTCGTGCCCCTCACCATCGATGGGGACGGGCCGGGGTGTGGAGGTTGCTCTCGTTCGTCTGCAGCCAGCCCCGCGCGGGCGCATGCCTGTCCAACGCTGTCCGTGCGGATAGCCACTTGACATTAATCAAATCCCAAAAAATTTCCAAATCTTCCGGCCAAAATAATTTTTTTGCTCGGACGACCAGACGGGCGGCCAGACCGTCGGGAGTGCCCATGGTTCCGAACCATGGGCACTTTCGTGCTGCAAAACATTTCGAAGAAATTAAATAAATGCCCATGGCGCGTGGCAGCGCCTGGGCCTCGCAAGCTCGGCCCGCGGCGCTCCCCGAGGACTTTTTCCAGCGCTCCTCGCGCTCCGGCTTCTTGTCCGCGCGCGCCCCTCGCCATCGGGGCGAGAGCTAGAAGCGTGGACGTATTTATTCTTCTTCGCGCGTGCCCTCCGCCATCGGTTGCGGGGGCGCAAGCGCACGGCGAACGTCTTCTTGTCTGCACCCCTCGCCATCGGGGCGAGGGGGCGGACACTCGACGAACGTTCCTTTCTTTTTCGCGCGCCCCTCGCCATCGGTGGCGAGGGCGTGACGCGAACTGCATCCGCCTTCTTGTCCGCGCGCCCCTCCGCTGTCCAGTGGGGGGGGCGCAGCGTGCGGACTTGGTCTTATCCTTCGGGCTCCCCTCTTCATTCGAGGCGGGGTCGCGGGGCGCAGCGCGCGTTCTCCTTCAATCCTCTCGCGTCCCTCGCCATTCGCGGCGAGGGCGCAGCCGCAGTCGCGGCTGCCCAAAGTAGACGGTGGTGGTTTGTATCCCGCTCGTCGGGGTGTGTCGGTCGTGCGGCACGCGCTCGGCGCCGTGCACGTGCGATCCGTGCCACTCCTCTGCCCAGGGCAATGTTCACCACTGAATATTTTGGTTTCGGGGTAGGGCGGCGGTGTTGACGCCGCTGTCCGGCAGCCAATCTCGGACGGTGCCGCCGGGAAGCTGCGTGTTCGGAGCACTGCTTCGTTGGCGCCTTCGCCGAGTGTGTCCTTGGGTTTCGGAAGTCAAATACGGCTTGACTTCTGTGCGGTCCTCACGTCAACCGTAACGAAGCGGTTGAGGGCCCCCCTCTCAAGCGTGAACGTCCGCGTTCACGTCAGACGTGAGGTTCCTGCCCGTGCGTCTCCGGAGACGTTGGGCGTAACGAGACACCAACTCCTCCGGAACGTGAGTCCGGGCGGTCCATGTGGGCGTGTCTTAATCCGCCCACTTGATGAGGAACTCGATTGTTCCGTCCTCCATGGCTCGATGCCGGAGTAATCGTTCCACGGCATACTGCGTGCCCTCGGTGACCTTGTCGGCAAGGTCACTTGGGGTTGTCGTACTCGCCCGTGGCGTGCCCGTCGGTGGTGGCGCGTACACGCAGCGGTCTGCCGAGACGCGCTCGGTGACACCATCACGATCGATCGTGATGGTTCGCCGGTCGTTGGCGAGTAACCGGTATGGCCCAACGGCGGGCGACGCGAGTTTGTTAGACGTCTTTGCCCCATCGGTGGGGTTCAGATAGACGTAATTACCTGGTTTGATACGTGCGTTGAGCAGTCTGACGCGCTTATCGAAGTCGCGCTTGTACTGAGCCTGCGTCCGGCGCAGACTCCCGTACGCCTTCTGGATCGTGTCGTACAACGTCTTGAGGAACTCAGGGCGCGCGTTGCCCCTATCGGACGGGGGCGCGTCACCGTCGGCTCTACGTAGAGAGAACTCCGGCGGGGGTCGGCTGAGAACGAGCTCGAAGGGCGTGGTACTCTTCGTACGATGTACGTGGGAGTTGTACGCGTACGTGAGCGGCCCCACGTACACGTCCCAGTCGTCCTGATGTTCGCCGACGTAATTGCGTAACATCGAAGCGATAGTCCGGTTGTATCGCTCGACCTGCCCGTTCGTCTGGGGGTGGTACGCCGAAGTGTACAAGTTCGTCACCCCCAGGACACGGCACGTGCTGTGGAAGAACTTCGCGTTAAACTGCGGTCCGTTATCCGACAGTAGCGAGCGTGGGACGCCGTATTTAAATACCCACGCGTCGCAGAACTCGACGGCGACCGTGTACGCAGTTACTGCCCGCAGTGCCACAACTTGAGTCAGCTTGGTGAAACGGTCCGTAATTACGAGAAGGAACCGTTTCCCTGCCTTCGTCTTGGGTAGCGGTCCCAAGATGTCGATGGCGAGGCTCTCAAGCGGCCGTGTTGCCGGAAACAACTTCAAACGGTTGAGGTGTTTCTGCAACTTAACACGGTTCATCGTGCATGTTAGGCACCCTCGCACCGTAGCTGCGACATCTGCTGCAAGATGGGGCCAGTAGTACTCGCGACGGAGTGCAAAGTACATACGGTTCTGGCCCGGGTGCCCGCGATGGTTGGTGTGTGGCAGAGCTGAAGCAGCCGAGCCCGTAGCGTCCGAGGCACCACGACTTGCACGACGTCAGGGTCGAACGGGTGTCTCCGTTTGAGCACCCCGTGGTGGTCGTCGAAGAACGCGGAGTCCTGGGACTCTGACTGTCGTGCCAGTACGATCTGGCAGAAGTCATCTACGCGTTGATCTTCGACTATCTCCTCTAACGTAAGAGGGGCCGGAAGGTCGTCCTGCGGAGGGGCGACCGTGGAGGCGGGCGCGCCAACTTCGGGTTCTTTGGCGCGCTCGATGTCGACAGCTTCGAACTCGTTGTTCTCCTACCAGAACGAGGTGGGTCCTTCAAGAGCGGGGGCTTCGTCGTTGCCCCTCGGCTCGTCGCGCGTACGGATGCGCGAACTTCTTCGCGATCCGGCTTGGTTCCCTGTTGTCACGAAGGCATGGACGGCCTTGTGATCGCAGCTCGCGGTACAGACGTGGCCTGCAAGCTCGTCCGACACGTCACGGACGGTCGTGCCCGCGTCGAAGGTGGGAATGTCCTCATCCACCTCGACGACTGGGCGAGGGTCGCCGGTGACCCTTGGCGACACGAGGCGTGACAGGGCATCGGGCACCTGGTGCACGCGCCCGGGGCGGTAATGGGTGGTAAAGTCGTATTCCGCCAAACGCAGGCGCCACCGGGTAAGCCTTCCGGAGCTCTCCGTGAGGAACATAAGCCATCGGAGGGCATCATGGTCCGTCCGGACGGTGAACTTGGTACCTTCGATGTACGGCCGTAGTGTGCGTACGGCCCACACTACGGCAAAGCACTCGCGTTCCGTAGCGCTGTAGTTGCGCTCACTATCGGACAGTGAGTACGACCAATACCCTACGGGGCGCCAGTCGTTGGCACCTTCGTGTTCCTGGAGCAACGTACAGCCCAGTTGATAGGCACTAGCATCAGTGTCGATCATATACGGCCGACCGTACCGCGGCAATGCTAGAATCGGCGGGGAAATCATCCGCTCCTTCAACGCTTCGAACGCTTGAAGTTGCAGCTCGGTCGGGTCGTCGAAGTTGGGGTCCGCGTCCTTGCGCGTCATGTCCGTTAATGGGCGTGCAATCTTCGCGAACCCCTTCACGAAGCGGCGGTAGACGTTGCACGCTCCGAGGTACGAGCGCACCTGCTTCAACGTCCTCGGAAACGTGAACGTCTTGAAGGCGTCCGCCGCCGCTTCGGCGACGCTCAGCTTACCTGGGGAAATGACGTGCCCCAGGTAGTGCACCTTCGGTTGGAAGAAGCTACACTTCTTGAGCTTGAGGGAGATTCCAGCGCTCCTAAACAAGCTCAAGACAGTGTCGACATGCTTCGCGTGTTCTCCGTGCGTACGGGAGAACACGATGACATCATCCAGGTAGACGAAGCATATCTGCCATTGGACGCCAGATAGGATGATTTCGAGGGCACGTTGGAAGGTGGCCGGTGCCTCTTTTAGCCCGAACGGCATACGCAAATGGCGAAACGTTCCCATATGCGTAGTGAACGTCGTCTTGTCCCGGTCTTCCGGAGCGACGGGGATCTGCCAATAACCGGAATTGCAGTCCAACGTCGTGAAGACGGCTGCATCTCCGAGCGAATCGATGCAGTTGTCCATCCGTGGCAGCAGATACGAATCCGCTGCCGTCTTCGCGTTGAGACGCCGGTATTTTACGCAGAACCGAAGAGAGCCGTCTTTCTTCGGTACGAGCACCACGGGAGACGCCCACTCGGTGCTCGCGGGTTCGATTACCCCTGCGTTCAACATTTTGTTGACTTCCTTGGCGACCATCTCACGCATAGCCGGCCCCTTTCGGTAGGGCTTTGAACGTATCGGCTTCGTACCCCGTTCGAGGGGAATGCGGTGTTCGGTCGCTCGGATCGTTCCGAGCGCCCGCTCCACAGACTGGAGTGCTTACGGAGCATCTCGAGCACGTGGCCCGGAACTTGTCATCATCGACGTATGACAAGTCGATTTCTTTTTCCCAATCCTCCGGCGGATTTTCGGGATCCTTTTTAGAGGCGGGTGCAGTGCCCGCTTCCGGCGGCGGGCACTTCACCGGTCGGCCGTCCGTACCGGCTCCTCTCTTCTCAACGGTTGCCCCCTGGGCGGAGCCTGGTCGACCAGCTCCTGCCGTTCCGACTTGATTGGTCAAGTCGGTGAGGTGTAGCGCGTGCGCGATCCCCTCGGCGATGCGACGTTCGGGCGTCAAGATCGCGAGGGGTTTGCGCTTCGCGTATCCCACGACGGTGTGCGTCGGAAGCCGCCTTTTCTGTCGCGAAAAGTTCGCGACGATGACGTCGAAGGTCTGGTTCGGCAGGACCTCGACGACGCCGTTCGTCAGCCTCACTCCTTGTCGGTGTTGGAGTGACGGCTTCGGCTCTATAAACACGAGTCCCCTCCCCGTCGTCGTAACGCGCACACGGGCCTGCGACCTCGCGGGAATGGTAACCCAGCGGGCGATTCGGATCGCCTGCGGGGCTTCGTCGCGTGCGTCAGCCCCGTTTGTCTGACGTCCGTGCCACCTGGTTGGGGGAGTCGGCTCCCCCTTCCCGTCGACGATGGCAACGGAGCCACCTTGGCGGAGCTCCAACCGTTGAGCTTCGATGTCGATACTTCGTACGTGTGTATCGATGAAGGCCGTACCAAGGAGGACCGGCACGGCGAGCTGGTCCGCCACGACGAACGGAATTCGGAACGTCGTGTTCCTCAACCGCACGGCCAGGCGTACGATGGCCGAGAGCTTAATCGGGTTGCCATTCGCGCCTGCCAATCGGGGCAGTGGCTCTTCGCGGATGACGTACCGCGACCAATCGGGAGGAAGGTCCGCCTTCCTCACCAGATTGTACCCCGAGCACGTATCAACGGCGATCGTGCGGGGCTTGAAGGCATTTCCCTCCGTGGCTATCGAGCCGAAGACGTTGTAAATCTTCGGCGTCATAAGGCAAATGACGCCGTCGACCACCTTCGGCGTGCCCGGCTCGGCGAGATCGTTCCGCCTGGGCCGCCGGCGCCGGTTCCGACTTCTCTTCCGCGTCCTTCTGCCTTGGTCGTGGGGCGCCCTTCGGTCGGCCGCGTCCCCGCGACAAGTCGCGTTCGTACGCGGCTTGAATTCTTCTGGCGGCCCCGGGTCCCCCTGGGTCGGGCCGCTGGCGCGTTCGATGCGCTTCTTGTTAGGCACTTGGCTCACGGTTTCCACAGTGCCTTCCTCCATGTGCGCCGGGCTCACGGTTGCCTCAGCGTCTTCGTCCTTTCGCACCGAGCTTACGGGTGTCTCGGTGCGCTTGTGCGGGGTTGAGGGGAATAATATCGGTAAACATTCCCCTCCCCCGCCGGAGACAAATAGGGGCGGGTCAAGGTTGGTGTGACAAGACGGTTCACGCGACCGCGCGAACGTAACCGTATTTATGGGGTTTTCGAACTACCCGAGCTGTCAGTGCTATTCGCCTGGCTATCGTTAGCTAGCGCGTCGACGGGCCCCTGGCCGCGCGGATGGGGACGGTTTCCCCACCCCGACTGGGCATCTTCTACGAAGTAATCGGATACTTCGTGACTTTGGATTGCAACATCCGGCCGGTGCAATATTCGAGGGGCGGAGAGAACAGGCTCTCCTCCGCCTCCTTCCGTGGGCTGGGGGTGCGTCTCCCCAGCCCAATCTTGGAGGTACATGATGGCTTTCTGTACCCCTTGGGGCAACGGGGGTCGGCCCTGGTTGCCTCGCCCATCTCGACGGGGATATCGGGTATCCATCCGACGAGAGTCACGTCGATCCCTTTGATCGGTCCCCGGGTATCGGTACCCACCTTCACGAGGGGCAAAACGGACGCCCCCACCCGATCGGCTCGGGTCACCTCCACGCGGGCCTCGGTCTGCCCGCGTAGACTGCTGGATGAGATTGCGCATCCCGGGGCACGTCTCCATCTGATAGCGGTAGTTCCTGTACGCAGTGAACTGACGTTGTTCAGGAGACAGGAACGGGCACGCGTACATGGCGTGGCCGTACGTTCGGCACAGCCAACAAATGTACGCGCTGCCATCGGGCGAAGCGAAAGTCGCCGCGTGGCGTACCTCCTCATCGGTGAGTCGAGGCACGTTAGGCAGCCCGCGGTCTCCTTCTCGACGGGAGATATCCAGCTCGGCCATGTTGTGGTTCGGACCACCCGTGGCCCTCGGCGTGTGTGCGAACGCCGTTGCGAAGCTTCCGGTCGAACCGTTGGAAGCTGGTGTAGGGGGTCGGCCTCCTGTCCGGTCGAAGCCTTGCGTGATGAGGACAGGGTCGGCCTGCCACTCATCTTCTCCAATGTGGAGGGCGGTCGCCGGCGAACTCGTTCCGTGCGACCTTGGAGTTCGGACTCCCTTCGCTGCCGGCTTCGGGTCCGGCAGCGGCAACCCCCGACAAGCGCCGTAGGTTGTACCCTCGGCCGTTGCGATACGGCGAATCGTTGAGAGTTCGGTCTTCTGTTGTCCGGGCAACCTTTGCATCGTCTCTGCCACTGCGGCCCGGGTCGCAGTGGACAGCCCGCGCACGAAGTAGTGCGCGAGAGCTTGTTCTGAGAACACGGCCGTGCATCGGAACGCGGCGGATTCCAGCCGGTCTGCGAACGTGTTCTCGGTTTCGTGACGAAGCTGTCGCGCCGACGCGACAGCATCAAACGCTTCCCCTAACACGTCGTCGGTTAGGTAGCGTTTGATAAATTGTTTGACGAGGCCAGGCCAGCTCGTGTCGTCGTGGAGCTGGCCGGCGCGGAGGCCGCGCATGGTGTAACTCGTATACAACCGCTCCGCGTCCCGCTCGAGGAATTGAGCGGAGACACGGATTGCCACATCTTCGGTCAGGTGCTGGGCATTGAAGGTTATCCGGATATCCTTCAGAAACGGGAGCAACTGAATCGCGTCAGTACCGTCGAAGCTCTTCATCGTGGGACGGAGCCCACGGCAGCGTTGGACGTACTTCGCGATCCGTCCCGCGTCACCCGAGGTAACGAGCCTCGAGGTGTTGTCCAACCGATACATGCGGTAGTTCGCGACAGCGCTGAACTCCTGTATCATGGTGTGGACGGGCTCGAGCCCGGGTTCGGCGGGGCCCAACGTTCGGAACGGCGTGACGGGCAACGTTCGGACGTCGACGGGGCCGGGATGCGCGATAAGATCCGCTGGCTGGTAGCCGCCGCAGCGAGGATCGAAGGGGAGAATCGGTTCCCCTGATCCGCGGGCGACTCCCCCACGGCCACGGTCGGGTTCGTCCGGTACCCGTCGGGACTGCCGCATGCTTCCGGATGCATATGGCAGGGCTTGAGTCTCGGACGCGAAGTTCCCGTCCGCCGTCGGCTTGGTGTCCTCCGCCCTCCTACTGGTGACGGCTCCAGTCGGGGGCCACTCCTGCGCTCCGGATGCGCCCGAAGGAACAGTGGCACCGGGCCCACTCGAGGGGGCTCCGGGTGGCCTCTCGGCCGAGGTCTGTTCCATCTCACGGGCACGGCGGCGCGTTGAGTTGAGCTCCGCCGCCATGTGCGCGAACGCTCCCATCTGTTCGGCTGATGGGAAGGGTTGCGGGTCGCGTCGGACCCCGGAGTTTGCACTCGCAGGTCGACCCGCAACGTCCACGGCGGGGGAATCGATGCGCGCCTCTTCGACCAGTACCAAACGGGACTGTAGCTGGTCGAAGAGAGCGCGCAGGTTCTCCAAGGACTGAGTTACGCGCTCAAACCTTCCTTCGCGGAGGGAGCGCAACTCATCCATACAGCGGGCGTAGACGCTGTCGGAGACGTCCATACGGAGGGATGTTCGGACATCTTCGATATACTCCGCGATGCGATCGTACATCGCGCGAGCGCGTCCTTCGGAGAAGTCGGGCGACGGTTCGCGGTCTCGGGGACCAGCGTCGCCGTCGCCGACTCGGACGCGGAGCGCGGCCTCTCGCACATCGGCGGGCTCCGAGCGAATCGAGGTGGGATATTCGCCACTCATCTCGACGCGTACGGACGCGGCAGTAAACGATAGTCTTCTCGGTTCGATCGTGAGAGTCTTCTAGGTCGGGAGACCACTGTAGTATAATCACCCCCAACGACGAGGGGGGTGAGTACTGACAGTTCGGAAAGACCCCGATCGGCGGGAAGACAGGAGCACGGCCCACCCACGGTACCGAGCACGGGCTCGAGGTAGCGGTGATAGAGCGGAATCGGGGAGGACGCGCGCACGGGCGAGCGGTTCTACGCCTCGACGCCCCGGAGCGGTACTGGGTGATGATCCAGTACCGACGGGCGGAGGCGGAGCCGGCTCGTGGGCGTGCTACGCGCGTCCTCAACCCGCGCGCGGTGCTAGTCCTAGGTAAAACGGACGGAAGTACCTAAAAGTAAGCGGGCGGAACAAGGTGAAGGATCCTTGACAAGTCCGTGCTTGTGGTCCTCCACCGCCGGCGGTCCGCTCATATTTAATGTACAGGGTCACCTATCATAACATTACAGTAGTGCAGGTCGGCCTGCACTGTAGTGCTGTCAGCCGTCGGGGCTGGCAGCACACGTGTTGTACACGTGTGTGCGCGCGCGCCCCCGTACACGTGGGGTACACGTGTGCGCGCGCACTGAGGTACTGTAGAGCTCGGGCTGTACTGTCATAAATCTAATCTAAATCTAATTTAGGGAGGGGGATATGCTACAACCGCGCAACAAAATCCAAGTCACATGCTAAATGCGTGCTTGTTCAGCACCGCGGCGAGCACGGGCTCGCTCTTTTGCCTCAAACTCTCGTTCCAAGCGGCGTCGCCAGGCTGAAAATTCACGAGCAGCTTTCTCCGCAGCTGCAGTTTCCTTAGCAGTAGCTCAAGATTCTAAGTGATTCAACACATCCTGACTCGTCAATAAGGAACCACCTTTCGTATTGAGCGTTCCATTCTCGGCGACAGGCTCATCGGAGCGAAGTAGGTTACGAGTTTTGGTAAAACTTTCTGTTAACTGGGGGAAAGATTGGAAAGCTGCCTCTCGAGATGGATGATCACCGATATTAGTTATGTCAGCCAACTTGATGACTTCTGGGACGGGGCGCTTGCGCCTCGGGCACTACAATCTGCAGACAAGAAACCCACTAACAATATTACTGTAGGTTAAGGCTCGCTCATACGCGTCATGCACCAAATCGCATAATGTATAAATATCGTTGCGGATACTTCCTGCAGAGGTAAGTACCCTGTCATATAGAGCATTTCGAAGATACGTCTTGAATGGGGATAAGATAGAGTAGTCCAACACCTGGGTCCGATAGCTGGTATGAGCAAGCAAGGCTATAACGACTACATTATTGTTCTTCAAAAGCTGCAAGGCTTTGAAGGACTTGCGAGCCCCGTATCCGTCAAGCGTCAAAACAGTATTGCGGTGCCGTGACCGCAGCTCTGTCGTCGCTGTCACAAACCACTCCGCAAACGTATTAAAAATCTGCATGTCCATACCAGCGGGATATTGGTATGCCACACGAGCATTTTTCGGCAAAAGGCATGCTGGTTTTTTTCGGGTCCCATCGGGACGTAGCCTCCACTTAGAACACTTTCCGGGTAAGATCGCAACCGGGTTACACACTCGGCCTTCTGCTGATACAATGGGCATAACAGCAACATGGTCGGCATTCTTTGACAACTTCATCTCTCTTGCGTTTGACCTTCCCTTTTTCTCCCCGACAGCCTTTGCCCGGGCTCTGTGTGCAGTTCTCGTAGAAAACCCAGACTCATCTAGATTGAAAATCTGGGAGCCATGCGTGATTCCGTATTCCTGATAAACCTGGCTCAGACGGGCAAAGTGCTACGCCATGTTGTATACGGACATGGCAATTGATCTATCGTGTTCCAAGTTACACCTCCGTCTTAAGAAGATCTGCTCATGTCGCTTAAAAACCCCGGGCAGAAAGCCATCGCTGGGACACAGGTCCTTGAAGGGTATGATGCCTGACGGTGTACAGGAAGATGTTGGTAAAAGTGTTGTATTAAATCCTTCAGAGATTCTCATGAAAGAGAGGTGCCATTTTGAGCGAATTCGATGGCTGAATTCACGATAATGCTTTTTTCTTGTGCTGTGAGGTAATTGGGGTGTCCCGGTCCGATCAGCGAAGGGATGGCGTTGTGATAGTAAAGACGAAATGTCGACCATGGAACGTCGAACAGCCGGGCGGCCGCGCGAAGGGAAAATTGCAAGACTCAGAACCGCAAAACATGCTTGACAGCATGTTTTGCGGTTCTGAGTCTTGAATCTTTCATCGCCTTTTAAAGGTGGCGGAATCCTTGCGTGTGCTTCATGATGGCTTCGAGTCGCTGGAGGTTACTTGGATGTCACATGAATGGATCCATGCGTCTAATGTGGTGGCAAGATTTTGTCCTGTGGTCCTCTGATTTGGGCGGGACAGCTCCCGGTCAACATTGAGGCTGGAAATTTAAATATGGAGGCGAAAACGGTTTAAGCTCAAAGCTTTCGGAGATATAGCCCAAGGGAATTTGCCGTATTTATCGTAAGTTGAAGTTCACAATAATAATAATAACAAATCTGGTTAGAATAATATCACTTGTCGGAAAACTCCTCTGAGCTTCCTTGTGATGCTGACTCTGACAGTAGGCGCTCGGGAGCCTACGCCGTTCCTTGAATAGAAACGCGAGTCGGTGAGAACGAAAAGCGCGGACGCTCGCACAGGAGAGCTCCGCCAAGGTTAGCAATAAAATGCACTTGTTTACTGATTCGTTCTTGACCCAATCCGTCTAGGAGGTAGAGGACTCAATATCTATATACCGAAACATAGCCGTGAACCTTGCTGATAATGTTTCACTAACGGTCAACGAACCGGTCGCGACCTTTGATACGGTTGCACTCATGTGACCGACGGAATTAATCGAGGCCAACAGTCGGCAGCACTGTAAACTACGAAGGTAAGTGTACAGAAGACACCAGTCATACACGTGTAAGGCTTCTGTAATGCAACATATGAATGCTGCACACCGCGAGTGTGCCTTTACAATTGACACTCGGGGGTTTTCTTGAGATGGAAGTTGTGCCCATCAAGCGCGAACATCCTTCGATACTGGCGTCCGCACAATCCATTGTTGCACAGGCACGTCAAGTCTTCCGGTTTCCATGATTTGTTCTAAGGCGCTACAAGGAGCTGGCTTGGTGAGTGCATCGGCGGGGTTGTCCTCAGATCTGATCCATCCAACATCGCTTATTTCTTGGGAAGCATAAGATTCCCGCGCGGATTGGATGTCAATCATAAGGCGTTTTTCGGTAGTCGTTGTGGACTTGACGATTGTTTTAAATAAACTGTCGCTATCAGTGAACATTGATAGTGGGAGTTTCTTTCCAAACATTTTTTCCAAGTCATGTCTGATTAAGTACGCAAAGTCGAAGCCATCCGCGAACGCCAACGTTTCAGCCCCCATCACAGATCTCGTAACACGCTTGCTTTTATACGAAGAGAAGTGCAAAATATTGCAACGTCCAAACTTGTCGCATAGGAAGACTATGAAGCCGAGTTGAGACCGGAGCGAAGGTGTGTTGGCGAAGGAAGAATCTGTGAAGACGCGGACTGAGATACTGTCTTTATCAAGCCGTTGTTGAAGTATGCCCCTCCTGGGTTTCGCACGAATGCGATCGATAATACAGTTGATTGCCTTTACGTGTGACGGGTTGAAATCTTTCTCGCTTACTTGTGCCATGAGATTTACTGCTGCGGCCACATCAGGCCTTGTGTGTGTAATCCAAGCCAGTTCGTGACGTTTAGATCTAAATCCCGAAAACGTACTGTCCTTCGACAAAGATGATATCTTCCTGGCGAAGTTTTCTTGATGCATGAGGTATCCATTTGGGACAGTGTCAATTTGGATCCCTGCAAAGCGAATATTGCCCGTCTCTCTTTTCTTTGACTGAAATTTCTGCGACGTTAACTTCGAATCATCCTCGAACGTGGCGTCTCCGGCCCCTACAGTGTCGTCCACATATGACCCTGTCATACCATGTAATTTCCCGTGTACGACTTTGAAGAACAAGGAAAGATCTCCAGTAGTGGAGGACATGTGGAGGTCGTTCTTGAGATGATTTGAGAAGGTATGATGCCAGTAGTCCCCTGAATCAGAGAGACCGTACAACGGTTTTAAAAGTTGCAGCAGTTGACCAGAGGACAAATTGAACTCTTTCGTTGGTCTGACATATACGTCCCGCATGAGTCTATCCGCGCTCTGCAGATACGCCTGGGACACATCCTGCGACCAAATGTTGAAACCAAAAATTGCTGCCAAAGCCACGAGTAGCCGTATAGAACTTTGGCGAACATTAGTGCTGTTGTGGACTAAAATATTCTTTTCGGTGTCTCTATGGCCCTGTACAACAAAACGTGCCTTGTAAGACTCCTCGTTTGTTTCGACATTCTTGATTGCTAGTACGAAACGTCCCCCAAGTATATTTGCTCCAGATGGTACATCTTCTTTGAACACAACTCTGTATACTCCTCTTTCTGCAAGGCCTGCGAGTTCCTTCGCTTTGGCCACATCGAACATTCCAGATGTCGCCCTCTTGTCAGATGGATGAAGAACCTCAGTGACGAGGATGCCAGGAACGCAACTCGAGCGGAATTGGCCCATTCCCTCTACAAGCCGCTTGATTTCTCTATCCCCTTGCACCTGTGGCATCGGAATTACTTGTGAAAGATGGAAATGTTTCTCCTTCCCTTCATAGTGCAGGTATACTTCCTTCTCAAATATCTTCGAAACGCGGTATGGTCCCAGCCATTCACCGGGTTTTTCTCGAAACACTAACACATCGTCTCCTGGTTTGATATCATACCGCGTAGCAGGTGGAAGTTTTGCGCGAAGCGCTTCTCTAATTCGTCGTTCGGCAGTTATTGTTGCCATCTCGCGCCTAGCAGTTTCAAGTGCGGCCATTCTTTCTCTCTGTTGAGGTAGACTGGCGTTTACCACCGGAAAGGCCGGATCGACTCCATAAACCAGCTTCGAGGGCACCTGCCCATTCGGTCCTAACGTGTCGTTAGCTGCTTTGACCGCCAAGCGTAACGATATTTCAGGATCTAAGCGGGGATATTGTGAACGAATAATTCGAAAAATTCTTCTGATAGGGGCGTGATACCTCTCCCCGATCCCAATGGAGTTATGACTCTCCACTCCAGACAGCTGTAGATTTATACCGTGAAGCGCGGTGACGTCTCCCCAAAGCTTGGACGTGAAAACGGATCCCTGGTCTGCTCTAATGCGATTTGGATAGCCAACGTAGACAGTGACCCATGCTTCTAAGAATGCGTCCCAAACGTGTTGCGCAGACAACGACTTGGGCAAGCCAATATTCTGATATCCGGTATGAGTGTCCACAATATGGAGCACAGGGTTGCCGGAAAGCCAGAACAAGTCTATAGAAACTTCATGGTTAAAAATTACCTCGTCGTTTGGAAGACTAACTCGAAATCTGTACGGCCTCGTGCCGAATCGCTTGCATCCTTGACACTTGTCAACTATTTCTTGAATTAGACGAGATGTGTCTGGCTGTATCCTATCTGGTGTCCCACGCTTCAATAGAGAAAGTAGCTTTTGCGCAGAAGGATGAAAGAAATGGAGATGAAGTCGTTCTAGTTCCATACGACTGTACAAAATTTTCTTAGTATCCCATCGAACGAAAAGATGTCCATGCGTTCTGGTTATGGGTAGCTTCCATCCTCCGTCTTTGCTAATGAGCACATTTTCTACATTATCTGCTATCAAGCCGTGCCGATCGAGAAAGTCTAAGCCCAACAGAAGAGGGACATCTGCGTCAACCACGTCGATTGAACATGGAATAAAACAACTTTCTGAAATAGGAATTCTTACGTTGAGTCTTCCCAAACTTGTTTTGACACCATCTCCGAACTTGTAAGAGAACGGTGAGGTTTGTAAACGGAACGGAATACGTTTTTCTCGACAGTACGCCTTTGCCTGAGAAAGGCCACAGACTGACTTCTGTGCACCCGTGTCCACACATGCACCCACGAATGTGTGTGCATTGTACTGCAGATTTGAATTCGAGCTGTTGACCTTAAGAACATTTTTGAATATGCGAGCGGAGAAGAAAGGGCTTGAGTTCTGTGGTGGTATTCGCGTTCCACCGACAAATCGGCATTTCTGCAAATGACGTTTAGTATATCTCGGCTTCAAGGAGGAAAGGATGTGGTCAGGTGGTTTCTTGTGCCTAATGAGCGGGACGAGACGGCAATTCAAGCCCCGACTCAAAAACCCTGGTCATCAATCTGCCTTTCCTGATCAGGACATTTCCCAAAGTCTTGCACTAGGCTCTCTGATACTTCTGTAGTGTTGTGGTTGACCTTGAACTCTTCTGCTGCGTTTTCTTCGAGTTCCGTCATCAACGCGCCCGTCTGTTGGTCCATATCGCAGGTTTCATCCTGCGAGTAGTTTGTATTCAGTATACACTCCCTCATTTCCTGGGCCAGGTCATCCACAACCTCGTTGATATGAACATTCACTGGAGATCGGTGAACGTTCTTCAGGCGATTGCGAACTACACGATCCATATCGAGTGGATGTTTACACTTGTACCAACGACACCCCGCTTGCCCACAATTGTGACACGTCATCGCGGAACGGTGTGGGGAGTCTGAAGTGTTAGTGCCTCTCCAATTGTGTCGGTTCTGGGGGCTTCTTACGCTGCTTCGCCCAGCGCCGTGGCGGGGAATGATAGACGCTCTGCCCAGTGGTTCATTTCCGTATCGTCCTTGCCCTGCGAAGTTGACGTTTTTCCAGCGACTTGTGCGCAAGCGGTTGCTTCCCCCTGTGGACAATATTTTTGACGCTTCATCGTGACGGTTGGCCTGTTGTAGGGCATATTCAAGGCGTTCTATCAAGTTGTGGTATTTCAAATCACTAGCGGACACATTTGATAAAACAGTCTTGGCCCAATCTCTGCCGACAACCGCGGCTTGTAAATGAAGCAACTTGGCGCGATCTGTCTTGTCCTCGGGGTGGGACATTGGCGTCAGCCTGTCAATTTCGTCTACAGTTCTCCTGAATGCCTTGCCCTCAGAAGATTCCTCCTCGTTTTCGAACTGGGAGATGTGTAATTCACTCAGACGATTGGAAATGTAGTTCTGTTTCGCTGCTGAAGCATATCGATCGTGAAAATATCTGATCACCTCTCCATAGTTTTGCACCTTACCTTCAATCTCGTTAATAAAGAATTGTAAGGCGGCCCCATCGAGGAAGTAGTGAAGGTACTTAACCTTTTCCTGGCCCGTGACACTGTTCTGCTCACACATAAACTGATATCGACTTAGCTTCGTAAGCCAGTCTTCATCACCTTTCCCATGGAAACGCTGTTTCTCATTCGAATATGCTGTACTCATGCCCTTTGCAGCACTGCCTGCGTTGGAATGTGAGGTGACATTCTGAAAGCGTGTTCTCCCACCTTCCACTACAGTATTTGAGTCTTGAATCTGGGAAGGAATTGCTGGTTGATAAGTCACTACATTTGGATCAACAACAGCAGAGTGGGAATGCGGAAATTCTCCACGCTTAATCGCCTTAAATTGTGCAATCGAGGCATTTCTCTCCTCTTCATATTCAGACATATGCCAAATACTGCAAATGAGGCGACTGACAATGAGTCTTCCAGACTCACTCGTCTCAGGGGTCTCCACTCCATTCACATTAAGGAAAGTACGAATCTTTTTATAGATTTCGTAATTAACTGCAATATTCGGATGAACAAGTTCTCTTGGTTCCATGTCTTCCCTAATTTGGGTAAGTAAGTTGTGGCCTTGTGGAACAGGCGTTTGGGTAGAATATCCTACGAAGAGGTTGTACAGACTTTCTTGTTGCGCATTGCTCAACAAAATATCTCCAAATGGAGTTTGATTCGGCGCTCGCGAGCTGGGGGTTGGAACCCCTTCTGCAGAAGCCATCGATCGTGCGCCTTCTCGTGGCTGCGCCGTCAATCTCTGCTTGGGTGGCATATTCTACATGTACTATGTAGCTCGGTTCGGCGTTTTCTTGACTTCTTCAGCTCTTAATGATGAAGTTCTCTTTAATTCCGGAATGTCGGAAAACTCCTCTGAGCTTCCTTGTGATGCTGACTCTGACAGTAGGCGCTCGGGAGCCTACGCCGTTCCTTGAATAGAAACGCGAGTCGGTGAGAACGAAAAGCGCGGACGCTCGCACAGGAGAGCTCCGCCAAGGTTAGCAATAAAATGCACTTGTTTACTGATTCGTTCTTGACCCAATCCGTCTAGGAGGTAGAGGACTCAATATCTATATACCGAAACATAGCCGTGAACCTTGCTGATAATGTTTCACTAACGGTCAACGAACCGGTCGCGACCTTTGATACGGTTGCACTCATGTGACCGACGGAATTAATCGAGGCCAACAGTCGGCAGCACTGTAAACTACGAAGGTAAGTGTACAGAAGACACCAGTCATACACGTGTAAGGCTTCTGTAATGCAACATATGAATGCTGCACACCGCGAGTGTGCCTTTACAATTGACATCACTGGTTAAGAATTACTGTGCCCGACGATATGTCAGTAATACTATCCATTGCCTCATCCTTTTCCAATCCCATCCTGATGCCCCTGTTCAGAGCAAATTCCTGGACGAATTTGATGAAGCTCTCACAAAGCGAGTACCATGGGTTTAGAAATAGTCTCTCTATCACATGAGAGCAAACATCCCTTGCCGGTTCCTCCAAGGCACGGTCGCAGAACACGTCCATAGTCTCAATCCATCTCTCTGTGTTTCTTACGGCCTTATGAAGACGCGCTAACCTTTTCTCACATTTCTCCCACGCTTCCCGAGACTTCTCAACTTTCGAGACGTCACAATAGCCTTCATAAAGGTCATATCTATCTAAAATGGTCCGACAGATTGGGCACTTAACGAATGGATATGGCTGAGATTGTAAATACTTCTCTATGCACTGCTTGTGGAGCCTGTGCCCGCAAATAACGCAATGGGATGGAAATTTGGAAACCTTCTCTAGGCAGACGGCACACTCACCTTCACCTTCATTGCCGCTGATTTTCATCTCCACGTTACACCGGGTGGCAATGACGGCAAGAGACGATTTGATAAATTTAATTCTGCCATCGCCCTCCTGTTCACAACTTTTTGGTGTCAATTATCTGATGCGCAGTAGCCAGCATTGGCGGATACTTTGTTTTAGTGCGAAGAATTAACTTCATGTAATGGGCGACTCCGAAAACATAAATTGTGTACACACAAATTTCCTTGTGTATGTGTGTCGTATTTTGTGCCTTGGCACGGAAATGCATGTGAACAAAAATTTGTGTAAGACACATTTAATGCCAATTCACCCTCAGTGAGGTGTCAGCACGCCGGCGGACGGATTGCGGTACCCCCTTCACGCCCTATCCTATGATACTGACGAAAGAGCCACCGGCTTGGGGACAAATATCGGGTGCCGGCTCCTCGTCGGAGTCGGCAACATGAGCCATGTAGACGTTGGGCTGCGGGGTTGGACAGCGGCTGACACGACGGAGGGAAAGTGTGGAGGGAGGCCAGATCGAAATAGGAATGAGGTTGCCGAGGGGTGGGATGGGTTGATCGGACAGATCGCAGAGAAATATTTGAGCACATGGTATGATATAGGGTGGTATAGGTGGGTGCGGATGTGCGTTTGTGTCTGTGCACAAACAATTACATCGGGAGGGGAACGAAGAGCAAATCGGCGGTTTGTGTATGCACAAACACCTCCGACTCAATCAAAATCGGCGGATTTGCGCATACACAAAATGTGTTTTTATGTTTTTCGGAGTCGCCCAATAACTGACTTCATAGAAGATTTCTTGGTTCATTTTGGATTTGCAAGCTCAAAGCGATATTGCCTTGCGGAGTTCAAAATGATACGTTTTGACTTGGCAAATTCGAGGCGTTATTTGATATTCTGGATCAGATATTTTGGAAGCTTACGCTGTAATAGAACAGCGTCGCGATGAGGTATTTATACAATTTGGACGAGCCCAACAAGCCCCTTGTATCGCTATTCTGATGAACCTAATATATTAATATTGCTTAAAAGTAAGCCTCTTGTCTTATAAGCTTGATGCTGACCGGTGAAAGTCACTGTATGAGATCGTTAGGTGAATTTTCGCTCTTGTGGAAACAATTATAAAAAGTACAGTTTTGCCGTAGTCAGTGTAACGCATAAAGGCATTGCGTGCATAGAAGTATTTTAAAATAGCAGGGAACGGTGTTAAGGAAAAGCTCGAAATGTGACACGCAGCCATCAAACAGAATTCCCAGCCCCTCATTTTAAAAATGCAGAAACCCTTTTAGCGGCCTTGGACGTATTCCTCGTCCCAAAATTTCTAGAAATAAAAATAGATTCTGGAAACATGAGTGGATGGTCACCTTGATTTTTCCAAAACTAGGACGCGGCCAGAATGCTTTACCTTTGAAGGTAGTGTGAATAATCGCTTCGCTCTTTCCCATCTGTGGGTTTGCGGGGACCATTTCTCAATCTCTTTTTCCTCCTTCCATTAAACAGCATACGGTAAATCGGTATTGGTTGCGCTGTCGGGAGATACTGACCAATTACGCCATCCTGGAGTTCGCTTTTGTTAAACGACCGCATTTTTGACAGCCACCTATTTGGAGGATGGCGTAACGCGAAAAGACATGTTACTGTACTTCCGTCTGATACCATATATATGCAGGGCACATACAGTGGACTAAGCAATTCAAACTGCGGCTCATATCCGACAAAATAATTCTAGAAATCTATTTACTGATAATCGCTACATTGATCTTCTACTAATGCCCTATTTCCATGAATCATTTGGTGATCACGTTTGCAATCTGCTCTGGCTCGTGTCTATCGGACCGATAGTCCTCGTATGAGGACAATAGTTATTTTATTTTTTCTGAACAACCCATGAGCGATTTCACTTTTGTTTCTTTTGAAACCAGAAAGGCATCACTACAGGTATAGCACTTGTTTGTCGATTCTAGCGAAAACCAACTCGTTGACGCACATGAAGGTGTTCAAAAGAAAAGGTCGCGCTACAGTACGGGATTTTCTTTAATCTAATTTATACCAGTTGTGTAGAAACATTGCGTTGAGGGCTTTCTATTTCGTTCTAACTGTAGAAAAATGTTAAAATGGGCCAACCTACCAAAGAAAAATAGAAACCGTGGCCATCAAAGCTGAAAAGAAATAAAAATCGCAGATTGCCTTGGTATGATAACGCTTGGCTGGCTGGACACTACGCTAGGACAGTCCTGAGGGTGTGCGCGCCGTTGTTACACTCTACTTGTCGTGTCCAACACTGCAATAGGTAATGAACATGATAAATAGTGATAGACTAGATACATGACACTTGAAAACTCTTTTGGAGAAAAATAGAAAGAAATTGGGCTGGGCCCTGAGATTGTCTTTGATCCGAAAGGGACCACTGGAAACAGGTCTCGATACGGAAACGGTCTTCTCAATGACATTGAGCCAAAAGAAACATTGTTTCTTTTGGTACAATGAAGTACTGTACAGCATCCCCTTCGGATTGCAAACTGCCCAGGTCCAAGAGGTCGAGGAGGGAAAAGTGAAATACACCTTCGAGCGTCGCCATGGCCTTGCACCGCGAGACGCATACCAAACTACCATTTCCCATTAGCTTGCCGCCATCAAGAACGTATCAGTCTGGCAGCCCTTCATTTGGAGTAATGTATTGTACCACACTTGTACTGTTGCACAGTAGAGGAGACGAGACTAGATGCTAGTCATACCGGTGATACACATTTCCGAGAAAGTTAAATATTTGCGCCAGGGCTTCGTCACTAAGCGCTTTCGTAGGTTTCAGTTTCATCAAAGTGCTTGTGTTGTCCGGCAAACATCCTAAAAGTGTACGGACACGTACAGCCATGTTCTGGATAAGCCTCACTACTGTACATTCATAGTTTATTGGTTAACCGTACTAGTGTCTAGGTGACAAATGGCCTCATATGAGGTCACTTTTCAACTTAATTTTTCTCGACTTGTGCTAGCTGAACAAAAATGGAAAAAGATACTCTCGCCACCGCAGTTGACTTCTGCGCTTTGGAAGGGTGGAGCTTGGTGAGATCTGCACGTCCTTTCCGGGCTTTTTGAGAATACCTAAAGAAGAAGCTTTTTTAATGAACATCAAAACGTTTTTTGTTGATATCTTCGAAACCAAAACGCCTGTTTAAAATATCATCCGATGTTGAAACTATATTAGATTCTTAGTATTTCTGTGTACTCATAACTGCTATCCCGATGTTTTGCAGGAAGCTATTACCGAGGGAATATTGGTTAAAGAAATGGTGTCTAAACTGATTTTATAAAAATTTGATTTAATGTATACATTTTTGCAAAAAAAAACCGGCCTCATATGAGGCCAAGCCTGACCTCATATGAGGCAAATTGCCGGTCGTCTAGACACTAGTACTGTAGTGGGCCGGGAACCGTCAGGGAGTTACGAGACAAGTTTCTACGCTCGTTGCAGTATGTACGAGACAAGTTTCTACGCTCGTTGCAGTATGAATCAATCGTAAACCCGCTAATCCGACATGTGCGTGAACCAATGGCGCTTCCTCTTCGCTTGCGTGATGGTCTCAGAATCTGACTTCGCAGGAGGCCCAAGATGAGGCATCAATACAGTAAATATTGTTATTTGCGAACGGTCTTAAGCGCTAACATAACTGTGAGTAGATATAGTCTCTAGTCCATTGTTCTGCAAAGATAGTTATATAGTGCTTCCTCGATCTTTTTTTCTTCCCGTCTTTCGAATAGTGGCTGTACATATATTTTGCCGTCTCAGCTCGAGAGCGGTCACAGAGGCCTGCAGTGCAAAGTGGGAGATGGGCTCCAACTTCTCAGATTGGCCCTCCGACGATCTCGTCGCGTCCGATTCATTTCAAAGCAGTTGGCCTTGTCACAAAAAACAACGGCGATAGATACTGTACAGCACATGTAAAAGCTGCCTTCAAACATTTAAAAATTTATATGCCGAGCAAAGTTAGCAACAATGCAAATACATCCCCCTGTGTCTTCCTTGTTGGTCTTCCTTGTTGCCCATTTTCACGGCTAATAATGCTTCCCACACATGGATCCTCCCACTCCCGAACGCTTGTGCAGCTTCCTTGTTGCGTCAGGGTGTGACAGGTATAGTGCAGTATTTTACCTCGACTTGTTGCATATTAGCCTCATAGTGTTATACTATTTCGGTACTGCAACGCGAATGTCAATACTATCATCTCGTGTGATGGACGGAAGCCGAAACATACTTGACTGCCCCTTTTCCGCTCATCTCTCGTCTCCAAATCCTGATGTACTGTGACGGAAACAATCGCGACTATTGAAGTTTTGTTGTCCTTATTTTCTGCCTCCTGTGCATCTGGACATGTTCCGGGCATTTTGCTCTCAGTTTGTGTTCCCGGACAATTTCTGACAGGTACGGGACGACTCATGTGAGTCGTCCCGTACCTGTGAACAGTTAGTCTCATCTTCGTTAGCACAGTACAGCGTAAGCCAGGTGCTCTCCTGCCGATGAAGGGCTATCTATCAGACAGCATGCCTTATGATTGTTCAGTTCGTATCGGAAAATTCTTAACTTGAAAAATAGAGTATGTGGACAGGTCATGGCTTTGTTCACGACTTTTACATTTGTATTCTCGCCGATGTCGCACCGCGCTTCGACAGTTTTTCACCAATAATTGATTCTGAACATGAATGCACAAATGTCGTTTTATTTATCAGAAAAACTACAATATGGACGCTCATGTTGTGGGCTCCGACGTCTCATTCACATGAATCAAACCTTTCCTGAACAACTAGGGGCAAAGGGAGTAAAATTCGTAAATTCGCCAAGGTCGGAGTCGGCGTCAATGGAGCTCAAATCGGACTCCTCTATTGGTGACGTCTCTCATTTCTGAGAGCGAAAGGACTTAATGACTATCGCAACATTCATATTTCTGAGAGTAGCCACGATAGCCCCTCTCGGCGGCTTGCATCCTGTACGAGTAGTAAGGGGTGCCGCACTTGAAGATATGACAGTAGTACAGGTGCTTGCACGCCTTCTCAGCCAAATGCTCGTACGTGCATTTGCACGGGCAAGGCTTCTTGGTCGTTGTCGTCGTGGGCGGCTTCGTCGGCGGCGGATGATAGTAGTCACAGCACGTCTTCCCAGGGTAGTAGCCGTCGTAACACTCCTGAAGATAGCAACCGTGCGAAACGCTCTTGCGCCCACACTGCCTGGCGGCGACGCTGATTTTATGTCCAGTAAAGCACTTGCAAGGGCACGGCGGCGGCTTGTGAGGCGGCTTGTGAGGAGGCTTGTAAGGAGGCCTGTGAGGCGGCTTGTGAGGAGGCTTGTGACGAGGCCTGTGAGGCGGCTTGTGAGGAGGCTTGTGACGAGGCCTGTGAGGCGGCTTGCGGTGCTTCGGCGGGGGCTTGTAGTAGTCCTCGTAATAAGCCGACCGGCTATCCTGCTCCAAAGTAGGATTGGAGCCGAACTCGGCGGCAAGGCATACGGTAGCCAAAGCCAGAAGGACGAAAAGTGTAGCGGTATTCATGGTGTGCACTGAGCAGGGGTGAGACTTGAGGTATCAGCACGTTGGTGGTTGGAGCGATGGAGAGAGTGAAAGGGGTCTGGGCCTGAAGGAAACCCCGCCTTATATAGATATTTGTGGCACGCTTCATGCTAACACTTCCCGGCTTCAGCAGGTTCAGTTTGAAGGGTCGAATTTTTTTGATGCGATGCTGAGGTTTGAACAGTGTTCTTTGCAATGAACATCAATCTATTGTGCTGCGCATATTCCGAGGTGACAGTAAGTTGAGCCGCCAACTCGAGGTTTCGATATGAGCTTGGAGAAGAGACATCCTCTTCAGACTTCAAATTTTGTTTTTGTCGTGCTCCGTCAGAGCAAAGGATTTTGCTGTATTTCTTCTAGGTCTTGTGCTTTGTCATAACTTGTTCACATTCCGTAAAGCAAGTACCTGTCAAGATTCTTGTCATAGCCTCATAGCAGGTGATCAAGTACAATAAGCCTGATTTCTTTAATTAAAAATTACATCCAAACGAGCTCAGCTTCATGGCCGAGTACATCCTGCTTGTCGTAGAAGGACGATGACAGGAATATGTCTTCTGTGGGCCCTAGCGTGGATAACAAGTCGAGACACTTTTCTATCACCAGCAACACAGCTACATCGTACAGCACCTCTGCACTGTACTCTGAAGACATATTTGTTGATTTCCAGCGCAGCAAAAGACTCTTGTCAAAACAACGTGAACAGTACAAATATCTTTATCGCCATTCTTTCATAGAGGTGAGACCTTCTTTGTGAAGACAGTAGGGAACAATTGCTGAGTTAGTTCATTCAAATATGATCACTCGCAGTCCTCCTTGACGACCATATAAAATTTGAGCGGGACGCATCGTTGGCAGAGGATTGTCATATGCCTAAGAATGTGACCAAACAGACCAACCAATCTTTGATGCTGGCCGAATTGAGCTCAACACTAGAAAATGCCAAAACGCACACTGATGTCACCCTCACTACTGTACTCGCCTTACAAACAACTCATAATGGACAAGACAAAATTTCACCAGTATGAGAGCTTGGCAAACAGGGCAACCGGCTTGGTAGTGATATGACATCCGGTTTCAAGGAGAGCAGCAAATTCACATATGTGCGTGATCCCTGCGAGCTTGCTTGCAGACTGCAGTCTCGCGTTGTGGTGAAGATCGCGACCCAGTTTATACCTTTACGTATTTATCCACTAGACACATTTCCGCCAGCGGTATGCGGTCAAGTGATTTACTCGCATCATACGACACGGCGCGCTCTGCGGGGCTCTGTGGGGGCGGTCCCGCTGGTCCTGGGCCACCCAATCGCCCCGACTGGACGACGGCGGCACACAACGCCACGGAATTCCCAGACCCTGCATTCCATCGCTCTCCCGCATCGACACCGCCCGCGGCGCTTCACCCGCATCGCCCCCTCCCGGCATTGCCTCAGCGCCTGACTGCTCCCGCCCAAGCTTCTCCCGCACCGCCCCCACCATGCATTCCCCCGGCGCCTCCCCGCATCTCCCTTCATTGCCTCAAACGCCTCCCCACTCCCGACCACCTCGCTTTGCCTCACCCCCGCATCGCTCTCCATTGCGTGAGGCCTCTATAGCCCCTCCACGCTCCGGGTCGCTCTGTCCCCGATTTGCCTCAGCTCCTCGCTCTAGGTCCCCTTCTCATTCTACCCCGCCTGTTCGCATGCCTGCTTCACCGGCGTCGCCTTCTTCTTCGCCTTCGCCACCAGCGCCCACCGCCTTGATCCCCACCGCGCGCACCTCGGCGCACAGATTTGACAGCTGATCTGCTGCTGTTGGCGCGCCTCCTCCACGGTAGCCGTGGATGGCTTGTGAAGGCGACGTCTTCTCAATTAAGGGAACAGATCGTTGAGGGTACGTGTGGGAGGCCAGTGACATACAAGAGCCAAGATGTGGACTTGGGGGAACCAGTGAATTAGTCTACCATGGATTTGAAGGTTTGAAGGGTCGCTTTATTTTGGCTAACGCTGGAACAGAGTGTTCGCTTTGGACCAAGTGGTCAGAGTTTTTCGCATGTTTGCATCCTGCTCGATGTCCTGTCTGTAGTTTTTTATAGTCCGAAGGACTGTGCCGTTAATGTACAACAGCTGGCGGCTTCCACTTGTTAAGTTTGACAATTTCCTTACATGTTCTATCATCCAGGAGAGGTTATCGATTGACTCCTGTGCGGCTTCCCCGGCATTGTTCAAAACTGACTCTCTCGAGTCCTAGAAGAAAACTTGGCTGATAAAGTTGGATCCTGATGCCGCTTCGATCTGCGCAGAAGCGACAGTTGAGAGCCCTTCATTGGCCTTCCGTCGCTTTGAATGAGTGAGTGGTCCTTCGAACAGGGGAACTAATCTGTTTTCGTCTCTCCGTGACTTAATGAAAGGCGACTGACGACCCCTAATCAATTCACGATACAACGGCAATTCCATGCCTTGAACAAGGTGTTTGCACATTAGAAACGGATTTTGTAAGTATGCAGGGAATGAACAAGTCCATTTAACCTTATCCACATTGTAAATCTCTTTTATGGGAGTTGATGTTGCCTTTTTCCATTCCTGCACAAACGCCCGCCACCAGCTTGGTTTCTTTCGTCCATTCATCATCAATTGGTAGTCTGAGTTAAACTTGGTCATGAGCTTCGTCTCTATGACGTACAGTAGTAAATCTGGTCTTGGCCGGTTGTATGGCAAAAGATAAAGGCGCTTTAAAACTGAGAAATGCGACTCGCACAACATTGTCGTTTTGGTGAGGGGGATGCACGACGCAAGTCGCCTTCCCCAGCAATAAAACATATTTCCGTCGTACCAATTCTTGATCAAGTACGCTTTAAGCGTCTCCTCACCCTCTGGACAAAAAAAGAGATCTATTTCTTCCCGTGCTTGCTGTTCAGAGAAAACTGTAGAGAATTCGGGGTCGAAAAAAGGATGGCGGTTAAACTGGAGACTGATCAACTCAAGTAACTTTGTCTCTCGCTCCTGGGAGATTTTAGTCTTCTTATCTCTGCGTAGACCTCCAATCTTCTGCTTGATGGCTCTTTTAAGATGCCAGAGGCACAAAGACGGGTCTATTTTATACACCCGTTTGATGGCATACAGTTGACCAGAATCCTTATCTGAAGAGAAGAAGGTAGGTCGAAACGCCACCAACGAGTCGAACAATCCTCGGAAACATTCATATATTGTGTCCTTTCTCCGCACGTTTTCTGACGATGAAACACTGCCGGACTCAACAAAAAAGTAAGCGAGCGGAAAGCCAGCACCCAGCACTGCCCGGATCACAACAAAAAGTTCCCATGATGATGAATTAGTCTTGTACGTGGAATCAATAAATCCTTCAACTCTATTGTGTTCTTGACAGAGCATATCTGCCATGCCGGTTTTGACACCGACAGCAAACGGCGAGCGTTCGTGAAAGAAAACATCGAACGTCTTGCTCTCTTGAGCATACAGTAACACAGATTCTTTAGGGTCGACAGCCTTTCGAAATTGTGATGTCATCTGGTCCAACCACAGTTAGTACACCTGAGGGTACTGAATAAACACATGTTCAGACGCCCGCAAGTTGGAGCAAATAAGAAACGGAGTACTATCCTGCCGTGCCTGCTGTAAAACAAATTGCTTCTCCTGTTCAGATAATACATGCTTGTTCTGGGCCCTTTCGTGCAGCAAAGTATGCTTCACCGTAAGGTTGAGAGTTAAACCTCGGTCATACGAAATAGACAACCTGCCACCACAGTCATGTAATCTTGAACTTACCTTGCACCGTTTGGCCTCTGCATTATGGCTTCTCTGACATCATATATAGGCATGTGTCTTCACACCTTTCTTGTGCGAAACATATCGGAACCCTTCAACGTTTTCAACGACAGATTTAACTTTTTTTATAAACTCTAAGCGGTTATCCGGGTGCACAGGCTGATCGCTTGCATAACAGCATTCGATAGGATACTGCAGCTCCGTCGATGACTGTAAATTACGCCCCTGCTCCCTTGCAATAAACGCTTGCTTGTCTGCAACAAATGGAAGCCAACCCATGAAGTAGATTTTTTCGGGAACAAGGTCCATGGGGTCTTCTCTTCGACAGGTATTACAACTCGTTCGCGGCTCTCCTTTGGTGCTTAAAAACCTAGGCATCTCACGGTATGCTTTACATCTGTGACATTTCATTAGACAAAGAGCCCTTAGGTTGTCCAGGGAAGTTTCCTCTTCGCTCCCATGAAGAGCAGTAACTACTGCTAAGAAAACGTCTGCATCGGTGATGATATCAGCACACGAATCTACACTGAATATTACCCGTAGTATAGCCTCGACCTCGGCAGGTTGCACGACGACCAATTCACAAAGCGCTTCAGAGACGTCATCTGGGCTGGGAAACGTTGCTTCGAAGCACTGGTGAAAAAAAGCTTCGCAGACCACCAGTGCATCTTGGCACTCTGCGGTGAGTTAAACTTCCCCATCCGGAAACAACTTGCTTGAAGCAGCTCGACGAGAGAAAGGTAAAGCAGCGAGAAAACCCCTCTGCAATGCGGGACGGAAGGGTGAAATGACCACCGAGAGTGGGGAGGCGCTGGCGGTTTTGGCAACGGAGCGTGTAGAGAGATGGGGAGGCGAGAGGGCCCAGCGACTCGGCTGGGTGTGAGGCGATGTGCAGGTCGATGCACGGTGCGGGGGTGAAGGGGTGACGGGCAAAGCGGCAAAGCGAGGTGGCCGGGAGTCGGGCGCTTGAGGCGATGCGGGGAGGCGCCAGAGGAATGAAGGGGGCGGTGCGGGCGAAGCGATGCGGGGAACAGTCAGCTGAGGCGATGCGGGGTGAAGCGTCGCGGGCGGTGTCGATGCGGGAGAGCGATGCACTGATGCAGGGTCTGGTAATTCCGTGGCGTTGTGTGCCGCCGTCGTCCAGTCGGGGCGATTGGGCGGCCCAGGACCAGCGGGACCGCCCCCACAGAGCCCCGCAGAGCGTGCCGTGTCGTATGATGCGAGTAAATCACTTGAACGCATACCGCTGGTGGAAATGTGTCTACTTATTTATCCGGTCAAAAGACATTCATATTGATGTAAGCTCTCGTCTTCCTTGAGCATTGTCACATGTTTATGATAAAGAGCAATCCGTACAACGCGATGACGGACTAGGTTAACAGCTCCGTGTCAGTCGCTCTACGATACTCACGATTCTGAAACAGTGCTAAAACTTCGGGTGCAAATAGGAAGAACGGTTTAATAACAGAGTTAGTTTAGTTGCACTGTGGAGCAAGCCGCAGTTGGTGATGTTCGTGGAGCCGCACGGTGATACTACTGTATAACGGCTGGGAAAGAAGGGTGCGTATGATAGTAAGACAGGTGGACACGTGGAGTTAAGTACAGTGTTCCCCCCCAAATTGCATACCTCCCCCAGCGCGTACCCTCGCAACATGCATGCAAGTCGTTGTTACCGTCTCAAAAGCTGGCATTTTGAGTTGGAACGGCCGGCAACCTGCATACTGCATCCATGCATAAGCAATCTGAGATATACCGTGATTTTTAATTAAATATTTGAGGAACATCCCCCGTCTTTGCATAAACTTTTCAAATTCAAACCCGTTTCTCCTTCCTAAGATGAAGACCAGCAGTTTCGCAGATGCGATTAAGAAGCGTACTACAATTGTCCCACACCTGGCCCTTCGCCCTTTTTCCTTTTCCTCTCTCCATTGTATCCACTACCAAGATGAGCCATCCCCTGACGATTCCGCAGAAGCAGCTCATCATGGCTGAGCACAATCGCAGGTGTGAAAAAATCGAGACCAGCAGCCAAACTTCTCTCGCCGTTTGGGCCAAATCACAATTTCACCCCCGGAAAGCGCCTAATCAAACCGCAATTTCAAGGTTGCTCTCTACTAAATCGAAATACACCAGCCTGCCTCCCAGTGTACGAACTAAGTTCAAGAATCTACCCCTCCCCGCTGCACCTAGACTGGAATTGGCGCTGCAAAACTGGCAATGTTACACAGTCGCTAACGGGGTGCAAGTGAATGGTGTGATTCTCAGACATCAGGCAGAGCGGTTTCAAGTGGAAGCCAACAGACACCTCGCAGCTGACCAAAAGCTCACCCTTAAGTTCTCCAAAGGCTGGCTTGATAGATTTCAAAAACGACATGGGCTTAAGTTTCGACGTGTCCATGGAGAAGGACTGAGTGCTGATAGTGCCGCACTCGCTACAGCCCTACCTGAAATCAGGTCGCAGGTGTCTGAATATGAAACCAAAGACGTTTGGAATGCCGATGAATTGGGATTATTTTATCGGCAGCCGCCAGGTTGGTCCTTGTCACAAAAACAACATTCTGGTGTTAAGAAGGACAAGACGCGCATCACGTTCCTAGGCTGCTGTAACTCAGATGGAAGCGAGAAATACCCCCTTATGATAATCGGCAATGCTCTTAGGCCTCGTCCGTTTAAGGGGAAGTATGGACACGAACTGGAGTGTCACTACTACGCGAATAAAAAGGCGTGGATGACTAGGGCATTATTCTTTGCTTGGTTGCGAAGGTTTGATCAATATATTTCGCGTACACCGGGACGAAAAGTGATATTGTTTATTGATAACTGTTCAGCGCACGGATCGGCTGAGGTACTACCAGAACTTCAGAATGTTGATGTCCGATTCCTGCCTCCAAATACAACCAGTCGACTGCAGCCTTTAGATGGTAGCTTTATTGCTACTGTCAAGGCAAAATTTAGGCGTCGTTTACTTTTCAGAGTGTTTGAGAACATGGATTCTGGCAAAAAGTCTATCTACAGCATTGATATATTAACAGCAATGCGATGGATGAAAAAAGAATGGGACACGTTGCCCAATAGTTGCGTTGCCAACTCGTTTAAGCACTGCTTTGGAACGGATGCAAATGTCCACGTGAATCAGTCAGATGAGGTTCAAAGGGATGTGCGGGAACTAATGGTCCAAGATATCTATCAGCATGGACTTCATTTTGAGAGGGTGGTGATTGATAGGCTCGTCAACCCGATTGATGAGGACGATATTATTGAGCCAGTTACTGTTGAGAACCAGGGTTTGTTATTGCAGGTTTAGAGAGTTCGTCTGAGGACTTGCCAGATACTGATGAGGATGATGATAGTCATACTACTGAGGAAGAGCTGAAGGGGTTGGCTGTCGCTACTACCGCATTAGAAGGACTGGGATGGATGGACGAGAGCACTCGAAGGGCTTTAAGAGGTTGCCAAAGAGAACTGAGGCTTGCAAAACAGTCCTCGCTTCGTCAGACCTCAATTGCGGATCATTTTTGTAAAGTCTGAGGCGCCCCCTCACTCCCTGCATACCCGCGTTGTTCGTATACTTTTGACGTTGACCAAGGGGTATGCAAATAGCGGGGGAACACTGTACAGCAGCAGATCGGACCGCTGTAAGGCCTGTCGGGCCGGAGGGGCCGGCCCGCTCCACTGCGGACAGAAAGTGGCGGTGCCCAACGGGCATGACACCCAACCGGGCGCAATTCTGCCTAGAAGTACGTGGAAATAGGGAGGAATGCAGGGGTTGCAACAGACGAGTTGTGTTGGAATGAAAATGTGGCTTTGTAAAGTCCCTCGGACATGCTAGCCGTGGACGGCGAGAAAATTGGGGCGAAGAAGGAGGAATGAAGTGGCGCATCTATCTATGCAGATAGTGTTTTAGTACTTGCTTCCCATATCTTTCTCTAGCGAGGAAGAATAGAACCCTGACACGCCTGGTTTCTGTATTGCTTAATTAAGGCGATACGGAACCCTCAAGGGCTCGCATTCCTCTCAATCTTTTGTTTACTTTCTCTTCCAGATTCTCTGCCCTCTATCGATCCCCCTCTCCGCGCGTCGCGATGCGACGTGGTTTCTGCCCCGCCAGATTCATTAGCATCAGTCTAACTTCATTCTAGAATTCTCAGCTGACACTCGTAGATTGTGAAAAGGCTGAAGCACCACGCCGAATCCGTAGACGCCTCAGGGCGTTACACAAGACTCGATTGACGCGACGCCACCAACGCCACCGATCTAGGATACTGCACACCATGTTTCCCCTCCTCTGACTGTCAACTTGACGCATATTACCGCGACCACCGTATAGGAAATGATGCAGAAAGTCACATGGAGGCCTGATGACACCAGCCCGAAACAAGCCAACGTGTCTCAGTGGATGTGCTCAGTGATGCAGAAGGGATATGTTGGGGGCGCTCCAAGAGGCATACACAGACCTGCTTCCGCCAGAGACTCTGTTCTCTAGAAAGTTTATACACGGCTTGTTTGCACCGCGGATGTACAAGGACTCGTGAGATTTAATCCACGAGAGACAGGGCGGAATTGAAAAACGCAGAGGGCCGCAGATAAAGAGTGCCCTCAACGAGTATCATAGCGACCCTCAGTCCACTCAGGATGCAACCGACCTCGCTCGTGATGCTGTGGAGCAAGAGATCCCCACATTATCGTCACGCCGTATCGATTATGCAAGAAGTTCTTCGCGATCAAGCAACGAGGGCAGGGGAGGAGTAGAGCAATATTCTATTGCATACTTGCAGCCGACAGAGGCTACCGCACCAGCCAGAACGTATCTGCAGAGACGAAATCAGTAATTGGAACGTCCAGCCCCAGTCGACACCCCGAACCCGCACGCCAGATTTCAAGTGGAGCCGTTCAGGGTCGTACCTCCAGGCGCCCTGAGACGTTCACTCCTCTCCATCGGCGAAATGCCAACAGGCAGCAGCACTAATCGGCCCAGTGTAGTGCACTGAGACGCCACTTCCTTCTATCCCGGGACACCTGTCCCCGGCGCCGCTTTCCGCCCTCGCGCGGGACCTCCTCACGTGTATCTGCCACCACGTGTACTCGTGTCACGCCCACGTTTATACATGCCATTCCCCACGTGTGCCCGTGGCCCACGAAAACGTGTCACGGGTGTAGTATAACCCCCCCTGGGGCTTTTTAGTTAGATTAGATCAACAACGGGATCCCATACTGTACAGCCCGACGCTCTACAGTACAACCGCGCGTGTCCACGTGTACACCACGGGGACATGGGACACACGCATACACGTGCAAACGTGTACCGCGCGCGAACGAAGCGGGCACGCACCACGGGTAATACGTGTACTGTCCGCCTCGACATAGCTGACAGTATTACAGTGCAGGCCGACCTGCACTACAGTACCCCACTACAGAACCTCGGTATTGTAGTGTTATGATAGATTGTTTGGTATATTAAATATGGAGCGGACCGACGGCGGGTAGGGGGACAAGCACAGACTTGTCCTCAACCGACCGCCAAGGTCAGTCCACCCAGCCTATTCTAACCATGCGCCTTCGCCTTCGCGCGCGTTAGAAGGGAGGAAGCGGGTAGAGGACACACGCATACGCGAGCGGGCCTAGATCCGCCTCCGCCCGTCAGCGCTGGTACGATACCCAGCGCTGCACCGTTGCGGTGTGGATCACTCGGAGTTGCCGCAAGGCCCTCCGAGAGGCCGAAAGATTCACGCTCAATACTGTGGTGGAGAAGTTCGCAGCGGAACCGTCGGCGCTGCGAGAAACCTCAAGACCTTTGTCGAGGAAACTATCACGGCACAAGCCGAGGTTCAAGCCGCGTGAGAACGCGATCGATTAACCGCCCTTGAAGGCGTACTCACCAAGTCCTGGCAGGCGCATGTATCTGCCATTGTCGAGGAGGCTACCGTCCTGCTGAAACAAGAGGTTGCTGCCACGACGGAGGAACTCAATGCCCTCCGTTTAGAAATTACCGTCTTGAAAACGCACAGCTCCGATCTGTCGCCTGGTCCATAGGGCGGATCGGTGAGTCAAACCCCAGCCACCACTGCTGTGAACCCTCCGACTACAGTCGGAGTAGCTACTCTCTCTCCCGCTGAGAAGTTACCCCCGTTGAATAAGAGCTTGCTCTGTTCTAACGTGACAATGCCAGCGCTGCAAGCCGCGGGATACCGGTCCCTTCCATCGAGACCGCTCCCCAATTCTCCGCCAACCCGCAGGCGTCGCGAATTGCAGCCGGAGCCTCCCGCGAGGGAGCCTCAGCCGGACCTATCTGCCTCGAAGGTGATTTACCTTCCCAGAACTTACTGGGAGGGAACCCCGACCAAGGGAGAAGTTCAGACGACGAGGGGAGTGGACGACAGTCCAAACCCAGTCGGAATGAGCGGAAGTCTCACCGTCGCAAAGGACGAAAGGATGGTTACCCGCCGGACGGATACTCGAGCCCGTACTCGTCATCCTCCTCTGACTCGGGGTCCGATTCCGAGTCAGAGTCGCTCACGGCTCCAATGCCGACGTTCGGCCCTAAACAGAAACTCGTTTCTGTTTGGAAGCCGACGAACCACCGATTCAGAGGTGTTTGCAACTACCGAGAATATCGCCTCGTGGATACCGGTCCGGCCTTGGACGACAAGGTCTACGCGACTCTCCGTAAGAGGATGCAGTACCTCCTCGTTGTTATGGGGGAGCACAAATTCAGCGGGGTAGACCCGATCAGGGTCATCAGTTTCCTTGCTCGTCGCAAGGGAAATTTTTACATCGCCAATATGACCGAGGCGATGGCCCTGATGGCCCTACCCCACCTGCTGGCACCGCCCTCCAAGGAAGCGTATGAGTCCCAGCGTGGTCTTCACCGCAAATCTCAAGGGATCGCGAACTGGGCCGCCGGCGTCAATTGGCTGTTACTCACTTACGCGACGGCCCTCGAGATCGAGCGGGCTCTCACTACTTTTAGGTAGCTACGCCGGAAACCGTCGAGTTGGAAACCGAGTACGCTACTCGAATGTCCACCGCCCTCGGAAGATGCGGGGACGTACACTCTGCATACGAGAGAACGACCCTCTTCATCGAGGGACTCACCGCCGCGATCAAGCCACTGGTGTTACAAGCTTGCGAGGATCGACCGCGATACTCGTTCTAGGATACCGTCACCCATGCCCGTTCGCATGGCGACGCCTTCCGGGCCCAGCACGCTTCTGGGCGCCGCGTGGAATTCGGGAAGCCCCACCCTGTTGCACAGGTCCTCGCCGCCCTCGATGGCGCCCCGTGGACGTCTACCGGCCCCCCTCCCAGTTTCCAAACGGCATGGGGGGCCGACAATTACTTTGCTACCGAATGGGACAACGTCGGGGGGACTCCTTCCCTCCCGACGGAGGAATCCTCCTTCAACGACGGAGATTCGTTGTTTTTCGGCGATCGGCGTAAGCCGTATCAACCCGCTCGAAAGCATACCGAGGGCTCTCGCGGACTTCCACCCGGGCGAGCGTCCCGTAATTACCAGAAGAATCCGCAAAGACCTCCTTCCCCGCAGATCATCTTCTTCACTGTTATCGAGTCGGGGACTACATTTCCTCCGACTGCGATATGAAGGTGAAGGATGTATCCCTCGTACCCCACCAGTACGAGAAGTTGACCCCGGCTCAAAAGAGCCAAGTGCCTCCGATGCGTATCTCCGAGCCGTCGCCCTCCTCAGTTACGAGGCAAACCGGGTAATGAACCCCGAGGCGGCCACCGACCCGCCGCCACACGCCGGTACCGGGACGAAGGCCTTTCCGCTCCCTGTTGGCGCTCATCCTCCTCCGAAAAACTAGAAGAACCTCAGCCTGCAGCAGCTGAGGTAGCCACCGGCTCTTCCCGGGATACGACGCTCCCAACGGCGGAATTGTCCTCAACTCCCAAAACGGATAATCGGTACCGAATACTCGGCCGCAAACACACTGGGTTATCCCAGGGAAACCGCGACCCCGAACATCTCTGTACCTTAAGCCGACCTTGGCGGAGAAACACCCCCTCGCTTGCAAAGGGTGTTAAACATCCCGAGACAATGCTTGTACTGTCCCGGAGGAATTAAAAGGTCTACGCGGACTTTGGATTATCACCATCGATATTGGTGCGCCACCTCACAATATTGGATACAGTAGCTGGTTCCAATTTTGTACGTGTCGACACGCTGCCCCCCGGATGGGAGGCGCTGGTTATTCCGGGTGAAATCCCGACGATCTCTGACGCCAATGGGAGACCATTGCGTACGAGCGGACAAACCTCCCTCATAGTGCGGCTATGCGACCGCACCATGAGGTGTAACTTCATCGTTTTTGAAAGGTTAGCCGCCCCCGTGATACTGGGGTGCGAGTTTAACGACAAGTTCGTCGAAGCAATCTACCCACGGCGGAATGTGGTGGAATTGGACGATGGCACCAAGATACCCATCGTCCGTAAACCGGCGTCTCGGGCCGCGAACGCCCCTGCCCTTCCGTCGCAGCAGGAGTATGCCACCGAAGATGAGATGATTTCCCCGAAGCTCAAGGTGTCTCGCGCTGTGGAAATTCCGGCGGCACCCAGACGTGGGTATACGTCACAAGTGGACGGGCAGGACTATCGGTTTTCGAGGCAAACCCGCAGTTATATGCGAAGCACCAGATCTCCCTCTCCAACGGGGTGGTGCAAATAGCCCTGTTACAGGAGGTCAAGGTCCTTATGGCGAACTTCTCATCCGCCAACAAGAGGTTGCCGAAGAACCAAGTCGTTGGTTTCGTGGCTCCCCATTCTCGGGCGATGGTGCGCACGGCGATGCCGCTGGACGCCGTCCTGGCCGCGGCGTTTTCCGAGGAGAGCCGCTTGTACAGGACAAGAGGCCCCGTCGTGGACCAACGTCCCAAGAGGAGCCATCCCCTCCGCCGAATGCGGTCCCCTCAATCACCTACGGGCGCACGTGCGCGAGCAGGTTCGCACCATGCTCACGCTGTACGCCGGAATGTGGGATGGAAATTTGGGTGAAGTTCGAGCGACAGAACATCGCATCGAACTCACCCCCGGCGCCAAGCCGTTTCGATGTCAGCCGTACCGTGCTGGTCCTCGCGCCCGAGAGGCGGAACAAGCCTCCGTTGACGAGATTTTAGCCAGCAGGGTGATTATCAGGGCCAAATCCGAAAGGGCGTCCCCCGTTGTGCTCATCCCCAAATCAGATTGGAGCCTCCGCTTCTGCGTCGATTATCGACGGCTGAACGCGCTGACCGTGCGTGACACGTACCCCTTCCCCCGTATGGACGAGTGCCTGGATTCCCTCGGAGACGTCAAAGTTTTCTCTTCCCTTGATTGTAATTCCGAGTACTGGCATATACCAGTCGCCGAGGAGGATCGCCCGAAAACCACGTTTACGTGCCACGCCGGGACGTATCATTTCAACCGCATGTCCTTCGGATTGATGAACGCCCCGGCGACTTTTCAACGTATGTTGGATATCCTCCTCTCAGGCTGTCGCTGGAAGAGCTGTCTCATCTACTTGGATGATATCATAATCTTCTCCAAGAATTTCGACACGCACCTCAAGGATGTGGACGTAATACTCCGTGCTTTGCGGCAGGAGGGATAATCACTTCAACTCAACAAGTGTAAAATTTTCCAGGGCTCTGTCGAGTACCTGGGCCACATCATTCGACCGGCGAACTCGAAGTCCATCGGAAGAATGTCAAGGCGCTGTCAGAAACGACTCCCCCACGGACCCAAACCGAGCTGCGCTCGTTTTTGGGGGGGTGTAATGTCTACCGACGTTTCGTTGATCATTTCGCCAAGATAGCGGCGCCTCTTGCGGCAATGCTCCGAAAAGGAGAGCCGGATGTCCTTCCCGATCTGGACGAAGAACGGACCACGGCCTTCCACACGATGAAAGAGTGTTTGATCTCGCCGCCGGTTCTGAAACTCCCGAGACTGGGGCTGCCGTACTCGCTCCACACGGATGCCCTAGAGGCCTAGTTGGGCTGCACGCTACTGCAGACCCACGAGGATGCACACCGATACCCTGTCGGGTATTAGTCACGTACGCTGTCGACAGCGTAAAACAACTTCTCGACAACCGAGAAGGAATGCCTCGCCATTGTATGGGCGGCACAGACGCTCTGCTCATACTTTAAAAGGGAGCGGTTCACAGTCAATACCAACCACCACTCCCTGCGGTGGCTGATGAACCTCGCCGATGCGAGTGGCTGAGTTGCCCGGTGGAGCTTTCGCCTTGCCTCGCCTGGCGTCTTCGACGTGACCTAGGTGAGGGAAATCAAGAACTCCCTCGCCGACAGCTTAAGTCGTATCCCGTCTACGAGGGGTACGACGGCGGCGATCGACGAAGAGATACCTTGCTACGTCGTCATGGACTTCGACGATGAACCTCAATATCAAGAGGATAATTACGACCCTGCCGACGTCGAGATGTCTGCCGTCTGCTACGCCCTCGACCCCCCCGGCCTCGCTCGCCGCAGTAACCCAAGAATATTTCTCTCGTGAAAAGCACTCCGACCCTTTTTGCGAGGAGGTGGCTTCCCGTCTTGAGAAGGGGGAGGGTTATGCCGAACTGCGGCGGTCCTGATTCTTCGTGAATCGGGAAGGGTTTGTCTGCCGAGAAGCCCACCTCGACGATGTAGAGCAGATCGTGGTACCAACAGCCCTCCGAGAAAGGCTGCTGTACCTTTCGCATTACCTCGCCACCTCCGGCCACTCGGGCGGCAGGCCGCTGTTTTGTACTTTCAGGCAGCAGTTCTACTGGCCCAGCATGTCGGTGGATGCTTAATCCACAGTGAGGATGTGCCCCGACTGCGGGAAGGCACGCATCAAATTGCGGAAGCACAACTCCGAGTTGAAGACCTTTCCTCCGTCAGGGCCCTTGAAGTTTATAGCCATCGACATCCTAGGCGAACTGCCCCCCACACCAAGAGAGAATCAATACCTTTTGGTGATGACTGATAGATACTCCATGCTGACCAGGACGGTACGCATCAACAGGATTACCGCCCAAACGTTTGCACAGGCGTTCATTTCCCACTGGGTGTTCACGTACGGAGCACCCGTGCAACTCCTCTCCAATAATGGAAGACAATTCACCTCGAGGTTCTTCCTCACTGTATGTAAGACATTCTCAATCGCAAGCGTGTTTTCCACGGCATATCACCCCCAAAATAATGGGCAGGTGGAAATATTCAACCGTACGTTGGTGTCAACTCTTCGGCATTACCTCGCCAATAACCAACGTGACTGGGGTCTGCACACGGATACCCTCACGTACGGATATAACTGTACGGTTAACCGGATGATTGGGATGAGACCCTTCGACTTGGTGCTCTCCCGGACTCTGAGCCCGCTGGCTCTTCCACAAAAACCCCTGTTGGACCCCTCCACCTCTAGGGCGCAATTCAAGATCCGCTCCTGGCGTGGTTACCCTGTCTCATGACGGCCAGTCTCCATTTACTGGCTGGACAAGACAGATACAAGTGCGATTTCGACAAGCGGCTTCGCTACCCCACTCCTAAGTATCAGGTGGGTCACTAAGTTCTCGTGAAGCGCGAGGCCGCCCTGCGATCCGAGGAGACATCCGAGAAGGACCGAGTAAATATTAAACTCGCACCCAAGACTGAGGGCCAGTTCCCCGTCGTACAAGTGGACGAGCACACCGTCACTGTCCTACGCGAGACGGGACTCAAGGATCGGATACCTCGTGACCGCGTCATCAAGTCGCCCCCGTCGCGCAGCAACGTGGAGGAACTGCGGCACCAAGCGACGCCAACCGGGGAAGATGATAACCGCGCCGACGCAGTACCTCGCGAAGCCACCCCCTCGACACCGGCGTCCGCACCGTCGCGCACATAGGGGCTGATGGGACGCCATTACCGGCGGAGAACGCGAAGACGCCCTCGCGACTGGCAGAATTCCGCTCTTTGGTCGGGAAAGCCGCGGGCCCTCCGCTAGGGGAACCGGCGGCCCGCGCCCCGTTACGTGCTCGCGTACTACGGGGCCCCCTCGGGCCCCCGAGAAAGCGGTGGTCCGGACCGCCTCGTCTGCGTGAAGGAACGCTGCTGAATCCGCCCATACGGCGACCGACCCCGTCCGCCGGGCATTCACTTCGTCCGGAGCGGAACGTCTGGCGGCCAAGTGCACATTTCTCCTCACGGCCCTACGTGTTCGACTCCCCTCACCATCAGCTGAGTCCTTACCTTCGGCCCCCCGGCCGGAGACCGACCCGACACCCACGTCGTACATTCGCTTACCGGACACGGCCCCGGCGACGACGGGATCCCCTTTTCCGGGTGCGCTAGTACGGCTACGACGTCGCCGACTCCACCTGAGAACCCGCACACCACATTGACTACAATAATGTGGTGCGGTACTGTCGCAAGAAGCGGATTCGTAGTCCCGACCGCGCATTGTGGCTGCGCTCTGATAGCGTCGGACTCGAGAACTAGACCGGCTTACCGGAGCCCCTTTACCCTCCCAGGGGGGTACGGAGGGAGTCATCACAGTAAGGCCTCATGGAAACATACGTCACTGCCGCCGATCCGCCACCGTACGTCCCGGCCCGACAAAACCGCCCCTTGACCCCATTTAATCTCTAATTTCTTTGCGGTTGGGTTTTGGCAGACCATTATCCCATTAATTTTCGGTGGGGCTCCCCCCCTCCCGACAGTGCGGTAAGCGATTGTACGGGACCCCCCATCCCCCTTGGTTCCGGGAGCAATGCCTCACGCCGCGAATGGGATCTCTCGCTAAGCCGGGTGGCGTGTTCGCCCCACCCCCCTACGGAAGGGGTACGTCGCCATCCCCACAGACGGAACTCAACCTGCTCTGACGAGGTCGCTACGCGCCGAGTGGCACAGTCATTTCCCCCGCCTCGCCGAGGATGGAGAATCACCCGTCGCCCTAGCCAGGGTCGCCACCCTCCGGTGGCGTGTCCCTCGACCCTCGTCCGGAGGCACCATCAGTGCCCTCGTCGGGTGAGGTCTCCACTCGCCAGGCGGCGTGTTTCGTTCCATCCCGTGGAGTGATAATTGGTTCTCGCTCCAAAGAGGTTTCTACCCGCGGCTTGATGCGCGCATGACCACGCCTCCGTCGGACGAGACGAGCCCCGTCTCGTATTGATGAGGCCGCCTCACGTCCACTGATGGTCTTGTCGTGCACTACGGCCACGTGTGGCAGGCTGTAGGCATAGCGACACGCGTTCGTACGGGTAAGGGAATTCAGGAGATCACTCGGTGGATGACCGGATCCGGGATCCGGGCGCGGCTTGCGCTGTAGAAAAGTAGAACTACAGTCAGCAATAAAGGGGTAGAATTAACGGAAAAACAGAGCTAACGGAGCGGACCGCACAGTAGTTAATGCAGGTCTCGCGCAGGCGGGTCGACGCGCGCGGGGAAGGCAGTTGGGATTCTAGGGGTGTAGATGGCTCGGTCGGTATGAGCTTGCCAGTACCGAGTCGAGGCTACAACCTAGAATCCAGAGACCAAGGTAAAGGACGCCAGGCTTCGTGCCTCTTTACTTAGATTATTGGGTTGACTATATAGTCCCCGCTGCCATAATGGCGAAGCTAACTTATACTGGAAATTAGAACAACCAGAATATAACGGGTGTAGCCCCGAGGGGACTCAGTAAGGCTCCTATTAGTCCGATGGGTTGCGGAGAGATTACACGTGTCCACCTCTGGGGCCCGGCAGAGAGACAGGGGAGTCCACGTGTACCCGTCGTACGCGTGGTGGCGGTGCGTGCGAATTTGGTGGGGTAAGGAAAGCTGTCCATCTATGGTGTACAGTGCACTACAGTGTAGTATAATCACCCCCAATGACGAGGGGGTGAGTACTGACAGTTCGGAAAGACCCCGATCGGCGGGAAGATAGAAGCACGCCCCACCCACGGTACCGAGCACGGGCTCGAGATAGCGGTGGTAGAGCGGGATCAGGGAGGACGTGCGCACGCGCGAGCGGTTCAACGCCTCGACGCCCCGGAGCGGTACTGGGTGACGATCCAGTACCGACGGGCGGAGGCGGAGCCGACTCGTGGACATGTAGCGTGCGTCCTCAACCCGCGCGCGGTGCTACTCTAAGGTAAAACGGACGGAAGCACCTAAAAGTAAGCGGGCGGACCAAGGTGGAGGATACTTGACAAGTCCGTGCTTGTCGTCCTCCACCGCCGGCGGTCGCTCATATTTAATATACAGAGTCACCTATCATAACATTACCGTAGTGCAGGTCGGCCTGCACTGTAATGCTGTCAGCCGTCGGGGCTGCCAGCAAACGTGTCGTACACGTGTGTGCGTGCGCCCCCGTACACGTAGGGTACACGTGTGCGCGCGCACTGAGGTACTGTAGAGCTCGTGCTCTACAGTTATAGATCTAATCTAAATCTAATTCCGGGAGGGGGATATGCTACATGGCCCCCCTCTCAAGTGCGGACGTCCGCGTGCACATGGGCTTGTAGAGCTGGTCGTGACCCCCCCTCCCGGACGAACGTCCGCGTTCGCGGGGTGTGCATGAACAGCGATCTGCTTCTCATCGTTTGACCTGATTCCTATTCCCCCTTCACTGATGACGCCCTCCTGCAGTCGTCATTCGTCCAGTGTTGGTCGTGCATCCCTTCTCCTCCATCTTCCTGTTTCGTGTCGGTGCACCTTGTCTTCGCCGCCGTCAGCGTCCCGCGCAGCAGCTCCATGCATTCATGAGTGCTCCAAGAAGTACGTCCACCTCTTACCTCGAATTATAAACTGACAAGCTGTCCCCCGCAAACGAAGTGACGCGGCAGCTGCGCGTAGTGGTACCCGGAAGGAACCGCCACGCCCTCCAAGTCGAGCCCAGTAGCTGTCGTGCACCTCGTAGACATCTAACGCGCACAGAGCAACGAGCGAGAGGCACGTTCCGTACCCGCGCGCAACTAAAACCCTCATTTATGGCGCGATCCATTACCCGGGGTTCCTTGCTCACTGTGGCGTGTAGTGCAATGCGCCTGTCGGGCAGAGACCGCGGTCCGATGGTCCAGCAAAAACAACAACAGCAGCAAAAAGAAGATCTGCCGATGGCACAGCGCTACGGAGTGTCCGACTCTCCCTTCTCCGTTTAAACGAGCTTGCGACTCGTAGTAGCTCAGATCCCTGATAGGGGGGGCACGGAGAAACAGCCCGGCCCGGGATCGGTGTGGTAGAGACTTGCGAAGAGATCTGCTCGACGAGTGTGGGGTGGGGCGCGTACGTAGGTACCCCGGTTCCACTGGGTTGTAGGGCCAATGCTCGTTGAGCTTCTTCGACACCTTGTGCCGCGACAAGGCCTTCGACGGGGGCGTCGCAACGCAGCCCGACGGGATGAATTGAAAGTAGCAGCGCTACGTCAACCGTGCCGCCCGATGGCTCGAAACACCTACACCGGTTCGGTCGCAACCGACACCGATGGTACCAACACTGGCTCGTACTACGACGGAGCCCTTCGAGGGAGACGTCGTTGCAACAGTCTCCGTCGGAAAATGGGTCACAGTAGCAGCGCTACGTCAACTGTGTCGCCCGATGGCTCGAAACACCTACACCGGTTCGGTCGCAACCGAGGCCGATGGCACCAACACAAGATAAGGGAAACTAGGTAGAATTAGGGATAGAAAGGGATAGGGAAATAAAGGAAAATTGATAAGGAAAAAAGGAGACCCCCAAGCGCAAAGGATAAAGTAATCTGTAGTTAAAGGGAATGTCTTGTAAAAGACGGACTTCAACCAAGGCGATATCAGACTCTGGCAACTCGGGATACCTTTACTGACTTGGTCGTCAGAGGGCTAAGGTATATATCGCCCCGCCGGAGCCTCTACAGTAGCTCGAGGCGCTAGATCCTAGATCTAATCTAGTGTCAGCAAAATTAATGCCAACTAATTAACTAAATAAAATAATTAAAAATTAAAACTGTGCAATTATTCACACGTGTGTCCCCCCCAACCCGGACTACTTTTCATATCCAAATCCAAATATTTTCCTTCTTTTTCACCCCCCTGTAGAGCTCATTATTGCACTACATATCCCCCTCCTGAGCGCTGTTGTACAGCGCCAAGCCATCGTATAATCTCCTGCCGTTCCTTACCTTGTTTCCCAGTCATCAATCACTCTGCGCGGCGTTCTTACAAGGGTAAGACGAAAATACCATGCTTCCTTCTCCGTCGGAACACTCGGACGATAGTGCCACCCGTAAGCGTCCGGGTGTGGGCTTTCCTCGCAAGCCCGAAGTGCCCCGGGGGCTTCCTTCCATACCCCGTCTACCCCCTGTTACCAACCCTACCGAGCCGGCCTTCCATCCGGGCTACCATTCCTCTTCGGTATCTCGCCGTCATCCTCGCTCGAGGAGCTGCAGAACAAAACCATGCGCGATAACGCAGCACTGTTTGCTTTTGCTCAATGGTTCCCCTCTGTGGGCATCCGCGACCTTGACGGCATCAAAATAATTTTGCCGATGACGCGGGCATGTTGCCCCGTAACCTCCCTTTGCAGGCCATTCACACCTTTGATTGGCGCACCCGCATCGCTATACCCACTGTAGTGCAATACGCACCTGGAAAGGGGGGTGAAAAGAAAGGAAAATATTTGGATATGAAAAGTAGTCCGGGTTGGGGGACACTTGTGTGAATAATTGCACAGTTTTAATTTTTAATTATTTTATTTTATTTAGTTAATTAGTTGGCATTAATTTTGCTGACACTAGATTAGATCTAGGATCTAGCGCCGCGAGCTACTGTAGTGGCTCCGGCGGGGCGATATATACCTTAGCCCTTTGACCACCAAGTCAGTAAAGGTAACCCGAGTTGCCAGAGTTGAAAATCGCCTTGGTCGAAGTCCGTCTTTCCCAAGACGCTCCCTTTTACCACAGATTACGTTATCCTTTGCGCTCGGGGGTTCAGAGTTGAAAATCGCCTTGGTCGAAGTCCGTCTTTCCCAAGACGCTCCCTTTTACCACAGATTACGTTATCCTTTGCGCTCGGGGGTTCCCTTTCCTTTTCCTTTATTTCACCTATCCTTTTCTATTTCTATCTCTATTTATATTCCCTTATCTTGTGTTGGTGCCATCGGCTTTGGTTGCGACCGGACCGGTGTAGGTGTCTTTGCCATCGGGCGACACGTGGGTGTAGCGCTGCTACTTGTTTACGTCCACCGACGGAGGCTGTTGCGACGACGTCTCCCTCGAAGATCCTGTTGTGTATACAGGACAGTGTTGGTTCCATCGGATACAGGTTGCGACTGTTCCGGTGTTGGTACTTTGCCATCGGGCAGTACGGAGGTGTAGCGCTGCTACGTGTTTGCTAATTCCCGTCGGGCTGCGTTGCGACGCCCCCGTCGAAGACCTTATCAAGGTTATAAGGTGTAACAGGCGCTCCGCGAGCATTGGATTTACGACCCATCGGGCCCGGCTTCCTAATTACCGCCCCGAACTCGCCGGGCAGCTGCCTGTAGACTCTACCACCATTCGTCCAGGGCCGGGCATCTTCCTTTTGCCCCCCCTATCAGGGACTTGAGGTACTGTGGGCCGCAAACCCACTTAAAGGGAAAGGGAGAATTGGACACTCCGTAGGGCTGTGCCGTCGGCAACTCTTGTTAGTTTTTGTTTGTTGGTTGTGTTTTCGCTGGACTGTTGGACCCTGGTTCCGGCTTAACAGCCACATTGCACTACAGAAATGGTCTCCCGACCTAGAATATGGAAACTACGAAGCCCGACCTAGAATCTGGAACTGAAATCAGAAGTCGTAAATAGGTAAATTAGTTCGATAGGTCTCGTTTATTAAGAGCGGACCATGGCATCAAGCCAACCCAAGGACGTCGGTCCTGGGGTCAGAACGGCTGGATCAGCTCAAGAGTCGAGGATTCCGCGAGGACCTCGTACACGAAGCCAAGGAAATTCGGCTACTGATCCAGTTTTAGAAGCGTCCCCTTCGGGGACGGCCGTTGAGAAAAATGGCCTGGAAGAGAAGTTCGAGAAGTTGAGCCAGGAGATTCGTCAGGAGACGAAGAGCAAGTTCGACGAACATCTGGGCAATTTTCAGAAGCAACAGGGGTTGCTAAAATCCGAGTTCCACGCTGCGCTTGAAGAGCTGAGAGCCCGTGTGGTTCTCGTTGAGAATTTAAGTACCGATACGTCCCCGGGCCGAGATCCGGGAGTGCTGGATTCGCTAAAGCTCGCCGCGAAAGAAGCGCGGCGAGACGCGAATCAGGCCCTGGAAACGCTGGCCAAGACAGGGGACAGCATCGACGACCGGTTCTACCGCGCTTCGCGGCGACTCAAGGACCTTGAGCAAGCTGCGGGCCGGGCCGAACCAAGTTTGGACGCGGGACCGCTCTCCGATGGAGAAGAAATCGACAGTCCAACGAAGAAGGACCAGTCAGTCCGGATCCGGGATTCCAAGTGGAAGAGCCCCAAGTCGGCCAAAGGCCGAAAGAAGAAGAAAAGTCACTGTAGTGACGACCGCGAAAATTGCGGCTCAAATTCGGAGTCGAATGTTTCAGAAGAAAATGGTGACGACGGCTCGTCGAACCATTCAAGAAATTCCGACCGAAGATCGACAGAAGGGAATGGAATTTCGTCAATAAGAAGAGCTCCAAAAGAGACGGAGTCACTTCGTCCGCCTCGCGCAGAGACAAGGAAGCGGAGCCAGAAGACATCGCGACGCGGCGCGGACCGCGATGGGAGGAGTTGGAGGACTTAAATCCGACCAAACACCTCTTCAAGAAGTTGCTTTCGTACCGGACGTACCGCCTGCGGAACCCGCAGACACGTTTGTCGGGCAAGCGGCGGACCGCCGTGCGAAAGATCAGAAGAGACGTACCACCAAAGGTGAAGAGAGACCATACATTCACAGGAGACGATGGCGTATTGGTTCTAGACATTTTAGCTAAGATAGTCCTAGAATTCGACACCCAGGAGATGAACGAAGGCCAAGCGATCGGCTTGCTACCGGAGTTCCTCAGCGGAATCGCCTTGAGACAGTACACTTCGGTGTCACAAACGGCGGGGTCCCACCATGGGAAAATATCCGTCTGGCGGGAGGCCGTACAGTGGCTATTGCGAAGCTTCGCCACCGATGAGGCAATCCGCCAAGCGGTACTCGCTTTACGGGAAGTACAGCAGCTACCATCTGAAGACGAGATGGAATTTTATATCCGTCGGACGGACGCGAGCAATCGATGTGGAAACGTATATTCGATGGAAGAACAAATGACGATGTTTATTGAAGGACTCGATTCGAGTATCAAGCCGATGGTATCTCAATACCGACAAGACAATCGGGACGTTTCGTTTTTGAGACTAGTTAATTACGCGAAGGCGCATGGCTCGGCGAGCCGCGCCAAGGAGAGGAAGACTAGGAGAGTCACCATTCAAGCGCCAGCGACGCTAAGGATGGGGGGGAAGCAGAAGCCTTCGCACCCCACGCGAAAAACCCGCGGCGCTGTCCACTTGGCAGACTCACTGTCTGCGTCCAGAGGACCGACCTCGAGTTGCACTCACTGCTCGACAAGATTAGGCAGATCGACTGGGACAGCGTTCCCCCTTACAACTCTTCCCGCTCCTTCGCAAAGCGACGTACCTCCTTTTCTCCCGGACGTAGTCACAGCGCGGCGGGTGATTTCGTCTGGTTTAACCCCTGGACGTCGACGTTGTGTTCGTCCTCAGAAGCTCTACTGAGTCGACAGTTCGGGAATCAAATCCCCATCCCCGACGCGGTTCCCGAGCGAGGCGTGGACCCTCGTGCAGAGAGCGTGTGCTCTCGACCGTCCGGCCCTTCGTCTCCTCGTTCCGCGGTCCAACCTTCCACGCCGGACGTACAGTCCCCAACGCCTTGTCTCACCGAGCAGTCTTTGCCTGCAATTCCACCTCAGCCGGTTCTTTCACTGCCACGCCCCCCTCCGGTGTGTCCATCCACACGCGAAAGTCCTCCTCGCGTCGTGTGTCCCTCAACAAACTCAACTGAACCCCTATCAGTCCGGGAAGTGCCGCCGTCTGACGTGGGTCCGACCCCACGTCAGACTTCCCCTGTACGTGAGGAACCCATCGTCACGCCTGCCTTAGATCCCCCGTCACCCTCAATTCCTAAAGAAAACAACGCCGCCGCTGGCGTCTATCATCGCCTTCTTCGCGATCACGGCGTGGAGGTAGAGGCCCTTCGGGGTGCAACTGTGGAGGACCTACGAGTCCTAGCCCGCATGATTACTTCTCTGCCGAAGGAAAGATCCTCCGGTGTTCCGCTCCCTTGATCTGCCATCTGCGGCGGACCCCTCATGTCCATCTTCACCTCCGTTCCCCTTTAGGATTAATGAAAGGTGAATCCTCTGCGTATCTGTCGTCCCTTTGCATTCCCCCTCTTCATAAGCATCCCTTTTCCCATCGTCGAGCAGGCCGCGTACAAAACGGCCCTCGGTTACCTCCTCTTTTACGGTCGAGCTCCTGTTTCTATTCTTGCCTTTCCTTCTCTTTTTCTCATCCTTTCCCAACTCAGTCTCACACGGATCCTTGTCATTGTGACGACGCTACACGGCCTCGGCTCTTCGTTTGCAAAGCTCATTATTGTTGACTTCTGAGAGACGCGGGTGAGTTCGGGATTTCACAACGAAAATAAAAATGAATTATTGCCGCGTTCGGTCACTCAGTCAAGCTCGCCGAGAGGAGACGACAACAAAATTTTGAGGTACACTGTACAATTCCTCCAAGGTAAAATGTCCACTTCACCCTTCATCTCCTCCGATGGTCTCATAGCGTCGAGCGCAATTGGTTCCTTCACACATTCCTTCTCACTTTCGTCCCGGCCTGCACTGACAGCCCCACACACGGTATAACTCTGGAAAGAGAGAAACAACGTAGGCCGTGTACGTTTAGCTGGCGTAACCTTGAGTCCTTAGAGGGCACCAATAAAATTTCTCTTCCGAATGTTCCCTTGACTTCGACTCAGTAGCATAGTCCCGTCAAAAAAATGGAAATAATTCTAAGTCGACGCGGGCGAGTGCGGAGGTCAAAATTAGTGCAGTGATAGATACAGTGCTTTGCAAGACCTGAAACAGTATGGGAGTAGTCGGTGCCATTCCCTTAGTTCTTTTCTCGGCTCTATGTTACCCTCTCTTTTTTTGTGTCTCGAGATGTGTCATGCGCGGATCCTTAGTAGGGCACAGGAGCGATCCGACTTTCTCGATTCTTCCATGGTCCTCCTCTTGTCCCCAGAAAGGACGACGCCTGTCTTCACAAGTCTGAATGTCCCTGCATGGTGCCTCAGTCGACCAGGGGTCTATCACAGCCTCGACCACCGGCGGTGTACGTCGTTACGTCGCGCGTGGAGCTTCCCCTGCAGGGTCTCTCTAAGGCTATTCTCCAGCTTCTTGTTTCCCCTCAACGCGGGGTTCTTCCTTAAAATAGACTTCCTTTCGATACTCCTAATCCGGTGTGTCTGCGTGACTTGTCTTCCCAAAAAAATGACAACAGCACGAAGAAAACAGGATGACAATAGAAAAGCAGAGGAGTAGGAGGGACGGAAAAGTAACAAGGTAGCAAGTTGTTCAAAAAAATAGGAAAAGGTAAGGAGGGGAGCAGCATGATAATTCACTCGGGGTGTGAACGAAAATGTGAACTAGACGTCCGTCGTCGTTACAGGAAGCAGCCGGGTCGTCAGCAAAAGGCTCATCGAGTGATGATAAAAATATCACAATTCGTTTCCCATCTCTCTTTTGTTGTTCTTTTCCTCCTGTGCTCCGCGGACGTGAACACGGAAGTCGGCGCATGTGAATAGTCGCGAGGTAAGGGTAGGTCATCAAAAAGAACTGGATCGATCTTCGTCGTACTGGGGCCCCCCCAGGCATGCAGTGACAGTCACTTGGACATCGTCATTCGGGATTACCTCCCTCGATCTCTTACACAGCAATTTTTGCCTCCAAACACTCCAGTCGTCCTGGTCTCCTTTCCGCGGACAAATCCCCCATTTCGCTCTCTTTCTGAGCTTGACAGCTCTAGCTGCTGTTAGCAATGCCGTTGGTAGTAAAACAGGGTAGCTGGCGGCTAGGCAGTTTCGTGGGAGTGGATTCTCATGACGAGCGCGATCTTCGGTTGCCGAGTTAACTCCGGTCCCTCGGACTCCTCTCCGTTCGCGTGTACAAAAGAGCCCTCATGGTAGAAAGGCGAAACATCGTGGCGTAACGCCTTTGTGTGACGAGAAACAAAGCAAAGGAACTCGTTCTCCTTCTCGGTGTGCACACCGCATTGTTCTTCGATGGCGATCGTCGGGTCGCCGCTCTGACTTGGTCTGGGGACCTTGATGGATTGACGTCGAAAATCTTGTTCGTCGTCGTTCGCGACGTGGGGTTCGCGTTCTGTACGTCACAAAACAAAAATAAATACACAAACAATATCAAAAACAAAAGAAAGGAAAAGGTTCTGGTGGCAGGCTGGTAAGTAGGTTGTTCGTGGCGCAGGTCAAGTGTAGGCGCGACTAAACCCCTCCGTGCCCCCGTGATAACACATTAGTGTCCCCCTCGATGACGAAGTCGGTGGATAGATATGACGCGTAACACGCGAGCTCGTGACCCTGTGTTGCCATCGGCAGGAGTCTTGTGCCTTCTTCGATCGACTCAGAAAAGGGACGGATATCCTCAGCCCTTGTACGTGGCAGTGCAGTTGCCCGTAGTGTCGGCGTGTCAGGGCGGTCATGGTCATTGTGGAATCATCTTGTCGCTCATCGAGCGGACTGTACGCGCTGCAAGTGAACCGGGAAAGTGCCCTTGGGTGCAATCGGTCATGGCTTCGCCTGTGGCAAGTCTTGAGTGTGTATGCGGTCGGTGTGAAAATTGCCAACAACATTTCGTACAAGTGTGGGCAATTCCCTGAATTATAGTTAGTTTTTCGGAGACTGGCTGGAGCTCCGTCTACGACTTATACCGATCGTTTGACAGCCCACTGGCGACCCATCCATGTTTTTGGATTAAATTACGCTTCACTGGTGCGGACCGCTGATTCAAACGTCATTCCTTCTCTGTCCGTTGATGACGCGTGGGGGTGATCCTGTAGACTCCGTGCCTCCTCAGGGAATCCCCTATCTCTCTAACGCCTTGAACACGAATCGCGTATCCGCTCCATCCTTTAACTGGACTCCGACCTTTGCTTTTCTGGCACGCCTCACTCTGAGTTTCCCCCTTCGCACATCTGCCCTCTCCATCTTCTCGCGCTTCCAGACTCTTGTGAGCACCACTCTTGGCTGTCTTCGCGCCGCGTCTCAAAGTACCAATTCCAACTTGACGACATCCCAACGGGTGTTACCCCGCTTGGGCGCGTCCGACTTGCGGCGGCAAGGATAACTTCTTCCTTCGGAAATATCTCACCACGGCGCTGCGCGGAAATTGCGCGACTGGTTCCAACGTCGCGTCCTTCGTCTCATATCCATACCATTTCACCCTGGGGACTAAATCCTCATCTTGATACCCGTGATCGATGATCTTTTCTATCACGTACTCGGCATTCTCATTTTCTTCCTCACGTCCTGGGTTACTTTCTTCCCCCTCCTGAAGATTTTCCGACTCCTCCAACTCTTCTGAGTTAGTTGTCCTCCGTAGGTCTTGCGGTATCTCCGCTGACGGGTTTCGACTGACAACATCTTCCTCGTCCTCTAACATCTGCGCTCGCGTGGGAGGACCTTCCTCACTCTCCATCGCGTCGCGTTCTTGATTCCCCTCGCGTCCGCTGAGGAACTGTACAGCCTGTCATAGGCCTGATATCGGCATGTAGTCCATGGGACTAGGGGCTAATTTGACTCTATCTCGCGACCCGCGCTTTTCTTGGTCGCCTATGGCGATGACAACCGTGTTCTTATCTGATTTCTTGACTGCATACGGTCCCGTGGCAACTTGTGCCAGCTTGTGTCTAGGTTATGTTGCAGTCCCCTGTTCCTTCCGGAGGAAAACGTAGGATTCTGAAGGGATGTCATACTTCGGCTTGCGAAGCCTTGCGTCAAAGTTTCGCTTGTAGCGCGCTTGTTCTTTTCGCAGGCTCTTATCAGCGCCTTTCATCACGCTTTCCAACCACGACTGCCATTTCAGGTAGTACGCTCGATTCGAGCTAAATGCTTCCAAACTTGGCTGCGCTTGTAACGCAATGCTTCTCGGCGCCCGAGCTAACACCAGCTCGAAAGGCGCGATGTTCGTAGTTCGATGAACTCGCGTGTTGTATGCGAACGTCACAGCGTCGCTAAATAGGTCCCAGTCCTTGGGATGCTCTCCAACATATTTTCGCAACGCGGAAGTCAGCGTGCTGTTAAATCTCTCAACTTGGCCGTTGGCTTGCGGGTGGTACGTAGTCGTGAACACATTGCGTATGCCGAGAATTCGACAGACGTTCTGAAAGAACCGGGCCGTGAACTGTGTTCCATTGTCGGACAGCAGCTTGACCGGCGGTCCGTACACGAATACCCAATGGTGAACGAAGGCTTGTGCGATGTGCGCAGCTGATATCTTCTTCAACGGTACGGTTCGTACCAGTTTCGAGTATCGATCGCTGATCACGTGAATATACCGATTTCTTTGCTTAGTTGTAATTAGCTCGCCGAGGATGTCGATGGCGACAAACTCCAGCGGGGCTTTGGGCGTGAACAGCTTCATTTCCTTCGTGTTTTTTTTTAACTTCACCCTTTCCCGCGCGCATGCGGCGCAATTCTTCGCGACTGCATAGCAGTCTAGGGCCATCGTAGGCCAATAAAAATATCTTCTCAATGTCTTGTAAAGTTTCCTGCCTCCGGGGTGGCCTGCCAATTTTGCGTAGTGGCTCAACCCTAGGACGCGGTCCCTTAACGATTGTGGTATCACCACTTGTACAAACTCCGCCGCGGTACGGCATAGAGTTCCTTCGAGTTCCTCGGTCTCCATGCTGAATGTTCTCACCTTTCCGGCGTCCATTTCTTCCTTGATGCGATTGCAGAAGGGGTCGACGGCTTGCTCGCGAATGAGCTCCTCCGGAGTGACAGCTTGGAATTGATCGAGGCGATCAGGGGCGGTCCACCCCTCAAGAGCGAGGATGTCGTCTATCGCGTCAAAACTTTCCTCGTCCTCCACTGTACCCTCGGCCGGTTTGGCCATAAAGCATGGGATTTCGTCGTCGATTTCGTCGACGGTTTCTCCTGCGGTCCGTAATCTTGACAGGGCATCAGCTTGGCTGTTAACCTTGCCCTTCTTGTACTTGATTTCGAAATCAAATTCCTAGGGGCGTAGCCTCCATCGGATTAATCTCCCGCTGGGGTCGGTTACGTTCATCAACCACCTCAATGAGGCATGGTCGGTATGCACGATGAAGTGCTCGCCATATAGATATGGTCTTAAAGTCTGTACGGCCCAAATTACCGCTAGACATTCTTTTTCTGATACAGAATAGTTTTTCTCTGGTGCGGCTAACGTTCTTGAAAAGAACCCGATGGGTTTGCGTTGCGCATCCGGGTGTGTTTGAAATAATACAGCGCCGATTTGATAGTCGCTTGCATCGGTATCTACCGAGTATGGTAGGTCCTTCTTCGCCAGCGCCAACACTGGCGGTGCCAGGATGGCGTCCTTGAGCTTATGAAAAGCTTTCTTGCATGGTTCGTCGAATCCGTCCAACTGGACCGGTTGTCCTTTCTTCAACAGTTGGTTTAGAGGCTGCGCAATTTTCGCATAATGCGGAACGAACCTGCGGTAGACATTGCAAAGTCCCAGGAAGCTTCTAAGCTGTGTCTGTGTTCGCGGGTACCGCACTTGTTCCAACGCGGCGGTTCGCGCGACATCGACTTCTAGAGTACCTGGGCGGACGACGTGGCCCAGGTGCTTGATCTTTTCCACGAAAAATTCGCACTTGCGAAGCTTGAGCTTGACACCTGCCGTTTCCAATACGGAAAGTATTTCATCCACATGCACGATGTGCTCCTCCCACGACTTGCTAAAAATTAGTATGTCGTCCAGATACACCAAACAGCATTTCCAACGGAACGGGGAGAGCAGGATATCCATTGCTCTCTGGAACGTCGCTGGCGCGTTGGTTAGCCCGAAGGGCATTCTTGAGAAGCGATACAGACCTGAGTGACACGAAAATGCGGTCTTGTCGCGGTCGCGCTCAGGGATAGGCATCTGCCAATATCCCGAAATCGCGTCCAACGCGGAGAAAACCTTGGTGTCACCAAGCGAGTCTAGACACTCATCCATGCGTGGTAAAGGGTACGTGTCCTTCACCGTCACTGCGTTCAGCCTGCCGTAATCTACGCAAAAACGCATTGACCCGTCCGGCTTGGGCACCAGCAACACGGGCGACGCCCATTTTGACTGCGCTGGTTCTATCACTCCTGCCTGTAACATCTTCTGCACCTCTGCATCTTCTACTTCGCGGGCTTTAGGCCCGGCCCGATACGGGGCTTGTGCGATGGGACGAGTCTCGGGGATCAACTCGATCCGATGGACTGTGGTATTAATTTCACCAAGCCTCCCATCCCACATCCTTGAATACTTCTTCAACATCTGACGGAACTGCTCGCGCAGCCGGTCCGGGACGTGGCTCAGGTCGAGGTCCTCCACGTCCGGCGGTGGCGGCTCAATCCTGCGTTGCGGCTTCGTAGATGCCGACGCGGAGAGCCCTGCCGACCGTTCTTCTGGCTGGTCCTCGCGCGCTTGATCCGACGGTTCGCATCTTGTCTCGCCCGTAGGCGCCTCGGTGGAATTAGGAAAATTGTCTTTCTTCCTTTCTTGAATTCCGAGAACTTCACCAATGGTGGTTTTGCTCTCGAGCGCGGCTCTCGGATGCGGTAATAATTCTGCCACCACCTGGCCTTTTTGCACTCTGACAGAATACGTCCTAAAATTCGCAACGAGTAAACGAAATGGCCTGTCAGGCTCAACCTGAACGACACCATTCGTGCACGTCAACCCGTGCCTTTCGTACAACTACGGATACGGCTGAACCACAACCAAGCCCGCCCTCTTCGAGGTGCATTCCACGACGTGTTGCGTCCCTAGCTCGATAGTCGTGGCTCTTACCGCTTTCACCTTAGGGGAAATTCGCTCCACCTTTCCATCGTTCTCGTCCTCTCCCGGGACGAGATTCTTCTTTCCTATTCTCGTCGAGAACCGCCTAACTATCGGAACCTCCGAGAAATCCGCCAACTCAACCGTTTTCTTCCTTGGATAAATTGCTTCCACAAACCGGTCACAGTAGTCCGCGCCTAGAATTAGCGAGACGGCTAGTTTTTCGCATACAATAAACTCGGCGGCAGCCACAAATCGTCCAAGTCTCACTGGCATCTTCATGGTTCCGAGAGTCTGGAGTGGCCTGTTATTCGCGTCGCCAATGTCTTGGGTCGGTCCGTAGGACACTAGAGATTCCATTCCAGCCGGGAGTTTCGATTTTCGCACAAGGTTTGGTCCCGCGCCGGTGTCTAATACAGACAACACCCGGCTCATCAATCCAACTATTGGTCCAATGTCCACGTAAACTTTATAGTTTTTTCGCGCAAGAACCAAAATCTTCTCGGGACACTCCCTTCGCTTAACCCTGTACCAGGGTCTTCGAACTTCTTCCAACGGATGATCTCTGGCTCGGCTCAAAATTTTCTTGACTTGAGCTGGCCCTTTGCGCTTATCCACCCACACATCAACCTCCTCATCGGGGCCAAAAATTTCCTTTAGAGACGGGGAACGGGGCTGAGCCCCGGGCACAGTACGTCGACCCTGTGCCTCTTGCGGCTCATGCGAGATTCCCCTCTCTATTTTTCCTGCCGCTGCGGGACCCTTCTCACGTCCGACGACGCGGGCCCCGCGGTGGGCCCTCTGAAGGGTTGGTTCACCCTCGTCGTTGAAGCACTCGGCGTGCTCGCCGTCTGCGAATCGAACCAATTCTTGACCTTCAGGTAGCTCGTCGATGGTATTCCTAACCTCTCCATCGGAGACAACGCCTCATAATTTTCCAAAACTCGATGCATTTCCCGGAGGGAAAGTATGCACGTTGGTGCGGCGTGCCCCTTTTCATAACAATGATAGCACACCAGTCCGTGCGTCTTGACGGGATATTGCGGCCTAGGTCCTCCACGGGCCGGCGGCCTTCCTTGATGTTGCGGCCTCCCCATCCAGTCTGGCCTTCGAAACGTCGTACCCTTGTCCTCCATCGGAATGCGCGCCGCCGGCGTGTGGCCGCGCCCCCGGAACGTCATCACGGGATCCGTGGGCTCTGAAAACGACTCCGTCGTGTACGTGGGCGTCGGTAGAGTTGACGACCGGCTTGCCCCGTAGTCCTCGTGTCCGTAGCCCTCCGATGGCTCAATAAAATTGCCTTCGGCTACCAATGCTCCTCCGTACTGACTTTCGCTGTCTCCGTGCGCACCGCACTCATCTGACGCGGAAATGGACTCGGCCAAATGGACGGCGGTGTGACTTTTGCGACCGGGATAAGAAGCCCTCGGCTTCTTACCGCCCCTGATCGTCGACGGCGTCTGAATCGTGACCTTCTTGGTCTTCTTGTCCTTAGCGCGGCTCGCCGAGCCATGCGCCTTCGCGTAATTAACAAGTCTCAAAAACGAAACGTCCCGATTGTCTTGTCGGTATTGAGATACCATCGGCTTGATACTCGAATCGAGTCCTTCAATAAACATCGTCATTTGTTCTTCCATCGAATATACGTTTCCACATCGATTGCTCGCGTCCGTCAGACGGATATAAAATTCCATGTCGTCTTCAGACGGTCTTTGCTGAACCTCTCGCAATGCGAGCACGGCTTGACGGATCGCCTCTTCGGTTGCGAAACTGCTCAACAACCACTGTACGGCCTCCGGCCAAACGGATATCTTTCCTTAATGGGACCCGGCCGTCTGAGACACCGAAGTGTACTGTCTCAAGGCGACGCCACTTAGAAATTCGGGCAACAAGCGGATCGCTTTCCCCTCGTTCATTTCTTGAGTATCAAACTCTTGAACTAATTTTGCCAAAAAATCCAACACAAGAACCCCGTCCTCACCTGTGAACGTGTTGTCCTTCTTCACCTTAGGCGGAATATCTCTCCTGATTTTTCGCACGGCGGTCCGCTGGGAACTTGACAAATATGTCTGTGGGTTCCGCAAACGGTACGTTCGGTACGAAAGTAATTTCCTGAAGAGGTAGTTGGTCGGATTCAGCTCCTCCAACTCCTTTCATCGCGGCCCGCGCCGCGTTGCGACATCTTCGGGCTCCGCGTCCTTGTCTCTCCGCGAGGCGGACGAAGTTATCCCGCCCCGTCTGGAGGTAATTTTCTTGCCCCGCGAAATTCCTTTCCCTTCCTCTGAACGATGTTCGGAATCGCTGGCATGGTTCGACAAACCGTCGTCACCATCTTCGGAAAGGCCATTCGACTCGGTCATTGAGTCTTGGTCCTCCGGCTCGTCACTACAGTGACTCTTGCTCCTGCGTCGCAGATTCTTCTTCGAAGTCTTCGACTTGGAACTCCGCTGTACCGCGGCCTTGTCCTTCTTCGATCGACGGTCGCCTTCTCGACCCGTTGGGAGCGGCTCTTGCCCGGCGACCTGTTCGAAGTCCTTGAGGCGATGGGCGGCACGGTCAAACTTGTCGTCGATACTGTTTCTAAATTTCCCCAAGGACTCCAAAGCTTGATTCGCGTCGCGCCTTGCGTCCTTGACCGAACTTTTCAACGAAGCTAGGACCTCCGGCTCCAGACCGTCGGTTGCCTCACCTCGCTCCTTCTCGACGAGATCCACTCGAGCTGATAGTTCTCCTAAAACGGCGTGGAACTCGGATGCTTGCAACTCCAGTTGCTTCCGGACGAGGGCTAATTCAGCCTCGAGATTTTTCGTCATCTCTTGGCGAATTTTCTCACCCATCTTCTCGAACCTGTAGGATAGATTATCCTTGTCGGCGTCAATCCCCGTCGGGGATTCTTGACCTTCGGGATCCGTGGCCGTATTGGCCTGGCTTCGGGTGCGAGGACCTCGCGGGATCCTCGACGCCCTTGCCGATCCGACTCTGCTCGCCCCGGGACCGACGTCCCCGGGTGCGCTGGTCGACATGGTTCGTTTCAAAAAAGAATCTAACTTAACACAAAGAAAAAAATGGAAAACGCTACAGCACCTGAATAGACTTACGTCGCAGAGAAAACTCCTGTAGTTCTTTTCAGCTTACGCAATTTCTAAGTCGGGTCTCCAGTACGCAAAATTCTAGGTCCGGAGACCACTTTTGTAGTGCAATGCGTCTGTCGGGCAGAGACCGCGGTCCGATGGTCCAGCAAAAACAACAACAGCAGCAAAAAGAAGATCTGCCGATGGCACAGCGCTACGGAGTGTCCGACTCTCCCTTCTCCGTTTAAACGAGCTTGCGACTCGTAGTAGCTCAGATCCCTGATACGGGGGGCACAGAGAAACAGCCCGGCCCGGGATCGGTGTGGTAGAGACTTGCGAAGAGATCTGCTCGACGAGTGTGGGGTGGGGCGCGTACGTAGGTACCCCGGTTCCACTGGGTTGTAAGGCCAATGCTCGTTGAGCTTCTTAGACACCTTGTGACGCGACAAGGCCTTCGACGGGGGCGTCGCAACGCAGCCCGACGGGATGAAATGAAAGTAGCAGCGCGTCAACCGTGCCGCCCGATGGCTCGAAACACCTACACCGGTTCGGTCGCAACCGACACCGATGGTACCAACACTGGCTCGTACTGCGACGGAGCCCTTCGAGGGAGACGTCGTTGCAACAGTCTCCGTCGGAAAATGGGTCACAGTAGCAGCGCTACGTCAACTGTGTCGCCCGATGGCTCGAAACACCTACACCGGTTCGGTCGCAACCGAGGCCGATGGCACCAACACAAGATAAGGGAAACTAGGTAGAATTAGGAATAGAAAGGGATAGGGAAATAAAGGAAAATTGATAAGGAAAAAAGGGGACCCCAAGCGCAAAGGATAAAGTAATCTGTAGTTAAAGGGAATGTCTTGTAAAAGACGGACTTCAACCAAGGCGATATCAGACTCTGGCAACTCGGGTTACCTTTACTGACTTGGTCGTCAGAGGACTAAGGTATATATCGCCCCGCCGGAGCCTCCACAGTAGCTCGCGGCGCTAGATCCTAGATCTAATCTAGTGTCAGCAAAATTAATGCCAACTAATTAACTAAATAAAATAATTAAAAATTAAAACTGTGCAATTATTCACACGTGTGTCCCCCCCAACCCGGACTACTTTTCATATCCAAATCCAAATATTTTCCTTCTTTTTCACCCCCTGTAGAGCCCATTATTGCACTACATGGCGTCATTCTGGAAGCCCTCCCCCTGTTGTGGTTAGAACATGTGTCACACTGCGAGATATAGACCTTCGCTTTTGCTTTGCCGGCTCTCCCGCTCTGAACGGGACGTTCTGTTCCCTTTTGGTTGTTGCCCGTTGTGGGAGAGAACAGAGAGACGCACGCTTCGCACGTCTTGGAATTTCTTCCGAGTCCCTCTGTTGGTCTACTTCGGTGGGGGGACCTCTTTCTCTACCGCCGGCATCGGATGGCGGATTAGAAAGTCCAGTCTGACCTAGTGGTGCGTTCGACGCGGGGCTCGCAGATGCAATGTCCGGATTTCATCTAGAGCCGCGCTAGTCTTCGTTCTCTTCCAACCCTTCTATTTGCCGCAAGGATTCCTCAACTCCCCGAATATTCAGCCTGAGGCCGGCTTGGGCCATGTTCTTTCGACATCACCACCCCGACCTGCTACAGTTCCCTCACTGGCGACCCTGACATTAGGAAGCGTAGTCCTGGCGAGAATAGGGTCATCATACTTAAACACCTCCAATATCCTGAAAGGAAGCGTGAGCATATTCGATCTCATACCAATCGTCCGATCAAGCCCGCGAAAGGTACCCAGAGGTTTACCCAAACAGCAGAGATTATCAGCATCAAAATTCAAACCATACTCTCCGACGCCAGCTACACCTAATCATGTCGCACTTTGCGACACGTCAAGCCGTAACACTGAGCCGTACCCAATGAGGGGCCCATTATGCTAATCTTCTCATAGGAGTCAGGCCTCATCTTCCGGAAGCTATCGATTTGCGGGTTCAATTGAGACGCCACCTCCCGCAGGATAAGCTGACAGTAACGGCCGGGGGTGCAGTAGAAGTAATCCGCAATCCGGGGCACCATAATCTGTCGCGGCGGGTTCGCATCGTCTGGCTCGGGCGCAATTGGTACCAAAGCTTGCAGCGTCATTTGTATGTCTAGATTCGTGAACGCCTCCCTTTGTCTGTCTGCGTCCGGCCTACGTGCTGATGGTCGTCCATTTCCTCACCCGCGCCCCCTTTCTACATACGATACGCGCGTAGTTGTAGGAAACTAAGCCGCCTTTGCCCTATAACCTGACAGCATGGCCATTTTTTGCAAACGCCTGACGTGCAGTTTACTCAACAAGGTATGAAAACGACGAGCCCGTGCGATGGTGATCAAAGCAGCGCTCGTGGCGTGGTAGCTCACCCCGACCAAGACGACGATGAGGTGAAGCACGCTGTCTTCTGCGCTCCTCGAACTCCGGATACCCTCGCATTGCCCATCCGCGAGAGAGCAGCAATTGTTGTTGTAGTGCAATGTGCCTGTCAGGCCGGAACCCGGGTCCAACGGTCCAGCGACAACACAACCAACAAACAACAACCAACAAGAGTTGCCGACGGCACAGTCCTACGGAGTGTCCGATTCTCCCTTTCCCTTTAAGTGGGTTTGCGGCCCACAGTAGCTCAAGTCCCTGACAGGGGGGGGCAAAAGGAAGAGGCCCGCCCCGGGACGAATGGTGGTAGAGTCTTGTACAGGCAGTTGCTCGGCGAGTTCGGGGCGGTAATTAGGAAACCGGGCCCGATGGGTCGTAAATCCAATGCTCGCGGAGCGCCTGTGACATCTTATACTCTCGACAAGGTCTTTGACAGGGGCGTCGCAACGCAGCCCGACGGGAATTAACAAACACGTAGCAGCGGTACACCTCCGTACTGCCCCATGGCAAAGTACCGACACCGGAACGGTCGCAACCTGTATCCGATGGAACCAACACTGTCCTGTATACACAACAGGGCCTTCGAGGGAAACGTCGTTGCAAGAGCCTCCGTCGGTGGTCGTAAACAAGTAGCAGCGCTACACCCACCTCTTGCCCTATGGCAAAGACACCTACACCGGTCCGGTCGCAAACAAAGCCGATGGCACCAACACAAGATAAAGGAATAGAAATAGAGATAGAAATTGAAAAGGATACGTGAAATAAAGGAAAAGGAAAGAGAACCCCCGAGCGCAAAGGATAGCGTAATCTGTGGTAAAAGGGAGCGTCTTGGGAAAAACGGACTTCGACCAAGTCGATATTCAACTCTGGCAACTCGGGTTCGATTGGGAAATAAAGGGAAAAGGAAGGGGACCCCCGAGCGCTGAAGGATGCCGTAGGCTTAGGTAAAAGGGAGCGTCTTGGTAGAGACGGACTTCGACCAAGGCGACATTCAACTCCGGCAACTCGGGTTGCCTTTACTGACTTGATGGTCAGAGGGCTAAGGTATATCTCGCCCCGCCGGAGCCACTACAGTGGCTCGCGGCGCTAGATCCTAGATCTAATCTAGTGTCAGCAAAATTAATGCCAACTAATTAACTAAATAAAATTAAATAATTAAAAATTAAAACTGTGCAATTATTCACACGTGTGTCCCCCAACTCGGACTACTTTTCATATCCAAATATTTTCCTTTCTTTTCACCCCCCTTTTCAAGTACGTATTGCACTACATGTCCCCCTTCCGAGCGCTCTTGTACGCCGCTCCGTCATCGTATAATCTTCTCGCCGTTTTTCTCATAACCCTACATCGCCGCATCCGGTGATCGGTGAAAGTGCAAGAGCAAGACGGGCCCCATGTTTCCTTCATCCCCGAGCCACTCGAGTGGTGGTACCAAACGTAGGCGCCACGGCGTAGGCTTTTCTTCCACTTCCCACGACCCTCTAAGTCTTCCTTCCATCCCTCGATTACCCCCTGATTCCCAACATGCCGGCCCTGTTGTCCACCTCTATTCTGATCCTAACGCTCCGTCCTCACGTCGATACCCTGCAGCGTCGGAGCTCCACGATATGGCCATGCGCCTTAATCCTGAGCTTTTTGCTTCCGCTAAATGGTTCTCAGTGATCGGTGTATGCGCCTTCGATGACATTGCTTACTCGTTCGCCGATAGCGCCGGTATGCTTCCAGGACAAATCCCCCTTCAAGCTATTCGATCTTACGATTGGTTGGCTCGCATCGCCATTCCTCCCTCCATTCTGTGTCACACTCCGCCTCGCGGTCGTGCGGTGTTATCTACCCGCTTCATGACCGCTGTGTGTGACAGACTTGAGCTGCCATTGACGCAGGATCTCATCCCTGAGGAATTCGGTTGTGACACGTGGCAATTTCGCACCGAGGGCGAGCGGTCGTACCTCGATAACATGCTGGCCTGGACCTCCCGATAACCCTCCTCGTGAAGCTAACCGCCTTTGGTTCAACCAACGGACCGTCTCGGGCGACGCTATGATGTGGACCAATGCCATAATTCCGGCTAATTTCCGACTCATCAAGCGGGGTACCATCCCCTTCTTCCAGCACACAGTGCGCTTCGAACGCCGTATTCGGTCTGACACGGGTTATTTTGTGGCCTACCAAATGTTGGAGGCGCGCGAAATCTAGTGGTCCCATTACGCGAATCGTTATCAACGCATTCCGTCGTGGTGGAGCCAATTTGAGGTCTGCCAAGGCTTTTTGGCTGAACTCGGCCCTGTGTACACGTATTACGGAAGGTATTTACGTGATCCTCGACACGGCCTTTGGGTAGTCTTCCTCACCGAGTGGTGTACCAAAGTGGCAGTGACCCTCTTGTTGGAGACCTACGACTGATGGAGGTTGTGGTACTTGCCTCCCCAGCTCATCAGCCTCATGCGACGCCTCGATTATTCGATTCCCCTGGGCGGTGCTGATGCAGACACCGAACTGCATTCTCTCCTCGATAAAATAGAGGGGGTCGATTGGGACTCGATACCGCGTCAAAATTCCTCTCGTTCCTTCGTCCGGCAACGCCCCTCCTTCTCTCCTGGTCGTGCTCATCGTGGTGCGGGGGACTACGCTTGGTTTAACCCCTGGACGGGATCGCAATGTTCTTGCGACGAGGCGCGTCTGAGTCGGCAGTATGGGAGTCAGACGCCCGTTCCGGGTGAACTGCCCGTCTTCCTTGCGGATCCCCGCGAGCGCGACCTCTGCCCCAGAGAACCTTTGCGTTCTCGCCCTGTGTTACCGGTCCCACCGACTTCACTTCCTGTCGATCCGGCCGGCCCCACTCCTCCTGTGAATGCTTCGATAAGGGCGACGAGAGCCCCTGAGTATGAGGAGGTCAAATCCCCTCTGTGGTCTCATTCACCTCCAGTGGCCAGGTGTCAACCTCTGTCCGAGACGAAAGAGGTCCCCTCGTCATCTAGCCGGACTGACAGTCTGTCCGTGCGCGCAGCCCCAGAAAGGAAGGGAAATTCTTCGTCCCTTACCCCCTTGGCTCCTCCTGCTCTGTCTTCCCCTGTGCACGTCCCAGCTCGTCCCCGTTCTCTTGCGGCTGTTCCAGTTGCTGCCCCCTTGCCACCTATTGCCGACGCAGTCCAATGGACCAGGGGAGGTTCGACCTCCCCGTCCTCTCCAGATATCATCAAAAAGAACGATGGCGCCGCCAGCGTCTATCGCACATTACTCGGTGCCCACCGAATAAACGAGGGGGCTCTTCGAGGAGCGTCCCTTGTTGACCTACGCTTACTGGCGCAACTTATCGCCTCACTTCCAAAGAAAAAGATCCTTGAATGAATTGTCCCATTGACCCATTGCCGATGGTAGCACCCTGCCGACCCATGTTCGGATCGTTGTCCTCGGAGGATGTCATCTCATCGTCGACACTTCCCTTCGTTCCACCGAAAATAAATTGCATTTCCGTTTCCTGACAACTTCCTCTTCTTGTTTGCATTTTTCCCCTCTTTTTCCAACACATGCTCATCGTTCTCCTCATTTTTCTTTTCCTCCCCTTTATCCCTCACGGCATGCGTCCCGGGCTGCTGGCTGGGATGCGGAGGGTCCTTCGTAATTCTCGTCATCTTACGAACACGTCCCGCAATAAATTTGACGTCTCGTACTGCCCTCGCTGTTCTTTGCTGTCAAGTGATTGTCAAAAAATAAATGTTCAAATTCATCGCCCTTATGAGTTGCACTTCGGTGTTACGAGCGTGCGTGCGCAATAAAAACATTTTCAACTTAGCAACGTCGTCGACATACCACAGCCACATCTGGAAGCGATTTAGTTTCGCCCATACATGTGCTTCAATCATGAAGACGAGCCGTGGCATCTGATGGCTTCGGGGACCACCGTCTGTTTACGGCGTCAGCGTAAATCAGCTGTCCATCCGAGTCTCGTTCTGTCGTCGTTCCCCAAGGATCCTCTTTTTCTGGCCCTAAAGCCATAAGTAAAACAGCCGTCGCGATTCTTTCTCTTCTCAGGCGTAGAACACGTACGGTGCCGGGGTGAAGCGTTCTCACCAATGCTGGCCCGAGTTCAAATGCCATTGGCAGCTGCCCCGTGTAGATAAGACGCTTAGCACTTTGTCGCTTAAGCAACTGGATGTAAAACGGAAGCTTCACTCACGTGATATATTGTTCAGCTTTAACTCTGAATTGGGCTTTATCTGCACAAGCAGCCAATCTTCGATAGTCTCTGTGGACAACGAGTTTGGTTCGGGCCCTGAGGTGCTCTTCTTCATGCGTTACGTACACTGGGACAGCAGAGTTCGGCTTCGGGTTCAAGACGCAAGATAGATGTTGGGTGCCAGAGCGACCGGTGCCAAAAACGAAAACATAACAATTAGACTTTAGGTCCCCGCATCTGTCTGTTGAAGAAATGGAAATTCTCAGATTCTGTGCAATTGGAGAGTCGGGATAGTTTCTCGTTGCTTTTCTCCCCAACGATGCGGTGTTGTGGATGTTCTTGTGCAGCAGAGACGGAACAATTCGAGCTCACGAGCGACAGCAATCTGCTCGAAGCAGGTTACATCCGCACTGGACGACTGGTGATGTCTTCCCGTGGCGCATGCCATATATGAGACAAATGAGGGCGGCCGGCAGGTGTACGATCATGCCGTTGTCCGTGTGCGACGTAGTCAACGTGAACACTCCTTGATTTTCCAAAATTCCGATCGCCTTGTCACTATAGCTCAACGAGCATCGATGCTTGTCGCCCTGGGAGCTAAAAAAAACGTGTTGAGACACACAAAAGAAAAAGGAAATAAAATAGGAAAGACATGTGCTGGTGTGGACGGCGTCTTTTGAACGGATGGACACACCGTAGTCTCGGCTGTTTGTGCTTGCGTCTGGCAATTCCTTGAGAATTAAAAAATTAAAAGAGAGGGACGTCCCAGCGTCGGCCAGATCGGACTGTTTATCCTCTTCTTCACATCCGCCAGAGGTGCGGACAGCCTTACAGAGTCGTTGCTTCAGCTCTGCTTCTCTAGCGTCTTCGACGTTCCCTTCCTTCGATGATCACCCCTGCTTTCGCTCCCTTCGCAGGTATCCTCCTGTTTTTGCGATGCCACGGAACGTCATACGTGTCACACCCCGGTACCGATTCTTCTCCTGATCGTGGGGGATCCCCAATGTCCTTCATCATCGTCCCTTCTTCAGACGTTGGCAACGTAGGCTTCTGAGACACTCGTCGCACCGTCTCCTCCTCATCTTTTCTGGTTGCTGCTCCCTAAACCTAATTAAAATTACCATCATGCCACGAAAAGCGTGGATCTTCTCCCCTTGGGGAAGTTTCGAATTCGTCGGACCGACGACTACGGCTCAACGGGTGCTTCACACGTCATTTCGTGTGGCAGTACCGAAGAAAATTCCTCTCAGGTCCGTGGCACAGTCAGCGTGTTCACGGATCTTCCAAAGGTGTCTTGATTCGTCTTCTTGTCCCTTTCATTCATACTAGTCAGCCTCCTCGTCGTCTTTTTCTTGGTCCTTGTGGACGTGCTGATCGGCGTACGCCGTGCGAGGTCGAGTCCTTGACATCACAAAACAAAAAAACAGAAACGAAAGAAAACAAACTAACGAAAAGAGAAACAACTGATCGCTACAAACCGGTGAGTAGGTCGCTCGTGTACAATAAAACGTGCGTGAGTGGCGGTGTCAGTCGTTACTGACGGATCGACGGCTGCAGCTTAGTTGGGCAACACTTCCCCTAGCTGCAGGTCAGTCATAGACAGTAATTCCTCCTCTTGTGATTCCCGTGGTCGCCAGACCGGCAGTTGGGGTCTGATGACGACCACGTGTTACGTGTGCATTCCCCAACGACGGCGGCGGCTTTCCTTAATTTTTCTTTTTTTTAAATATTCTCACGGCCGCTTCACACGTGTGTCTCCGTGCACTTGTCTGTCAGTGGTTTTCGTTTCTAAGTCAATAGAATGACTCGTCCCTCGTTGTGTTGTCTGCACACAACGTTCTCGTGCGACTACCTCTGCCGCCGGCATATTGTGTCGTCACTTCCAGCGTGCTTCCGACCCCCTGGTCGTCTTCTGATCCCATTCGTGCTCCTCTGTGAATCCTGAGATACCTTCTCTTGCTTCGTGCTCCTTTCGTACAACCTCCCTCACGTCCTCTCGAATCGTACTGTACGTGTGTACGCGAAGTCGTCAGCCTGCGTTCCGCGTAGCAAAAGTTCCACTTCCCGCGACGCGTTCCCACGTCCCTGATATCCACCGCCGGTCTATGCCAATTTTTCCTCCTCTTTTTCTTACACCCTACCCTCATTCGGGGGTTATCCTCAAACACGCAACTCCTCCAGCGCACCTTTTTGTCCTCACCTTTAAATTGATTCCAACGACCCCACGTAGTGCGACTCCGTAACGCAATTCTTCTCCAACTACAAATCCCTCGTTCCCGAAAATTTGCCAACGTCTTTCTTCTGTCGACCAGAGGTCTTCCTCCTCTCCTACACACCAGCGGTGTTCACATAGTCTTTCGTAGGTAGCGCTAGAAGCGCTTCTCGGCGGGCGTCGTTGAATATAATACTGTACCAAGCGTCGCTGGTCAGCTCCACCAGGACAATGTCTTCAATCCTTCCTTGCGTCTGCGTGCTTGGCTCCCCGGCCGGGGTACCCATGTGGTCGCAACGGAATCGAGCGTAGTAGCGACACATTTCTCTCTGGACTTCCTTCACGTGATCCGTCCTCTCCTTCCTCAAGTCGAGATACAGCGTGTAGCCTTAATCACGATCGGCAGTTCGCAGTCCCTTGTCGCCCTTGGGCGTCTGTCGTGTTGTCCTGACATTACGCACGCTCGTTCTGGAATGACCGACCTAGGTCCGTCTCGGGGAGGGAAAACAAACGTAAAAAAAACAAAACAACCGAAAAAGAAACAAAAACGAAACAGAATAGTTAAGAAGGTAAAAACATAGGAAACTGGTTGCGGCTCGCGTCTTCTTTTCGCTTTCCATCATCACATTGCGTATGGAGCTCATCCTGGTCTCGCCCGCGCGACTTGCGGCGGGAGGGGCAGTTTCTTCCTCCGGAAATAGGTCCCTGCTGCGCTGCGCGGTAGCTGCGAAATCGGCTCCCATGTTGCGTCCTCGATCGCGTAGCCATACCATTCCACCTTGAGAATTAATTTTCCATCTTGATAAGCGTGGTTGACTATTTTGTCGATCACGTACTCCTGACCCCGGGTTCCTTCTTCTTGCGTGTCCAACTGTCCTTCCCCCTTCCGAAGAGCCAGCGGCTCATCCTCACCTTGCTCTTCCGAACCTCCCATCTCTTGTAGATCGGGCGGGATGCCCGCAGCTTCCTGATTTATCAAAGATCCGTCATCCGTCCTGTCTTTCGCTTGCGCGGCGGATTCTTCTTGTTCCCCTTCTGAGTTGAGGAATTGTACGCTTGTCGTAGCCCGACTATCGGCGTGTAGTCCATGAGACTAGGGGCTAATTCGAATCTATCTCGCGACACGCTCTCTTCCTGGTCGCCGATGGCAATGACGACCGTATTCTCAGTTCACTCCTCCACTTGATATGGGCCCGTAGCCACTTGTGCCAACTTATGTTTCGGCTGGGTGGCCGTGCCTTGCTCTTTCCGAAGGAATACGTAGGATCCTGAAGGGATGTCATACTTCGGCTTGCGGAGCCCTGCGTCCAAATTTCGCTTGTAGCGCGCTTGTTCTTTCCGTGGGCTCTTACCAGCGCCTTTCATCACGCTTTCCAACCACGACTGCCATTTCAGGTAGTATGCTCGATTCGAGCTAAACCCTTCCAAACTTGGCTGTGCTTGTAACGCAATGCTTCTCGGCGCCCGAGCTAACACCAGCTCGAAGGGCGCGATATTCGTAGTTCGATGAACTTGCGTGTTGTATGCGAACGTCACAGCGTCGCTAAATAGGTCCCAGTCCTTGGGATGCTCTCCAACATATTTTCGCAACGCGGAAGTCAGCGTGCGGTTAAACCTCTCAACTTGGCCGTTGGCTTGCGGGTGGTACGTAGTCGTGAACACATTGCGTATGCCGAGAATTCGACAGACGTTCTGAAAGAACCGGGCCGTGAACTGTGTTCCATTGTCGGACAGCAGCTTGACCGGCGGTCCGTACACGAATACCCAATGGTGAACGAAGGCTTGTGCGATGTGCGCAGCTGATATCTTCTTCAACGGTACGGTTCGTACCAGTTTCGAGTATCGATCGCTGATCACGAGAATATACCGATTTCCTCGCTTAGTTGTAATTAGCTCGCCGAGGATGTCGATGGGGACAAATTCCAGCGGGGCTTTGGGCGTGAACAGCTTCATTTCCTTCGTGTTTTTTTTAACTTCACCCTTTCCTGCGCGCATGCGGCGCAATTCTTCGCGACTGCATAGCAGTCTAGGGCCATCGTAGGCCAATAAAAATATCTTCTCAATGTCTTGTAAAGTTTCCTGCCTCCGGGGTGGCCTGCCAATTTTGCGTGGTGGCTCAACCCTAGGACGCGGTCCCTTAACGATTGTGGTATCACCACTTGTACAAACTCTGCCGCGGTACGGCATAGAGTTCCTTCGAGTTCCTCGGTCTCCATGCTGAACGTTCTCACCTTTCCGGCGTCCATTTCTTCCTTGATGCAGTTGCAGAAGGGGTCGACGGCTTGCTCGCGAATGAGCTCCTCCGGAGTGACAGCTTGGAATTGATCGAGGCGCTCAGGGGCGGTCCCCCCTCAAGAGCGAGGATGTCGTCTAACCCGTCAAAACTGTCCTCTTCCTCCACTGTACCCTCGGCCGGTTCGGCCATAAAGCATGGAATTTCGTCGTCGATTTCGTCGACGGTTTCTCCAACGGTCCGTAGTCTTGACAGAGCATCAGCTTGGCTGTTAACCTTGCCCTTCTTGTATTTGATTTGGAAATCAAATTCCGAGAGGCGTAGCCTCCATCGGATTAATCTCCCGCTGGGGTCGGTTACGTTCATCAACCACCTCAATGAGGCATGGTCTGTATGCACAATGAAGTGCTTGCCATATAGATATGGTCTTAAAGTCTGTACGGCCCAAAATTACCGCTAGACATTCTTTTTCTGATACAGAATAGTTTCTCTCGGCTGCGGCTAACGTTCTTGAAAAGAACCCGATGGGTTTACGTTGCGCATCCGGATGCGTTTGAAATAATGCAGCGCCGATTTGATAGTCGCTTGCATCGGTGTCTACCGAGTATGGTAGGTCCTTCTTCGGCAGCGCCAACACCGGTGGCGCCAAGATAGCGTCTTTGAGCTTATGAAAAGCTTTCTTGCACGGTTCGTCGAATCCTTCCAACTGGACCGGTTGTCCCTTCTTCAATAGTTGATTGAGCGGATGCGCAATTTTCGCATAATGCGGAACGAATCTGCGGTAGACATTACAAAGTCCCAAGAAGCTCCTGAGTTGGGTCTGCGTTTGAGGGTACCTCACTTGTTCCAATGCGGCGGTTCGCGCGGCGTCAACTTCCAATGTACCTGGCCGAACGACGTGGCCCAGGTACTTGATCTTTTCGACGAAAAATTCGCACTTGCGAAGCTTGAGCTTCACACCTGCCTTTTCCAATACAGACAATATTTCGTCAACGTGGACGATGTGCTCCTCCCAGGATTTGCTGAAGATGATGATATCATCTAGATATACCAGACAGCATTTCCACCGGAACGGAGAGAGCAGGATATCCATAGCTCTCTGAAACGTCGCTGGCGCGTTGGTAAGCCCGAAGGGCATTCTTGAAAAACGGTAAAGACCTGAGTGACACGAGAAAGCTGTCTTGTCGCGGTCCGCTTCCGGAATGGGCATCTGCCAATACCCTGAAATCGCGTCCAACGCGGAAAAGACCTTGGTGTCTCCCAACGAGTCCAAACACTCATCCATGCGCGGCAAAGGGTACGTGTCCCTCACCATTACCGCGTTTAACCGGCGGTAGTCTACGCAAAAGCGCATCGATCCGTCCGGCTTGGGCACTAATAAAACGGGCGACGCCCATTCTGACTGCACCGGCTCGATGACTCCTGCTTCTAAAATCTTCTGAACTTCTGCGTCCTCGACCTCCTGAGCCTTTGGACCGGCTCGGTAGGGAGCTTGTGCAATTGGCATTGTATCCGGGGTCAATTCAATCCGGTGGACCGTGGTGTTGATCTCACCAAGGGTCCCATCCCACATGCGGGAGTATTTTTTTAACATCCGACGGAATCTTTCGCGCAGCCGGTCCGGCACGTGGCTCAGGTCGAGCTCCTCCACGTCCTGCGGGGGAGGCTCAATCCGCCGCTCCGGCTTGGTAGTTGCCGTCGCGGAGAGCCCTTCCTCCCGTTCTACTTGCTGTTCCTCGCGATCTTGTTCCGACGGTTCGCATCTTCTCTCGCCCGTAGGCGGCGGGGTAGAATTAGTAAATTTTTCCGCACCCCTTTCTTGAATTCCAAGTACCTCACCAATGGTGGTATTGCTCTTGCATACGGCCCTCGGGTGCGGTAGTAGTTCCGCCACCACTTGGCCTTTTTGAACCCTGACAGGGTACTTCCTAAAATTCGCTACAAGCAATCTAAAAGGTTTGTCTGGCTCAACTTGAACCACACCGTTGGTGCTTACCAGTCCGTGCTTGTCGTATAGGGGTGCGTAGGGTTGAACGACGACCAACCCAGTCCTCTTCGAGGTGCATTCGACCATGCGTTGCGTCCCTGGCTCAATGGTCGTGGCTCTTGCCACCTTCACCCTGGGGGAAACTCGCTCCCCTTTTGTATCGGTCTCGCCCTCTCCAGGGACCAAATGGTTCTTCAATTTTCTCGCCAAGAATCGCCTTACGATCGGAACCTCCGAGAAATCCGCCAACTCAACTGTCCTCTTTCGTGGGTAAATAGCCTCCACGAACCTATCGCAATAGTCCGCTCCTAAAATTAGGGGGACTGCGAGTTTCCCACAAACTGTAAATTCAACTGAAGCCACGAAACGTCCAAGTCTCACAGGCATTCTGAGTGTACCTAGAGTTCGGAGTGGCCTGTTGTTCGCATCGCCGATGTCTTGGGTCGGTCCAAAGGACACAAGAATTTTGTAGTGCAATACGGACCTGGAAAGGGGGGTGAAAAGAAAGGAAAACATTTGGATATGAAAAGTAGTCCGGGTTTGGGGGACACACGTGTGAATAATTGCACAGTTTTAATTTTTAATTATTTTATTTCATTTAGTTAATTAGTTGGCATTAATTTAGCTGACACTAGATTAGATCTAGGATCTAGCGCCGCAAGCTACTGTACTGGCTCCAGCGGGGCGATATATACCTTAGCCCTCTGACGACCAAGTCACTAAAGGTAACCCGAGTTGCCGGAGTTGAATGTCGCCTTGGTCAAAGTCCGTCTCTACCAAGACGCTCCCTTTTACCTAAGCCTACGGCATCCTCTATCGCTCGGGGTTCCCTTTTCTCTTTCTTTTATTTCCCTATCATTTTCTATCTCTAATTCTACCTATTTTTCCCTTATCTTGTGTTGGTGCCATCGGCCTCGGTTGCGACCGAGCCGGTGTAGGTGTTTCGAGCCATCGGGCGACACAGTTGACGTAGCGCTGCTACTGTGACCCATTTTCCGACGGAGACCGTTGCAACGACGTGTCCCTCGAAGGGCTCCGTCGTATTAGGAGCCAGTGTTGGTACCATCGGTGTCGGTTGCGACCGAACCGGTGTAGGTGTTTCGAGCCATTGGGCGGCACAGTTGACGTAGCGATGCTACTTTCATTTCATCCCGTCGGGCTGCGTTGCGACGCCCCCGTCGAAGGCCTTGTCGCGTTACAAGGTGTCGAAGAAGCTCAACGAGCATTGGCCTTACAACCCAGTGGAATCGGGGTATCTACGTACGCGGCCCCCCCCACACTCGTCGAGCAGTTCCCTTCGCAAGTCTCTACCACACCGATCCCGGGCCGGGCTATTTCTCTGTGCCCCGCCCCCCATCAGGGATCCGAGCTACTACGAGTTGCAAGCTCGTTTAAACGGAGAAGGGAGAGTCGGACACTCCGTAGCGCTGTGCCATCAGCAGTTCTTCTTTTTGTTGTTGTTGTTGTTTTTGCTGGACCATCGGACCGCGGTCTCTGCCCGACAGGCGCATTGCACTACAAAAGTGGTCTCCCGACCTAGAATCTGTTTTGTCTACGACAAGTAAGTTGGTCTGGGTAACGGAGTCTTTTTTAATTTTCTTTTTGTTTGTAACTTTTTTTGCTGCGTAGGTCCGCTCGTACGAGCGATGTCCACAAGCGCACCCGGGGACGTCGGTCCCGGGGCGAGCAGAGTCGGATCGGCACGAGCGTCGAGGGTCCCGAGGGGTCCTCGCACCCGGAGCCAGGCCAATACGGCCACGGACCCCGGAGATCAAGAATCCCCTACCGGGATAGCCGCCGACAAGACTGACCTCGACGAGAAGTTGGAAAAGATGAGCATCAAAATTCGCGAAGAAGCGAAGAAAAATCTCGAGGCTGAATTAGCCCTCGTCCAGAAGCAACTAGAGTTGCAAGCATCCGAGTTCCACACTGTTTTAGGAGAGCTATCGGCCCGAGTGGATCTCGTCGAGAAGGAGCGAGGAGATGCGTCCGACGGTCTGGAGCCGGAGGTCCTAGCCTCGTTGAAAATTTCGGTCAAGGACGCGAGGCGCGACGCGAATCAAGCCTTGGAGTCCTTAGGAAAATTTAGAACAAGCATCGATGACCGATTCGATCGCGCCGCGCAACGTCTCAAGTACCTCGAGCAGGCCGCGGATCAAGCTCCGCAAGGATCGGACGACGAGCCGCTCCCTTCGGGTGGAGAGGGCGACCGTCGGTCGAAGAAGGACAAGCCCGCTCGGCAGCGGAGTTCCAAATCGAAGCCCTCGAAGAAGGACAAGCGACGTACAAGCAAGGGTCACTGTAGTGACGATCCAGAGAACCGCGACTCACAGTCGGAGTCGCTGGGTCCCTCCGAAGATGGTAACGGCGGTTCGTCGAACCATTCGGGCGATTCCGAACGCCGTTCAGAAGACGGAAACGGAATTTTGTCAAGCAAGAAAATTTCCTCCAGACGAGGCGGAGTCACTTCGTCCGCCTCGCGGAGAGACAAGGAGGCGGAGCCCGAAGATGCCGCAACGCGGCGCGGGCCGCGATGAAAGGAGTTGGAGGAGCTGAATCCGACCAACTACCTCTTCAAGAAGTTACTTTCGTACCGAACGTACCGCTTGCGGAACCCGCAGACATATTTGTCAAGTTCCCGGCGGACCGCCGTGCGAAAAATTAGGAGAGATATTCCGCCTAAGGTGAAGAAGGACAACACGTTCACAGGAGTGGACGGGGTCCTTGTGTTGGATTTTTTGGCAAAGTTAGTTCAAAAGTTTGATACTCAAGAAATGAACGAGGGGCAAGCGATCCGCCTGTTGCCTGAATTTTTAAGCGGCATCGCCTTGAGACAGTACACCTCGGTGTCTCAGACGGCCGGGGCCCATCACGGAAAGATATCCGTTTGGCCGGAGGCCGTACAGTGGTTGTTGAGCAGTTTCGCAACCGACGAGGCGATCCGTCAAACCGTGCTCGCATGGCGAGAAGTTCAGCAAAGACCGTCTGAAGACGACATGGAATTTTATATCCGTCTGACGGACGCAAGCAATCGATGTGGAAACGTATATTCGATGGAAGAACAGATGACGATGTTTATTGAAGGACTCGATTCGAGTATCAGGTCGATGGTATCTCAATACCGACAAGACAATCGAGACGTTTCGTTTTTGAGACTTGTTAATTACGCGAAAGCGCATGGCTCGGCGAGCCGCGCTAAGGACAAGAAGACCAAGAAGGTCACGATTCAGACGCCGTCGACGTTCAGGGCGGGGAAGAAGCCGAGGGCTTCTTATCCCGGTCGCAAAAGTCACGCCGCAGTCCATTTAGCCCAGTCCATGTCCGCGTCAGATGAGCGCGGTGCGCATGGAAGTAGCGAAAATCACTACGAAGGAGCGTTAGTAGCCGAAGGCGAGTTCATTGAGGCATCGGAGGGCTACGGACACGAGGAATACGGGGACAGCGGGTCGTCAACTTTACCGACGCCTGCATACACGACGGAGTCGTTTTCAGAGCCCACCGATCCCGTGATGATGTTTCGGGGGCGCCGCCACACGCCGGCGGCGCGCATTCCGATGGAAGACAAGGGTACGACGTTTCGAAGGCCAGGCTGGATGGGAAGGCCGCAACGTCAAGGAAGGCCGCCGGCCCGTGGAGGACCTAGGACGCCGTATCCCGTCAAGACGCATGGTCTGGTGTGCTATCATTGCTATGAAAAGGGGTACGCCGCGCCAACGTGCATTCTTTCCCTCCGGGAAATGCACCGAGTTTTGGAAAATTATGAGGCGTTGTCTCCGATGAAGAGGTTAGGGATACCATCGATGAGTTACCTGAAGGTCAAGAATGGGTTCGATTCGCAGACGGCGAGCACGCCGAGTGCTTCAACGCCGAGGTTGAACCAACCCTTCAGAGGGCCCACCGCGGGGCCCGCGCTGTCGGATGTGAGAAGGATCTCGCAGCGGCAGGAAAACTTGAGAGGGGAATCTCGCATGAGTCGCGAGAGGCACAGGGTCCTACTGTGCCCGGGGCTCAGCCCCGTTCCCCGTCTCTAAAGGAAAAATCAGGCCTCGAGGAGGAGGTTGTTGGACTGGTGGATAAGCCCAAAGGGCCAGCTCAAGTCAAGAAAATTTTGAGCCGAGCCCGAGATCATCCGCTGGAAGAAGTTCGAAGACCCTGGTACAGGGTTAAGCGAAGGGAGTGTCCCGAGAAGATTTTGGTTCTTGCGCGAAAAAACTACAAAGTTTACGCGGACATCGGACCCACAATCGGATTGATGAGCCGGGTGTTGTCTGTTTTAGACACCGGCGCGGGACCAAACCTTGTGCGAAAATCGGAACTCCCAGCTGGAATGGAATCTCTAGTGACCTACGGACCGACCCAAGATATCGGCGACGCGAACAATAGGCCACTCCGGACTCTCGGCACAATTAGAATGCCTGTGAGGCTTGGAAAATTCGTGGCTGCAGCCGAGTTTATTGTATGCGAAAAACCAGCCGTCCCGCTAATTCTAGGCGCGGACTACTGTGACCGGTTTGTGGAAGCAATTTATCCAAGGAAAAAAACGGTTGAGTTGGCGGATTTCTCGGAAGTCCCGATAGTTAGGCGGTTCTCGACGAGAAAAGGGAAGAAGAATCTCGTCGCGGGAGAGGACAAGAATGATGGAAAAGGGGAGCGATTTCCCCTAAGGTAAAAGTGGCAAGAGCCACGACTATCGAGCTAGGGACGCAACACGTCGTGGAATGCACCTCGAAGAGGGCGGGCTTGGTTGTGGTTCAGCCGTATCCGTAGTTGTACGAAAGGCACGGGTTGACGTGCACGAATGGTGTCGTTCAGGTTGAGCCTGACAGGCCATTTCGTTTACTCGTTGCGAATTTTAGGACGTACCCTGTCAGGGTGTAAAAAGGCCAAGTGGTGGCAGAATTATTACCGCACCCGAGAGCCGCGTTCGAGAGCAAAACCACCATTAGTGAAGTTCTCGGAATTCAAGAAAGGAAGAAGGACAATTTTCCTAATTCCACCAAGACGCCTACGGGCGAGACAAGATGCGAACCGTCGGATCAAGCGCGCGAGGACCAGCCAGAAGAACGGTCGGCAGAGCTCTCCGCGTCGGCATGTACGAAGCCACACCGCAGGATTGAGCCGCCACCGCCGGACGTGGAGGACCTCGACCTGAGCCACGTCCCGGACCGGCTGTGCGAGCAGTTCCGTCGGATGTTGAAGAAGTATTCAAGGATGTGGGATGGGACGCTTGGCGAAATTAATACCACCGTCCATCGGATCGAGTTGATCCCTGAGACTCGTCCCATCGCACAAGCCCCGTATCGGGCCGGGCTTAAAGCCCGCGAAGTAGAAGATGCAGAGGTGCAGAAGATGTTGGAGGCAGAAGTGATAGAACCAGCGCAGTCAGAATGGGCGTCGCCCGTGTTGCTGGTGCCCAAGCCGGACGGGTCAATGCGTTTTTGCGTAGACTACCGCAGGCTTACCGCAGTGACGGTGAAGGACACGTACCCCTTACCGCGCATAGATGAGTGCCTGGACTCGCTTGGTGACACCAAGGTTTTCTCCGCGTTGGACGCGATCTCGGGATATTGGCAGATGCCTATCCCTGAGCGCGACCGCGACAAGACCGCATTTTCGTGTCACTCAGGACTGTATCGCTTCTCAAGAATGCCCTTCGGGCTAACTAACGCGCCAGCGACGTTTCAGAGAGCAATGGATATCCTGCTCTCTCCGTTCCGTTGGAAGTGCTGTTTGGTGTATCTGGACGACATAATAATTTTTAGCAAGTCGTGGAAGGAGCACATCGTCCACGTGGATGAGATACTTTCTGTATTGGAGAAAGCAGGTGTGAAGCTCAAGCTTCGCAAGTGTGAATTTTTCGTCGAAAAGATCAAGTACCTGGGCCATGTCGTTCGGCCAGGTACACTGGAAGTGGACGCTGCGCGAACCGTCGCATTGGAACAAGTGAGGTACCCTCAAACGCAAACCCAACTCAGGAGCTTCTTGGGACTTTGTAATGTCTACCGCAGATTCGTTCCGCATTATGCGAAAATCGCGCGTCCGCTCAATCCACTGTTGAAGAAGGGACAACCGGTCCAGTTGGAAGGATTCGACGAACCGTGCAAGAAAGCTTTTCATAAGCTCAAGGACGCCATCTCGGCATCGCCGGTGTTGGCGCTGCCGAAGAAGAACCTAACCTACTCGGTAGATACCGATGCAAGCGACTACCAGATAGGCGCTGCACTATTTCAAACACACCCGGATGCGCAACGCAAACCCATCGGGTTCTTTTCAAGAACGTTAGCCGCAGCCGAGAGAAACTATTCTGTGTCAGAAAAAGAATGTCTAGCGGTAATTTGGGCCGTACAGACTTTAAGACCATATCTATATGGCGAGCACTTCATTGTGCATACAGACCATGCCTCATTGAGGTGGTTGATGAACGTAACCGACCCCAGCGGGAGATTAATCCGATGGAGGCTACGCCTCTCGGAATTCGAGTTTGAAATCAAGTACAAAAAGGGAAAGACTAACACCCAGGCGGACGCTTTGTCAAGGTTGCGAACCGCAGGAGAAACCGTCGACGAAATCGACGACGAAATCCCATGCTTTATGGCCGAACCGGCCGAGGGTACAGTGGAGGATGAGGAAAGTTTTGAGGCGAGAGACGACATCCTCGCTCTTGAGGGGGGATCGCCCCTGAGCGCCTCGATCAATTCCAAGCTGTCACTCCGGAGGAGCTCATTCGCGAGCAAGCCGTCGACCCCTTCTGCAACTGCATCAAGGAAGAAATGGACGCCGGAAAGGTGAGAACGTTCAACACGGAGACCGAGGAACTCGAAGGAACTCTATGCCGTACCGCGGCGGAGTTTGTACAAGTGGTGATACCACAATCGTTAAGGAACCGCGTCCTAGGGTTGAGCCACTACGCAAAATTGGCAGGCCACCCGGGAGGCAGGAAACTTTACAAGACTTTGAGAAGGTATTTTTATTGGCCTACGATGGCCCTAGACTGCTACGCAGTCGCGAAGAATTGCGCCGCATGCGTGCGGGAAGGGGTGAAGTTAAGAAAAACACGAAGGAAATGAAGCTGTTCACGCCCAAAGCGCCGCTGGAGTTTGTCGCCATCGACATCCTCGGCAAGCTAATTACAACTAAGCGAGGAAATCGGTATATTCTCGTGATCAGCGATCGATACTCGAAACTGGTACGAACCGTACCGTTGAAGAAGATATCAGCTGCGCACATCGCACAAGCCTTCGTTCACCATTGGGTATTCGTGTACGGACCGCCGGTCGAGCTGCTGTCCGACAATGGAACACAGTTCACGGCCCGGTTCTTTCAGAACGTCTGTCGGATTCTCGGCATCCGCAATGTGTTCACGACTACGTACCACCCGCAAGCCAACGGCCAAGTTGAGAGATTTAACCGCACGCTGACTTCCGCGTTGCGAAAATACGTTGGAGAGCATCCCAAGGACTGGGACTTATTTAGCGACGCTGTGACGTTCGCCTACAACACACAAGTTCATCGAACTACGAACATTGCGCTCTTCGAGCTGGTGTTGGCTCGGGCGCCGAGAAAAATTGCGTTACAAGCGCAACCAACATTGGAGAATTTCAGCTCGTCACGAGCATACTACCTGAAATGGCAGTCGTGGTTGGAGAGCCTAATGCGAGGCGCCGATAGGAGTTTGCGGAAGGAACAAGCCCGGTACAAGCGAAATTTCGACGCACGCCTTCGCAAACCGCAATATGAGATCCCACCGGGGTCCTACGTGTTCCTCCGGAAGGAGCAGGGCACGGCTAGCGAACCGAAACACAAGATGGCACAAGTCGCTACAGGACCTTATCAGGTCAGAAGATCGGATCAACATACGGTAGTCATTGCCATTGGCGATCAGGAGGAACGCGTATCGCCAGACAGGGTGGAGTTAGCCCCAAGCCTGATGGACTACGCGCCGATAACTGGCCTACGTCAAGCGCTACAGTTCCTGGGAGCGCCGGAGCTAAACGAAGAAGGAGAGGTAATGGAGGACGAGGAATGTCCTCACACCCGTGCGCCTACGTCAGGGGACCAGGATAATCTAACTAGTCAAGGGCCGACAGCGGAGACATCTCCGGACCTACGCGATTTCGGAAAGTCCAGAGAAGAGGACGAGTTGGAAGATCTTCAGGAGGGGGAAGGGCACAGTTCAGAGAAAGGAGAGGAGACGGAAAATACGGAATACGTAATCGATCGGGTCGCCGACCACGATTATCAAAATGTTAATTTGATTCTTAAGGTGGAATGGTATGGCTATACGCCCGAGGACGCGACGTGGGAGCCCATTGAGCAATTACCCCGCAGTGCGGCCGTCACGTATTGCCGGAGGAAGAAACTGCCCCTCCCGCCGCAAGTCGCACGGGCGAGACCAGGATGAGCTCCATATGCAATGTGATGATGGAAAGCGAAAAGAAGACGCGAGCCGCAACCAATTTCCTATGTTTTTACCTTCTTAACTATTCTGTTTCGTTTTTTTTGGTTTTTTTTATATTTGTTTTCCCTTCCCGAGACGCACCTAGGTCGGTCATTCCGGAACGATCGGGTGTAATGTCAGAAGAACACGACAGGCGCCCAAGGGCGACAAGGGACTGCGAACCGCCGATCGTGATTAAGGCTACACGCTGTATCTCGAGTCGAGGAAGGAGAGGACGGATCACGTGAAGGAAGTTCAGAGAGACAAGTGTCGCGAGGAAAAACGCGGAACACAGAAGGGTTGTGTGAATTTTAACAATGATCCGGGAACGGCACTGACGATTGAGAGGCATAGGGCGTTAAGAAAGGCGTGAAGTCGAGTTCGAGAGACTGGGACGGCCGGCAGCACACCACCGGTGTCGCCCACGCCCAGAATGAGTCGAATAGAAGCCCTGATGGGAACGTCGTTGACGTACAGCGATCGATCGCGCGATACCACGCCTAGCGTTTGTCTGATTCTTTTGTCGTCAATTTTTTTTTGTTTTGTATCGCGCAGAAGGACGCGCACGGAAGCGAGAAAGGATAAATTCCTGTCGACAAGACAACCTCCCGTAGTTCGGGGGGGAGCCAAAAGGGATATCGCCGAGTCGGTCGGAATGCTGTCCCGCGCAGGAAGAACGAGCAGGTGTGGAAAAGAGGCAGTTGAAATGCGCGGGCACGCGCACGTGAACGAGACGAATCAAGAGGACGTGGACGATGTGAAGCGCACCGCGGAGAGAGAGAGTAGCGATAGTCGCCGGCATCGAGATCACAGGAAATGAGAGAATGAAACTGGAATGAGTTAGGCGATTCTGCCTCGGACCCCCTCACATGAATGAAGCAGCGTGCGCTGCCATGCCATGAAATGGAAAATTTACTGTAGTCTCAGGCTGAGGTAATACACCTCCTTGGATGCGATCACGCGTTGCCGCCGCGCACACGTGAAGGGACGCTTGGATCAGTGACACGCCCTCGTGGGGCATGATTTAATCAAAAAGATGGGGATGCCGGTAGGGAGCTGCTGGACGGGCGGAGAAATTCGAAAATCGAACACTGGTCAGCCTTCGAAATTTTAATCAAAATTAAGGGGAGGTACGGAACTTGTCGGTCATACGAGAACGGGGTGTCGCTTGCTATAGCCAAAGGCATGAGTATCCGAGGCCGTCCGGCAGCACATTTCGTCAAGCGCACATCGAGGGATTCTCTTCCCCGGCCTAACGAGAACAAGAAGCTCGCAGCGTGAAGAAAATAGACGATCCCGCGCCCCTCTATGAGTGTGACTCATATTCTGCTGGCCTGATCACTCATTCGATCGACGTCGTCCATTTTCTATTATCAATACCATGAAAAGAGGAGGAATCAATCCTGCGGATTACGCAGTATCGAGCCACATCGATGCTCCCACACGTCATTATACTACGAACGACATACTTACAAGCTGACTGCTATAACTACTTTTCCGTTCTTCCATACTCTCTTTGTCTTCTTTTTTCTGTTGTGTCTGTTTTTTGTTTTCGGTGTACTGTTTTATTTTTTGTGTGAAGTCGAGGAGACGACCCCGCACAGCGGAGGTCGATTAGCAAGTTCATAAGGATCAGGAGGGAGAAGACCCCCACGCGCAAATGGGGGATCGACCACAAATTGTCGCACGACGGCAATCCAGACGTGGTACGTCGTCTGGTCAGTCGTGGACATCGAGTAGAACTCGTGCTGTCTGCCAAAGGGGATCGGAACCAGAAGGAAAGAGAAACAACGAGGACGTGCTACGAAAAGAGAAGGAAGCAAAGGAAGGATGACGACGCACAGGTGTGGGGATGTTTACGTACGAAGGGAGATCCTTTCTTTTTGAGACTTTCTTTTAATGTCACAAGCTGCCGTCTGTCAGAGACGATACTTCAAGGAAAAGGCGACAGGGAAGGAAGATCGATGTTCTGGCTTTCGCGACGAGGGCCATTATGAACTGACAATGTCACCTCGCTCTTCGCCGCTTTCTGGCTAATGCTGGTATCATCGAAGCATAAATGCTGGGGAAATCGTTGATTTTACACTCACCCACGTCGTGGGTCCGTCCGAACATAACCCTTGGCCAGGATGGCAACACGCGAGACGGGCCACTTGCTACTGAACAGAATGGTGCCCACTGACGGTTATCCCCAGCTATGCAATGCAGGGAAAAGAGGGACGGCTTCGTACTTGTACCAACGGTACGGGGTACACCCAGATCACGGTATCACACCCGCGGGGTCAACTACGTCGACATTCGCCGTAAGCCCTTCAAGCAGCGATAGGAATGATGGGTTTATCATCAAGTGTCCGGACGGACGATGTCACCCCATGTACGAAAAAGTCCCCCTGGTCACACGCAAACAGCTCAGTCAGTGACACGTCGTACAGAGGACAGCTGTCCTCGCCAAAGACAGACGCGTCCCGAGGAGACACATGTTTCAACGCACCTTCCGACTTTTTATTTTGAAGGGTAGAGATGTGAACCCAGGGGAGGTGGCCAGAGCCGTGTTGCTTTGGGAAGACGATTCGTCTTTGATGGAGGGTTACGTCGCAGCTAGAGACGCAGCTGCGAGATGAACAGGAGGAATTCGGGGATGCAAATCGTGAAAGAGAAGGAAAGTGGCGGAAGGGCTGGGAGAATTTTGGATATTCTCTGACGACCATCCTCGTCCAAAGATTGCAAAATTTCATCCATGACAACAAGCGAAGAACGAAAGTCAACTCGCTCATGAGCTAGATCTGCAAATGCTAGCGCGAACGCCTCAAAGACACCTTCGCCCGCGACCCCACCGAGAAATCTCGAAAACGAAATCACCGGCAAAATGACGAACGTGATTTCGTATTGACTCGACACGAATGGCAACCTCGACGATGGCGACCGTCACCGCGCTGCAATAGCGAGAATCGCCTCGAGGAGCCTGAAGAATTGAAAGAAAAGAGAATTACAGTCGATCGCGCAGCTGTCGGCGACAGAGCTAAATGGAGACGCACAATGGGAGCAAAATGAGGACCTCTGCTCACATTCTCGAGTGTCACGGTCTGACCGATCATCCACGCCGCTGCAACAATTTAAATTTTTTAGCCTGAAAAGTACAACGTGTACCTTAGCCGGTCGATGAGGTGATCCGGAGAGATAAATTAGTCCCCAAGGGAAGAACACAGTACGAGACGAGGACAGACTCGGGGAGGTGGGAAAGTGAAAGCAAGGAGGTGGAAAAAGGAGATGTGCAACACGATGGCAGAAGGAGGGTTGGACAAGGAAAAGAGAAGGTAATAGGGGATGTGCAGCTGCAGTAGCAGAGGTGCACGGAAAAAGGATAAGAGAAGGAATACAGTAACGAGGAAAACAGAAGGACAGTGGAAAGACGAAGATGCGACCGCGGCGACGGGGCGTATACAAAGAAAAAAAGAGAGAAAAAGAGGAGGAAAGTGAAGGTAACGGGGGATACGCAGGTGATTCATTTTATTATCCAAAAGCTACAGGATGACGTCAATAACCAGACGTCACCCCAAACGGGTAATAATCCGAGAACGGAGCACGGGGAAGTCGCTCTAAGCGGCAGGTCATTGGGGCGGCACACCCAAGGATTTTTCCTTCGGGAGTGAGGTAACGAGTCGAGCAAGGACTCGCAGATCATCGAGGGAAGCCCCTTGGAGAGCTTCACCTTCGATGCCATGAGCGCGGAGCAATGTGCAGTAGATGTCAATGGCTCCGTCGCTCTTTTTGGGAATTGATGGGGACGGTGGGGAAGACAACGCTTCCCTAACCGACAGAGTTTCGGTATGCCCTGCCGAGGGGATATCGACAGCAGGAGGAGCAGCAGCAGGGGCTGCAGGGAGAGGGGAATCTGGAGCAGACGGTCGGGGGCAAACGTCGTCTGCGCGGGGATCTATGGCTCGTATGGGAGCTACGTCAGGGGTTGGAACTTGGTTGCCGAATTGGCGACTGAGGCGCGCTTCGGAGGGAGAGCACAAGGCGGATGTCCAAGGGTTGAACCAGACAAAGTCACCCGCCGCGCTGTGACTTCGTGCAGTAGAAAAGGACGGGCGTCGCCTCGCGAAGGATCGGGATGAGTTGATAGGGGGAACAACATCCCAGTCGACCTGATTGATCTTTTCGAGTAAGGAGTGCAGTTCGAAGTCGGTGTCTGCTCCGCCCAAGGGCACAGTATAGTCCAAAAGGCACATGAGCTCGACGAGCTTCGGAGGAAGATACCAAAGCCGCCAACAATCGTACGCCTCCCAGAGCAAAGTGGCGGCTACCTTCACGCACCACTCCGTCAAAAAGACAACCCACAACCCGTGACGAGGATCAGTGAGATGGCTTCCAAAGTAGGTAAGGATGCGACCGAGCTCTGCTCAAAACCCTTGGCAGACCTCAAATTGTCCCCACCATGAGGGGAGTTGCTGGTACCGGTTGGGGTAGTGAGACCGAGCAATTTACCCCGCCTCAACCATTTGGTAAGCTAGGAAATATCCCGTGTCCGATCTCATCTTACGCTCCAATCGGACCGTATGCTGGAAGAAGGGGATGTTCCCGCGTTTCGAATATCGGAAATTGAGGGGGAGGATTGCGCGCGTGTATGACAGGGCATCGTTAGTCACCGTCAGTTGGTTATGCCACAGGCTGTCCGCCTCGAGCACGGGGTCACCCCGTGTCCAGCTGAGGAGGTTGTCAAGGTAATCACGCTCCCCCTCCGTGCGAAACTTCCACGTGTCACATCCGAAGGACGGAGGGATGAGGGCATCGGATAGGGATAGGTCGAGACGGTCGAGAACGGCTTCCATGAACCGCAGGGATAGGCCCTGGCGGCCACGAGGGGAGGAGCGACGCAGGATAGAAGGGGGAATGGCGACACGGGCACGCCAATCGTAGGAGGAAATGGCTTGAAGGGGAAGGTGACCCGGCAGCATCCCCGCACCGTCGGCAAAGTCGCGCCCGATGCTAGTGACGTCGCGCACGTCGATGGCGGAAAACCAAGGAGTGGCCGCGTACAGTAAGGGATAGTCGCGCATGGATTTACCTTGGAGCTCGGCTAGTGAGGGGTATCGACAAGGGGCTGATGAAGGATGGAGATCGGGATGAAAGACCGGTTCAGGAACGTTGGTGTTCGGGGGAAGTCGGTCTATGGAAGGAAGGTCGCTAGGAATGGAAGGCGTGTGTGAGAAGCCCACACCGCGGCGACCGCGGGCGGTATGTCCGACAGTGAGATCCGATGAAGGAAACATGGAGATCGTCTTACTCTCACGCGAGCGGCGACCGATGGTCGGAAGAAAAAGGAAGAAGTTGGGAAGCAAAGGAGTGAAGCCGCTGCGCGAGAGCGCTCAGAAAGAGGATATGTAGTGCAATACGCACCTGGAAAGGGGGGTGAAAAGAAAGGAAAACATTTGGATATGAAAAGTAGTCCGGGTTTGGGGGACACACGTGTGAATAATTGCACAGTTTTAATTTTTAATTATTTTATTTCATTTAGTTAATTAGTTGGCATTAATTTAGCTGACACTAGATTAGATCTAGGATCTAGCCCCGCGAGCTACTGTACTGGATCCAGCGGGGCGATATATACCTTAGCCCTCTGACGACCAAGTCACTAAAGGTAACCCGAGTTGCCAGAGTTGAATGTCGCCTTGGTCAAAGTCCGTCTCTACCAAGACGCTCCCTTTTACCTAAGCCTACGGCATCCTCTATCGCTCGGGGTTCCCTTTTCTCTTTCTTTTATTTCCCTATCCTTTTCTATCTCTAATTCTACCTATTTTCCCTTATCTTGTGTTGGTGCCATCGGCCTCGGTTGCGACCGAACCGGTGTAGGTGTTTCGAGCCATCGGGCGACACAGTTGACGTAGCGCTGCTACTGTGACCCATTTTACGACGGAGACCGTTGCAAAGACGTCTCCGTCGAAGGGCTCCGTCGTATTAGGAGCCAGTGTTGGTACCATCGGTGTCGGTTGCGACCGAACCGGTGTAGGTGTTTCCAGCCATTGGGCGGCACAGTTGACGTAGCGATGCTACTTTCATTTCATCCCGTCGGGCTGCGTTGCGACGCCCCCGTCGAAGGCCTTGTCGCGTTACAAGGTGTCGAAGAAGCTCAACGAGCATTGGCCTTACAACCCAGTGGAATCGGGGTATCTACGTACGCGGCCCCCCCCACACTCGTCGAGCAGTTCCCTTCGCAAGTCTCTACCACACCGATCCCGGGCCGGGCTATTTCTCTGTGCCCCGCCCCCCATCAGGGATCCGAGCTGCTACGAGTTGCAAGCTCGTTTAAACGGAGAAGGGAGAGTCGGACACTCCGTAGCGCTGTGCCATCAGCAGTTCTTCTTTTTGTTGTTGTTGTTGTTTTTGCTGGACCATCGGACCGCGGTCTCTGCCCGACAGGCGCATTGCACTACAAGTTTCCATTCCTGCGGGAAGCTCGGCTCTCCGGATGAGATTAGGTCCCGCGGCGGTGTCCAACACGGACAGTACACGGCTCATCAATCTGACAGTCGGTCCAATGTCCGCGAAGACTTTGTAGTTTTTTCTCGCAAGGACTAAAATCTTCTCGGGACATTCCCCGCGCTTGACCCTGTACCAGGGGCGTCGGACTTGCTCCAACGGATCGTCCTTGCCTCTTCGCAGAATCTTCTTGACCCCAATGGGTCCCTTCGAGTTATCGATGATTCCAACTGTCTCCTCGTCGTCGACTGCCTCCTTCGCTAAAAGCGGGGAACGGAACTGGGTCCCGGACACGGTTCGCTGGACACATGTCTCTCCTTTCGAATTTTTTGAGATTCCCCCCCTTAGTTTTCTTGTCGCTGCGGATTTCTTCTCCAGTCCGACGACGGCCCCGCGACCGGCCTTCCTGATGTCCGGTTCGAACCTTCGGCAGAGGCACTCTGTGTGCTCGCCGCCTGCGATTCGAACCATTGTTTTACCTTCAGGTAACTTGTCGACGGAATTCCCAACCTCTCCATCGGGAAGAGCATCTCGTAGTTCTTCAGAACTCGGTGCATCTCTCGGAACGAGAGCAAACACGTAGGCGCTCCGTGGCCCTTCTCGTAGCAATGGTGGCATACGAGGCCATGCTTCTTCTGAGGGTACGGCGACCTTGGCGGTCCTCGGGCCGTCGGCCGGCCCATCCAGCCCGGTCTTCTGAAGGCCGTACCCTTGTCTTCCATCGGTATTCTTGGCGCGGGCGTGTGTCCGCGCCCTCGAAACGCCAATACGGGTTCCGCGGCCTCAATATACGAACTCGTCGTATACGTGGGCGTCCGTAGCGTGGACATCCCACTAGCCCCGTGATCCTCGTCTCCATACCCCTCGGAGGGTTCATAAAAATCGCCCTCGGCAACCAGCGCTCCTGCGTATCCATTTTCTTCCTGATCAACAGTACTAGGTCCTCTAGACGCAGAAAGTGAATCGGCCAAGTGGACCGCGCCGCGGGTTTTTCGCGTGGGGTGCGGAGGCTTCTGCTTCCCCCCCATCCTAAGCGTCGCTGGCGCTTGGATGGTGACTCTCCTAGTCTTCCTCTCCTTGGCGCGGCTCGCCGAGCCATGCGCCTTCGCGTAATTAACTAGTCTCAAAAACGAAACGTCCTGATTGTCTTGTCGGTATTGAGATACCATCGGCTTGATACTCAAATCGAGTCCTTCAATAAACATTGTCATCTGTTCTTCCATCGAATATACGTTTCCACATCGATTGCTCGCGTCCGTCAGACGGATATAAAATTCCATCTCGTCTTCAGACGGTAGCTGCTGTACTTCCCGTAAAGCGAGTACGGCTTGGCGGATTGCCTCGTCGGTGGCGAAGCTTCGCAATAGCCACTGTACGGCCTCCGGCCAGACGGATATTTTCCCATGGTGGGACCCCGCCGTTTGTGACACCGAAGTGTACTGTCTCAAGGCGATTCCGCTGAGGAACTCCGGTAGCAAGCCGATCGCTTGGCCTTCGTTCATCTCCTGGGTGTCGAATTCTTGGACTATCTTAGCTAAAAAATCTAGAACCAATACGCCATCGTCTCCTGTGAACGTATTGTCTCTCTTCACCTTAGGTGGTATGTCTCTTCTGATCTTTCGCACGGCGGTCCGCCGCTTGTCGGACAAACGTGTCTGCGGGTTCCGCAGGCGGTACGTCCTGTACGAAAGCAACTTCTTGAAGAGGTGGTTGGTCGGATTTAATTCCTCCAACTCCTCGCATCGCGGTCCGCGCCGCGTCGCGATGTCTTCTGGCTCCGCTTCTTGATCTCTCCGCGAGGCGGACGAAGTGACTCCGCCTCTTTTAGAGCTCTTTTTATTTGACGAAATTCCATTTCCGTCTGTCGATCTTCGGTGGGAATTTCTTGAATGGTTCGACGAGCCGTCGTCACCATTTTCTTCTGAACATTCGACTCCGAATTTGAGTCGCAATTTTTGCGGTCGTCACTACAATGACTTTTCTTCTTCTTTCGGCCTTTGGCCGACTTGGGGTTCTTCCACTTGGAATCCCGGGTCCGGACTGACTTGTCCTTCTTCGTTGGACCGTCCATTTCTTCTCCATCGGAGAGCGATCCCGTTGAGCTCAACGAGAACCACACGGGCTGTCAGCTCTTCAAGCGCAGCGTGGAACTCGGATTTTAGCAACTCCTGTTGCTTCTGAAAAGTGCCCAGACGTTCGTCGAACTTGCTCTTCGTCTCCTGACGAATCTCCTGGCTCAACTTCTCGAACTTCTCTTCCAGGCCATTTTTCTCAACGGCCGTCCCCGAAGGGGACGCTTCTAAAACTGGATCAGTAGCCGAATTTCCTTGGCTTCGTGTACGAGGTTCTCGCGGAATCCTCCACTCTTGAGCTGATCCAGCCCTTCTGACCCCAGGACTGACGTCCTTGGGTTGGCTTGATGCCATAGTCCGCTCTTAATAAACTAGACCTATGGAACTAATTTACCTATTTCCGACTTCTGTGTTCAGTTCCAGATTCTAGGTCGGGAGACCACTTATGTAGTGCAATGTGCCTGTCAGGCCGGAACCAGGGTCCAACGGTCCAGCGACAACACAACCAACAAACAACAACCAACAAGAGTTGCCGACGGCACAGTCCTACGGAGTGTCCGATTCTCCCTTTCCCTTTAAGTGGGTTTGCGGCCCACAGTAGCTCAAGTCCCTGACAGGGGGGGGGCAAAAGGAAGAGGCCCGCCCCGGGACGAATGGTGGTAGAGTCTTGTACAGGCAGTTTCTTGGCGAGTTCGGGGCGGTAATTAGGAAGCCGGGCCCGATGGGTCGTAAATCCAATGCTCGCGGAGCGCCTGTTACATCTTATACCCTCGATAAGGTCTTCGACGGGGGCGTCGCAACGCAGCCCGACGGGAATTAGCAAACACGTAGCAGCGCTACACCTCCGTACTGCCCGATGGCAAAGTACCGACACCGGAACGGTCGCAACCTGTATCCGATGGAACCAACACTGTCCTGTATACACAACAGGGCCTTCGAGGGAAACGTCGTTGCAAGAGCCTCCGTCGGTGGTCGTAAACAAGTAGCAGCGCTACACCCACCTGTTGCCCGATGGCAAAGACACCTACACCGGTCCGGTCGCAACCAAAGCCGATGGCACCAACACAAGATAAAGGAATAGAAATAGAGATAGAAATAGAAAAGGATACGTGAAATAAAGGAAAAGGAAAGGGAACCCCCGAGCGCAAAGGATAGCGTAATCTGTGGTAAAAGGGAGCGTCTTGGGAAAAACAGACTTCGACCAAGGCGATATTCAACTCTGGCAACTCGGGTTCGATTGGGAAATAAAGGGAAAAGGAAGGGGACCCCCGAGCGCTGAAGGATGCCTGTAGCATAAACACCCCCAGCGATAGGGGTGTATGCGCAGTTCGACTGAGACCCTTGTCGATCGGGAAGACGGGGGTGAAGCGGGACACCAGCTAACGGCACCGGGCAGCGAGCCCGGGTAGCGTGGTAGAGCGGGAACGGGGAGGACGCCGGTACGCGCGAGCGGTTCGACGCCTCGACGCCCCGGCGCGGTACTGGGTAACGATCCAGTGCCGACGGGCGGAGGCGGAGCCGGCTCGTGGGCGTACCGCGCGCATCCTCAACCCGCGCTCGGTGCCGCTTCTAAGGTAATTAGCGAGCGTGACCTTAGAAATAAGCGGGAAGTCGGACCTTGACGGTCGGTGGGTGACAAGTCCGTGCTTGTCCTCCTCCACCGCCGCCGGTCCGCTCCATATTTAATATACAAAACAATCTATAACACTACAGTACCGGAGCACTGTAGTGGTCTACTGTAGTACCGATCGGACCGTACTGTAATACTGTGAGCCATCGTGGCTGACAGTACACGTGTATGCGCGTGCGGCCTGTACCCGAGGGGTACACGTGGCCACGCGCGGTAGTACTGTAGAGCCCGAGGCTCTACAGTATTGGATCCGTTGTTGATCTAATCTTAAAAGCCCCAGGGGGGGTTATACTACAATGCCGTAGGCTTAGGTAAAAGGGAGCGTCTTGGTAGAGACGGACTTCGACCAAGGCGACATTCAACTCCGGCAAGTCGGGTTACCTTTACTGACTTGATGGTCAGAGGGCTAAGGTAAATCTCGCCCCGCCGGAGCCACTACAGTGGCTCTCGGCGCTAGATCCTGGATCTAATCTAGTGTCAGCAAAATTTATGCCAACTAATTAACTAAATAAAATAAAATAATTAAAAATTAAAACTGTGCAATTATTCACAAGTGTGTCCCCCAACTCGGACTACTTTTCATATCCAAATATTTTCCTTTCTTTTCACCCCCCTTTTCAGGTGCGTATTGCACTACAGTTGTTCCGTCTCATACGCCACCCGTGCGCGTGCGGCGACTCCGTGTGTCCGGCGTGCGAGCCGGTCTGACGGCGTATTGAGTATGATACGGCGCAGGGGCAGGCGGAGTGCATACGCGGTGCGCGTTGGTGCCCGGCATGCACTCTGCAGGACACTGTACACGCGGGCGCTGATGGACTGTATGCTCTTACTGTATGCCACGATACGTGGCAGCGGCCGGCGCGCGGTATGCGTGCTGGAAGACACGCGGGAGCTTCTGTGCCCTTTGTGCGTGTTGTCCAGAGTGGCGTCTGAGATGACTCAAATAGTCCGTGACCAGTCCGCCACCCCCTCTTGGTCTCTAAGCCAGCCCCGCGCGTAGCGTGTGCAGCCGTTCCCCATCGCTTAGTGCCTCATTCCACTCTTGACAGCTTCCGCTGACCATCTCCGGCATGGCAGACTCGACCTCTACCCTGCCTCGATCGCGCGGTCGGGACGGCGCTCCACCCCCCTCGGCGGGTGTTCTTTCGTCGAATGGGGGTTCCCCTTCCGGCGCATCGGCGTGTCCGCGTGATGTGGATGTCGACTTAACGAGGGCGGCCCCGCCGCTACCGCCGGCGTTCCAAAAGTGTCGCTCTCGTTCGACTACCGAGTCTGTAGAGCTGGTGGCCCCCACGGAGGGGCCGCCCCAGCCGGTATTGTCGTTCCGTCCAGCGACTACCTCCCCTCCGCCGGTCGAGGTCCGGCCTGTCGACCGTCCGGAGGCCACGAAAACTACCTCTCCCGGCGCGCTTCCAAGCCATCAGCCTCTTGCTTCCAACCCCCCTCCTGTCGAAGGAGATGGGGAATTACCCTCCACTACTCGGTGGTTGGGGGAGCCCTTGCCGGATGCTGCGCAGCTCCCTATCCGTGAGCTGCGCTATCCCTGGCGAATCCGTGGTCGCTCGAATGTGACCGTAGAGGAGTTGACCTCCTGCAAATGGCTCCGCCCCGATCTCGCCCGCATTTTTAAGATTTACGAGGCGGGTGGAGCGGAAGAGGCGTCTTTGTCGCTTCACCGTTTGATGGCCGAGGGTTGGGGTTCCGGATACCAGGTACCCGACGAGTTGCCTGGGGACCGCACGTTTGCGTACAGTATTGCGGAGGTAACCTACCTTGACCTCATGGGCTCACTCCTCTCTGGCTCAGGACAAGTTTACCCCCGACGGTTTGTGTTGTCCGAGGTAACCGGACTATACGTGTCCCCTCGTGCTTACGTATTCACGAAGGCACGAGTAGCTCTGCAGAAGTCGTCGTGCTCTCTAATGCTTTTACATTCCGTCTCCTTTGCGCATTACGATTGGTCCGCGTGCAGAGGGAAGGGCGAGCTGGATGGTAGAGTTACCCCCTCGGTCGCCTTCCTGTCCGGTTTGTCGACTGCGGATTTCCCGTCTCTTCCTGCAGCCGTGCGGGAGAGTTTCCCCTCGCTGGGGATTCATCCTTTTCTCCCCCCAATTCTGAAGTTTCGGTCTGGCTTGTGCCAACTCGCAGCACCCCGCCCACCCTTTCCTGACGTACAATTACGAGCGAGAGTGGGCGTGGTCTTTGTGATGCGCTTTCATGGCCGAAGTGCACATGAATAAGCGGGTTTTCTTACAACCGAGTCCCACTATCTCATTTGCGGAGCGCGTCGCAACGGGCATGCCCCGCGTTGCGCTTCGTCTTTCGGAACACGAATCCACTCACGTACCGTGGGCGTTCAATCACGTTATTGGTCCCATGAAACGGGCGGGGGAGGTGAGTTCGCAAAACCACCGCTCGTGGATCGACTACACCACGGGGGTCAAGTGTCCTTTCCTCGCGTATGACGCCTTGTCGGACGCCTTCGTGGCGCGTCCTGTCCCCGTCACCCCAGTGGGTGGCGGCACGGGAAAGAGGGGAGGCGTCGGTTCGGAGAGCCGGCTTGGTCGGCGGAAACGCTATCGCGACCTGGACGCTGTTAGTCCGGACTCCGTTAGCTCTGCACCACGTCCTCCCAGCACGGCACCGACAGCAGACAGCCCTCGCCTCGAGGGGGGTATTGGCTGTGTACAGGACGTCCTTCCAGTCCCTCCCCTCGGCGAGGCGGGGCAGGACCCCGACCATACCCGCTCCGAGCGGGCCCTCGTACTTCCTCCAGGGGAACTGGCATCCATTCCCGAGTTGCGGCATGCTCTAGGTGCTGCTCTGCAGCGTTCTGGGACTGTAGGCGGTCTTAATCGTACTCTTGAGTCGTGGTTTCTTGCCCGGAGTGACGAGGCGCGAGGGCTTCGTGACGACCTTGGGGCACGGACGATGGAACTACAGCGGTTGCAACATGGGCTGTCGTCTATGCGCACGGCGTACGAGCGAGTGTCGCGCGATCGAGAACGCTACCGGCGCGAGCGCGATATTTTGCGGGCACCCCTGCCGGTTTTTCTGCCGATAAATCACGCCGCTCCCCGCGCTTCGGCGACTCCCGCCCTCCGTGATCCGTTCGCTGACCTCGAGACAGCTAATTCCCAACCGCGAGCTTACAACCCTTCTGACACATCTGAACGTGACGACGGCCACGACGTCCTGGTGATGCCCAGCGTCGCAGAGGTGGCGGCAGAGGCCCCCTCTTACCCTGGCTACTGTCTTTCGCGGTATTAAGAACCGGGGTCCCGAGTGCCCTCGAAAGACGCGAGCCGCTGAGCTCGCTTTTGCCCTGGTTCGCCGCGATTGTTAGCTGTAGTGAGTACTCCTCCGAATAAAGGGATCCAGGGACCTTACTGCCCTTGGTCCTTTCTCATGCCGCTTTCCACGGGTGTCTTTCCGCGAGCGACCTCCTTGCATACACCCGAGCCGTGGGGTCGCGCTATCTTCGACTGCGTCATCCGTTCCGCTTTGTTTTTCTTTGTCGAAGCTCTGGCGCGCGCTGTCCGTTTCATGCAAATCGTGCTGCACGCGCGGGGACGGGGGTCACTCTTTCGGCCCTTCCAATCCGTTCGCGTCGGTGGCAACTGGACCTATTACAACCACTCCCGAACTTTAACGTGGAAGTCCCGCGTTCGTACGCAAGGACATCCGTAGCGGCCCTTTCCCAGGGCACGCCGCCCGAGTTTGTCCGCGGCAGCGAGAGGATGGCGATGATCACACGCGAAACTGCTCTCGGTGCGGGCCCCCGTACGGAGGGGACAGTCTGCGTCCCAGCCAGCCGCGCCGCAACGGAGAACAGGGGCACGGTGCCGGGGGTATAGCCGTGGCGCCTCGGTGCGTTTGAAGAGCGCGAGGGTTGCCTTCGTGCAGAGCGCGCGGGCGTACCGCGTTCGGTGGGACACGAGGGGCGTGCACCGACGTTGACGCGACAATAGAATAAGAGAAGGAGGGGGTGTTGGGCTCCTCTCGCAGGGAGTGTCCTCAAAAATAGACGAGGGAAGCGCGAGTCGCGCGCGTCGCTCAACACTGTAGTTGGGTGTTGTACGTAGGGGTCCGGTGACAGATAGTGTGACCCCCCTTTTGCGATAGGGATGCCGTTCAATAATTACCCCTTGACCGAGATCCGGCGTATTTCTCGATGCGAACGAGCGGCGGAGCTGTCATGAGACGTCGTGTTTTTCCCGTCATCGTCCCGGTCGCTGTTTAGACAAGAGAGGAGCATCTTGACGCCCTCGTCTTTGCCGGTGCCGCGCAGACGACGTTTGACGACGTGCTCCTGCTCCGCGCCTCGTCCCTACTCCCTGGGGTTGGGATTCCGTTCGACCCCTCTGCTTTTCTTGAGTAATCCTTCCGCGTACGGTGGGGTGGTTGTTGCAAGGCTGTCACCGCCATCAGGGATGGCGCTCGTTCCACGCCTTGAAGTTCGGCACGACGGCCACAGTAACGATGGCGCACGCACGAGCCACGCGCGCGCGGCCAGGGCCACGTCTTGCTCGTGGTTGGCAGCCGACGCAGCGTCCGCGCCAGTTTGCCGCTTTTTCTTTCTTTCTTCTACACTCCGCGTCGCACGGCGCGACCGGGGTGTGGATGGTACGTAATACGCGTACCACTCGCGGGCGGTCAATCTGCCTACCTTCCCTTACTCTCTACAACTTTCGTCTGAGCTCGGGCCCCGCCCCGCGCGGGTTGTTATCGTATAGGGTCCAATTGGGTGCGACGGACCCGACGGTGGCGGGAAGGCGTACGGTGTCGGCCTCCAGATCGTCATCTTCCGCGGCGGCGGTGATTGCGTCTCGAGGGACTTGGCCGACGGCTATTCCGTGGATCGACGGGCTTCCTTACGACGCGAGCGGAAAGTGACTCGAGGGAAGGCGGAGAGTCGGCAACGCAGACCGGCTTCCCTTTGTGATACCGCTTCCTTGCGAGACTGCGCCGCCCCTTTTCTTTACCAATCGACACTCTACTCCTCGCCATGGGTACAATCTCCTTCCTCTCCGCCATGTCCTTCCCAGGGCGGCCTCCAGTGCATCTCCATTGGCGGTGCGGCGCGAGCGCTTCCCGACACGTGCGGTGACCGGCGGCGCGCACGTACCGACGCACATGCTGCAGAAGACGATCCAAGACGAGCTTGCAGGTTGCAGGTCATACTGCGCCGCGCTCGGCGCGGTCGTTCTTGACGAGCAACGGCATTCGTGTTGTTTTGAGGGCCCTCTGTCTCAGGGCTGTGAAGGTCGCCCGGATGTCGGCCTTGTCGACGCCGGGGATTTTTGCACGGCTTCCGCGCACGAAGGGCTCGTGACGTCCCCTTGTCGAAGCCGTTATCGGTTCGCTCACCACGAACGTTGGTGGTGGTGATTTGAATCGCGCTCTTCGCTGCATGTCGGACGTCTGACACGCGCGCGGCGCCGTGCACGTGTGGTCCGGGCCACCTGTTTGCCCGCAACATTTTCCACCACCCACTATTTTTGGTTTCCGGGTAAGGTGGCGGTGTTGACGCGGTCACCCTTCGGCGGCCGACCACGGACGGTGTCTTCGGCAGGCTGCGTGTCCGGAGCGCCGCTTCTGTTGTCGCCGCCAGAGAGTGTGTCTCCCTTGGGGTGCGGTACGGTCCGTCGGACCGGTCAGGCCGAGGATACGTTCGGCCATCCCGCGTGCCATTGCGTGTCTCGCATGCCAACGTGCATGCGTTTGCTCACGTGAGTTGTCCATTTTGGCGACTACTTTTTCGTTACTTTTCTCCTGCCTGTGGTGGCAGGTTGACACCGAGTGCTGCACAGTAGGACTTATTTCTCATTATTTTTTCCATGTTGATCGCGGCGGCGGCCCAAGCACTGTACAGCATTATATCATCCCTGAGGTGACCGTTATCATCCCAATCATTTTCTGAGGCCATACGGTGCCTCTCTTGGCATATTATCGTGGCAGTGGAGTGGCGGTTGTTCGTCCGCCCCCTCCTCCGTCCTCACTCGGCCCGTACCAAAGTATGCGTACGCTATTCTTCACACCTCGCGCCTTGCTTTGTGCAATCCGTTCGCTCCCACGCTCACCTGGCGCGACTTGAGCATAATGCCGCATTCTAGGCGGCCATCCCTGGGAGGTTTGGCGTCCCCTAAGACGCGAATTCTCGCATCCAACTTCTTAAACGCTCGCTACCGATCGGCTGACGGAGGCCTAACTGCTTCCGGTACCGGCTGCCTTGTGCAGGTGATGGTCTCGTTCGTCGGACGTCCTCTCGCCGCGGTTGCCAGACTTAACGGAATGTCCGGCGATCCAGTTCGGGGGGAAGCGTCCGACTTTTCTGCTCCCAAAAAGGGGCATTCGCCTTATCCGTTCGAGCACACGTCGACCCTCGTATAGTCGGTCAATAAGAGGGCCACAATTCCTTGAGGTAGTCCGTACTGCCTCATCCTTACGCCTTACGTCGTGCTTCCTTGGGTTTCGGAAGTCAAATACGGCTTGACTTCTGTGCGGTCCTCACGTCAACCGTAACGAAGCGGTTGAGGGCCCCTCTCTCTTCGGGAACGTCCGCGTTCACGTCAGACGTGAGGTTCCTTCCGGTGCGTCTCCGGAGGCGTTGGGCGTAAGGAGACACCAACTCCTCCGGAACGTGAGTCCGGGCGGTCCATGTGGGCGTGTCGTAATCCGCCCACTTGATGAGGAACTCGATTGTTCCGTCCTCCATGGCTCGATGCCGGAGTAATCGTTCCACAGCATACTGCGTGCCCTCGGTGACCTTGTCGGCAAGGTCACTTGAGGTTGTCGTACTCGCCCGTGGCGCGCCCGTCGGTGGTGGCGCGTACACGCAGCGGTTTGCGGAGACGCGCTCGGTGACACCATCACGATCGATCGTGATGGTTCTCTTCTCATTCGCAAGAACGCGGTATGGCCCAACGGCGGGCGACGCGAGTTTGTTTGACGTCTTTGCCCCATCGGTGGGGTTCAGGTAGACGTAATTACCTGGCTTGATACGTGCGTTGAGCAGTCTGACGCGCTTATCGAAGTCGCGCTTGTACTGAGCCTGCGTCCGGCGCAGGCTCCCGTACGCCTTCTGGATCGTGTCGTCCAACGGCTTGAGGAATTCAGCGCGCGCGTTGCCCCTATCGGACGGGGGCGCGTCACCGTCGGCTCTACGTAGAGAGAACTCCGGCGGGGGTCGGCTGAGAACGAGCTCGAAGGGCGTGGTACTCGTCGTACGATGTACGTGGGAGTTGTACGCGTACGTGAGCGGCCCCACGTACACGTCCCAGTCGTCCTGATGTTCGCCGACGTAATTCCGTAACATCGAAGCGATCGTCCGGTTGTATCGCTCGACCTGCCCGTTCGTCTGGGGGTGGTACGCCGAAGTGTACAAGTTCGTCACCCCCAGGACACGGCACGTGCTGTGGAAGAACTTCGCGTTAAACTGCAGTCCGTTATCCGACAGTAGCGAGCGTGGGACGCCGTATTTAAATACCCACGCGTCGCAGAACGCGACGGCTACCGTGTACGCGGTTACGGTCCGCAGTGCCACAACTTGAGTCAGCTTGGTGAAACGGTCCGTAATTACGAGAAGGAACCGTTTCCCTGCCTTCGTCTTGGGTAGCGGTCCCAAGATGTCGATTGCGAGGCTCTCAAGCGGCCGTGTTGCCGGAAACAACTTCAAACGGTTGAGGTGTTTTCGCAACTTAACACGGTTCATTGCGCATGTTCGGCACCCTCGCACCGTAGCTGCGACATCTGCAGCGAGATGGGGCCAGTAGTACTCGCGACGGAGCGCGAAGTACATACGGTTCTGGCCCGGGTGCCCCGCGATGGTTGGTGTGTGGCAGAGCTTGAGAAGCCGAGCCCGTAGCGTCCGTGACACCACGACCTGCACGATGTCAGGGTCGAAGGGGTGTCTCCGTTTGAGCACCCCGTGGTGGTCCTCGAAGAACGCGGAGTCCCGGGACTCTGACTGTCGTGCCAGTACGGTCTGGCAGAAGTCATCCACGCGTTGCTCTTCGGCGATTTCCTCTAACGTAAGAGGGGCCGGAAGGTCGTCCTGCGGAGGGGCGACCGTGGAGGCGGGCGCGCCAACTTCGGGTTGTTCGGCGCGCTCGATGTGGACGGCGTCGAACTCGTCGTTGTCCTCCCAGAACGATATGGGTCCTTCAAGAGCGGGGTCCTCGTCTTCGCCTCTCGGCTCGTCACGCGTACGGACGCGCGAAACTCTTCTCGATCCGGCTTGGTTCCTTGTTATTACGAAGACATGGACGGCCTTGTGATCGCAGCTCGCGGTACAGACGTGGTCCGCGAGCTCGTCCGACACGTCACGGACGGCCGTACCCGCATCGAAGATGGGAATGTCGTCATCCATTTCGACGACTGGGCGAGGGCCTTCGGTGACCCCTGGCGATACGAGGCGTGACAGGGCATCGGGCACCTGGTGCACGCGCCCGGGGCGGTACTGGATGGTGAAGTCGTATTCCGCCAAACGCAGTCGCCACCGGGTAAGCCTTCCGGAGCTCTCCGTGAGGGACATGAGCCATCGGAGGGCATCATGGTCCGTCCGGACGGTGAACTTGGTACCTTCGATGTACGGCCGTAGTGTGCGTACGGCACACACTACGGCAAAGCACTTGCGTTCCGTAGCGCTGTAGTTGCGCTCACTATCGGACAGTGAGTACGACCAATACCCGACGGGTCGCCAATCGTTCGCCTCTTCGTGTTCCTGGAGCAACGTACAGCCCAGTTGATAGGCACAAGCATCCGTGTCGATCATGTACGGCCGACCGTACCGCGGCAATGCTAGGATCGGCGGGGAAATCATCTGCTCCTTCAACGCTTCGAATGCTTGAAGTTGCGGCTCCGTCGGGTTTTCGAAGTCGGGGTCCGCGTCTTTGCGCGTCATTTCCGTTAATGGACGCGCAATTTTCGCGAACCCCTTCACGAAGCGGCGGTAGACGTTGCACGTCCCGAGGAACGACCGTACGTGCGTCAGGGTCCTCGGGAACGTGAACGTTTTGAAAGCGTCCGCTGCCGCTTCGGCGACGCTCAGCTTACCTGGGGAAATGACGTGCCCCAGGTAGTGCACCTTCGGTTGGAAGAAGCTACACTTCTTGAGCTTGAGGGAGATTCCGGCGACCTCAACAAGCTCAATACAGTGTCGACATGCTTCGCGTGTTCTCCGTGCGTACGGGAGAACACGATGACATCATCCAGGTAGACGAGGCATATCTGCTATCGGACGCCAGACAAGATGATGTCGAGGGCACGTTGGAAGGTGGCCGGTGCCCCCTTTTGCCCGAACGGCATACGCAAATGGCGAAACGTTCACATATGCGTAGTGAACGTGGTCTTGTCCCGGTCTTCCGGAGCGACGGGGATCTGCCAATAACCGGAATTGCAGTCCAACGTCGTGAAGACGGCTGCATCTCCGAGCAAATCGATGCAGTCGTCCATCCGGGGCAGCAGATACGAATCCGCTGCCGTCTTCGCGTTGAGACGCCGGTAGTCCACGCAAAACCGAAGAGAGCCGTCTTTCTTCGGTACGAGCACCACGGGAGACGCCCACTCGGTGCTCGCGGGTTCGATTACCCCTGCGTTCAACATTTTGTTGACTTCCTTGGCGACCATCTCACGCATAGCCGGCCCCTTTCGGTAGGGCATTGAACGAATCGGCTTCGTACCCGGTTCGAGGGGTATGCGGTGTTCGGTCGCTCGGATCGTTCCGAGCGCCCCGCTCCACAGACTCGAGTGCTTATGGAGCATCTCGAGCACGTGGCCCCGGAACTTGTCATCATCGATGTATGACAAGTCGATTTCTTTTTCCCAATCCTCCGGCGAATTTTCGGGATCCTTTTTAGAGGCGGGTGCAGTGCCCCCTTCCGGCGGCGGGCACTTCGCCGGTCGGCCGTCCGTACCGGCTCCTCTCTCCTCAACGGTTGCCCCCTGGGCGGGGCCTGGTCGAGCAGCTCCTGCCGTTCCGACTTGATCGGCCAAGTCGGTGAGGTGGAGCGCGTGCGCGATCCCCTCAGCGACGCGACGTTCGGGCGTCAAGATCGCGAGGGGGTTGCACCTCGCGTAACCCACGACGGTGTGCTTCGGAAGTCGCCTCTCCTGTAGCGAAAAGTTCACGCCGATGACGTCGAAGGTCTGGTTCGGCAGGACCTCGACGACGCCGTTCGTCAGCCTCACCCCATGTCGGTGTTGGAGTGACGACTTCGGCTCCAGGAACACGAGGCCCCTCCCCGCGGTTGTCACACGCACTCGGGCTTGTGACATCGCGGGGATGGTGACCCAGCGGGCGATTCGGATCGCCTGCGGGGCTTCGTCGCGTGCGTCAGCCCGGCTTGTCTGACGTCCGTGCCGCCTGGTTCGGGGAGTCGGCTCCCCTTTCCCGTCGACGATGGCAACAGAACCACCTTGGCGGAGCTCCAACCGTTGAGCTTCGATGTCGATACTTCGTACGTGTGTATCGATGAAGGCCGTACCAAGGAGGACCGGCACGGCGAGCTGGTCCGCCACGACGAACGGAATTCGGAACGTCGTGTTCCTCAACCGGACGGCCAGACGTACGACGGCCGGGAGCTTAAGCGAGTTGCTATTCGCGCCTGCCAATCGTGGCAGTGGCGCGTCGCGGATGATGTAACGCGACCAATCAGGAGGAAGGTCGGCCTTCCTCACCAGATTGTACCCCGAGCACGTATCAACGGCGATCGTGCGGGGCTTGAAGGCATTTCCCTCCGTGGCTATCGAGCCGAGGACGTTGTAAATCTTCGACGTCATATGGCAAATGACGCCGTCGACCACCTTCGGCGTGCCCTGCTCGGCGGGATCGTTCCGCCTGGGCCGCCCGCGCCGGTTCCGACTTTTCTTCCGCATCCTTCGGCCTTGGTCGCGGGGCGCCCTTCGGTCGGCCGCGTCCCCGCGACAAGTCGCGTTCGTACGCGGCTTGAATTCTTCTGGCGGCCCCGGGTCCCCCTGGGTCGGGCCGCCGGCGCGTTCGATGCGCTTCTTGTTAGGCACTTGGCTCACGGTTTCCACAGTGCCTCCCTCCATGTGCGCCGGGCTCACGGTTGACTCAGCGTCTTCGTCCTTTCGCACCGAGCGTACGGGTGTCTCCGTGCGCTTGTGTGGGGTTGAGGGGAATAATATCGGTAAACATTCCCTTCCCCCGCCGGGGACAAATAGGGGCGGGTCTAGGTTGGTGTGACAAGACGGTTCACGCGACCGCGCGAACGTAACCGTATTTACGGGGTTTTCGAACTACCCGAGCTGTCAGTGCTATTCGCTTGGCTGTCGTTACCCAGCGCGTCGACGGGCCCCTGGCCGCGCAGATGGGGACGGTTTCCCCATCCCGACTGGGCATCGTTTACGAAGTAATCGGATACTTTGTGGCCTTGAATTGCAACGTCCGGCCGTTGCAATATTCGAGGGGCGGAGGGACCGGGCTCTCCTCCGCCTCCCTCCGGAGGCTGGGGGTACGCTTCCCCAGCCCAATCTTGGAGGTACATGATGGCGTTCTGTACCCCTTGGGGCAACGGGGGTCGGCCCCGGTCGCCTCGCCCATCTCGATGGGGATATCGCGTATCCATCCGACGAGTGTCACGTCGATCCCTTTGATCGGTCCCCGAGTATCGGTACCCGCCTTCACGAGGGGCAAAACGGACGCCCCCACCCGATCGGCTCGGGTCACCTCGACGCCGGCCTCGGTCTGCCGGCGTAGACTGCTAGATGAGATTGCGCATTCCGGGTCGCGTCTCCATCTGATAGCGGTAGTTCCTGTACGCCGTGAATTGACGTTGTTCAGGCGACAGGAACGGGCACGCGTACATGGCGTGGCCGTACGTACGGCACAGCCAACAAATGTACGCGCTGCCATCGGTCAACGAGAAAGTCGCCGCGTGGCGTGCCTCCTCGTCGGTGAGTCGAGGCACGTTAGGCAGCCCGCGGTCTCCTTCTCGACGGGAGATATCCAGCTCGGCCATGTTGTGGTTCGGACCACCTGTGGCCCTCGGCGTGTGCGCGAACGCCGTTGCGAAGCTTCCGGTCGAACCGATGGAAGCTGGCGTAGGGGGTCGGTCTCCTGCCCGGTCGAAGCCGCGCGTAATGAAGACAGGGTCGGCCTGCCACTCATCTTCTCCAATGTGGAGGGCGGTCGCCGGCGAACTCGTTCCGTGCGACCTTGGAGTTCGGACACCCTGCGTTGCCGGCTTCGGGTCCGGCAGTGTAAACCCGCGACGGGCGCGGTAAGTTGTACCCTCGACCGTTGCCATACGGCGAATCGTTGAGAGTTCGGTCTTCTGTTGTCCGGGCAACCTTTGCATCGTCTCTGCCACTGCGGCCGGGTCGCATTGGACAACCCGCGCACGAAGTAGTGCGCGAGGGCTTGTTCTGAGAACACGGCCGTGCATCGGAACGCAGCGAATTCCAGCCGGTCTGCGAACGTGTTCTCGGTTTCGTGAGGAAGCTGTCGCGCCGATGCGACAGCATCAAAAGCTTCCCCTAACACGTCGTCGGTTAGGTAGCGTTTGATAAATTGGTTGACGAGACCAGGCCAGCTCGTGTCGTCGTGCAGCTGGCCGGCGCGGAGGCCGCGCATGGTGTAACTCGTATACAACCGCTCCGCGTCCCTCTCGAAGAAGTGAGCGAAGACACGGATTGCCGCACCTTCGGTCAGGTGCTGGTCATTGAAGGTTATCCGGATATCCTTCAGGAACGGGAGCAACTGAATCGCGTCAGTACCGTCGAAGCTCTTCATCGTGGGACGGAGCCCACGGCAGCGTTGGACGTACTTCGCGATCCGTCCCGCGTCACCCGAGGTGACAAGCCTCGAGGTGTTGTCCAATCGATACATGCCGTAGTTCGCGACGGCGCTGAACTCCTGCATCATGGTGTGGACGGGCTCGAGCCCGGGTTCGGCAGGGCCCAACGCTTCGAACGGCGTGACGGGCAACGTTCGGAAGTCGACGGGGCCAGGATGTGCGGTAAGATCCGCTGGCTGGTAGCCGCCCCAGCGAGGATCCAAGGGGATAATCGGTTCCCCTGATCCGCGGGGGACTCCTCCACGGCCACGGTCGGGTTCGTTCGGTACCCGTAGGGACTGCCGCATGCTTCCGGATGCATACGGCAGGGCTTGAGTCTCGGACGCGAAGTTCGCGTCCGCCGTCGGCTTGATGTCCTCCGTCCTCCGACTGATGACGGCTCCAGTCGGGGGCCACTCCTGCGCTCCGGATGTGCCCGGAGGAACAGCGGCACCGGGCCCACTCGAGGGGGCTCCGGGCGGCCTCTCGGCCGAGGTCTGTTCCATCTCATGGGCACGGCGGAGCGTTGAGTTGAGCTCCGCCGCCATGTGCGCGAACCCTCCCATCTGTTCGGCTGATGGGAAGGGTTGCGGGTCGCGTCGGACATCGGAGTCTGCACTCACGGGTCGACCCGCAACGTCCACAGCGGGGGAATCGATGCCCGCCTCTTCGACCAGTACCAAACGGGACTGTAGCTGGTCGACGAGGGTGCGCAGGTTCTCCAAGGACTGAGTTACGCGCTCAAACCTTCTTTCGCGGAGAGAGCGCAACTCATCCATACAGCGGGCGTAGACGCTGTTAGAGAAGTCGATACGGAGGGACGTTTGGACATCTTCGATATACTCCGCGATGCGATCGTACATCGCGCAAGTGCGTCCTTCGGAGAAGTCGGGCGACGGTTCGCGGTCTCGAGGACCAGCGTCGCCGTCGCCGACTCAGACGCGGAGCGCGGCCTCTCGCACATCGGCGGGCTCCGAGCGAATCGAGGTGGGATATTCGCTGCTCATCTCGACGCGTACAGATGCGGAGGTAAAAGATAGTCTTCTCGGTTCGATCTTGAGAGTCTTCTAGGTCGGGAGACCACTGTAGTATAATCACCCCCAACGACGAGGGGGGTGAGTACTGACAGTTCGGAAAGACCCCGATCGGCGAGAAGATAGAAGCACGGCCCACCCACGGTACCGAGCACGGGCCGGAGGTAGCGGTGGTAGAGCGGGATCGGGGAGGACGTGCGCACGCGCGAGCGATTCAACGCCTCGACGCTCCGGAGCGGTACTGGGTGACGATCCAGTACCGACGGGCGGAGGCGGAGCCGGCTCGTGGGCGTGTAGCGTGCGTCCTCAACCAGCGCGCGGTGCTACTCTAAGGTAAAACGGACGGAAGTACCTACAAGTAAGTGGGCGGACCAAGGTGGAGGATCCTTGACAAGTCCGTGCTTGTCGTCCTCCACCGCCGGCGGTCCGCTCATATTTAATATACAGAGTCACCTATCATAACATTACCGTAGTGCAGGTCGGCCTGCACTGTAGTGCTGTCAGCCGTCGGGGCTGCCAGCACACGTTTCGTACACGTGTGTCCGTGAGCCCCCGTACACGTAGGGTACACGTGTGCGCACGCACTGAGGTACTGTAGAGCTCGTGCTCTACAGTTATAGATCTAATCTAAATCGAATTCTGGGAGGGGGATATGCTACATACAGATCTAGCCCTCACGCACGGGGAGAAGAAAAATTCATACTCGCCTGGAGGACGTACCACCCCGCCTGGGGACACGCTCGTGGCCTTTCCTCCCGCAAGGGGGTTGAGGGTCTCGGTTGCACAAAGTCCCCACACGCCCGATGGCACGTTCCTCGATACTGCCCCGGAGGAACCACACCGTACTCCCTAGGCGAGGCTTCCCCTCGTCTCGTGATGGACTTACGAACCCCCCCCGCTTTCCAACGGGGAATCCTCTACTCGCGGTGTCAAGATCGACTTCCACTGCTCGCGGATTCCTCAGCACCCATCGCGGGTGGAGAACCTATACGCGCCTATATCGAGGGTGGGACCACCCCCCCGCTCCTTCAGCCGATGTCCCATCTCTCTCACTCGAAGAGATCCTCTCATTGCCAGCCTTACGGACGCGGACAGTTTTCCTCCCTAGATACGAAATAGGGAGTCGACAATCGACTCTCGCGTCGCCTCTCCCCCGTGGCCATCACCGGGAGGACTCAAATCGCCGCTCGGCTCCCCACACGGCCCGCGGGCCATCAGACTGAGGTATGCCTCCCGACGCTGCGTCGATTTTTATTGCCCTTGGAACGACGAGTATAACCCACTGGGCGGATCAAGCCGCTGGTGACCCAGCTCACGCAAATATCCCGTGTGGTCTCAAACTCCGACTTCGAGTCGTACCTTCCTCGCTTTAAGCGATTCCCTTCCCCCTCTAACGGACACCCTCCGGGGTTACCATCTGGAGATATTTACTCGACCTCACGCGTCGTCCTCACCGTCGCAATCTAAGAGATCCTCCTCCCGGACCTCGGCGATCCCCGCGTCTCGCGGAGGCCCCGGGAGGTTCTCCACGGCATTATCCGTGTTACTCGCTGCAGGCGCCGCGGACGCCGGCAGCTCCTCAGCGGCAAGTCGCTGCAGTCGAGCCCGCAACCGTGGATTCCTCAACAGCGCGCGGAATTCTGCATCCGACATGGGAGGTGGGTCGTGCCCCTCTGCACTACCACGCGACGGAACGTACTCTCCCCCCCTCGGTCGTATCCACGTCCGCCGCTACCGGCGCGACTGTGATTGCCGGAGCCGGTCCGCCTACACGCCCCCGATCAGGAGCGACAGCGGGACTATTCCCGAAACCACGCCCGCGTCGCTGAACGCGTCTACCCTCTCTACTGTGGTCGGCAACCCCCGACCATCCGCCCGGCAGATACTCGGGCTGGCTGAGTCTCAGGGTGCCGGCCTCGATCCGAACCCAATGGCCACTGTTCGGACCACCATCATCACACCACCGTCCGGGAGAATAGTACGCTATTCGGGGGTTGCCGTAATGATTCCCCTGGGCGTAGGGCACACGAGTCCAATCAATGTCCTCGTGGAGCTCTAACAGGGACTGAAATTGCCCATGTAGCACCACGCTGCCCAGCATGCGCGTTAAATCCAACCAGCGAAGCCACTCTACGACCATTGTCGGGAGTACGAAGAGCCGCCCGTCGTACGCGCTCCATAAGAACTGCTTAGCGCCTATGGCGAGCCACTCGCTCAAGAATACCATTCAGCGAGCGGACTGAGGGGTTTCCAACAAACTTAGTCCGCAATACACCACACAAGGTGGAACGTCCGGGATGAAGTCGGCAGGGACTTCATACTGCACGAACCACGCCGATACCTCCGTGTACCGCGTATTAAGACCCGACCGCTCGTATGAGGTCACTTGGACCCATTCGTAAGCGACAACTACCCCCATGCGATTTCGCATTCGACGCTCGAACTTGAGCTTGTTATGCATCGCTGGGTCTCGTACCCGTTCGGGCCACTGGGCGAACCCGTCCGGTAGGATCTCACTCCCCTAGGCCATCATTGACTCTGATGGCGCTTCCTCCCGTTTGCGGAGATCGTCGAGGATCCGCTTCAGGTTGGCCACGTAGACCCGGTCATCCTCGGTGCGGTACGCCCACGTGTCGAAATCCCATGCGCGGGGAAGGAGCTGGCTATACGGCATCCGCCTCATCCGCTGTCTGATTAGCTCCACGACGGCCACACGGCTCTCCGTACTGACTCGTCGGAACACTGGACGAAACAACGCCGGCTCCACAGCCAAGCGGTGCGTGAAGTCCGGGGACCGCACGGCTGCCAGGCTGAGACCCCCAGGGAGCTCTCCCGACGCCGCCGAGTATTGGTGAATCAGCCCCTCCTCTCGCAGTCCCTCGGCGGACAGAAACGGGGCCCTCTCGAAGGCCAGCGCGTCATCGTAGAGATTGCGATCCCATAACTCTCGAGGACGAGGCCAAGCCGCGTGTTGAGAGCCTATCGCTCCCCCGAAGGAGTCCCTTGGGGCTTGCATGACCCTCGAAGGGATTTGCCGCAGGTACAACCGCCCTTGTCTCGGAAATTATCGCGCTATTAGTGCAAGAGCTCGCACCTGTCGCGCAAAAGGTCGCGCTCGTCCGGGAAAACAACCGCGCTTGTCGCGGAAAAGCTCGCGCTCGTCGCGGAAACAACCTGGTTTGTCACAGAAAAGCTCGCCGTCGCCGTGGATACAACCGTGCCTATTGCGGAGAAGCTCGGGCTCGTCGCGGATATAACCGTGCTCGTGGGGGAAGAGCTCGCACTTGTCGCAGAAAAGACCACGCGGCTGCGTGGAGAACAGCCGCGCTTGCCGCGGAAAAGATCGCGTTCCGCGCGGAGGCCCAAGCTGCCCGGTTCATGGGTACCATCGTGCGCGTGCGAACACAAAAATCCCTGGAGTGCACGAAGACGGACGTGTGAGCAGAGGTTGCACTCGGACGCGAAGAAGTGCGCGTGGTTGGACTTTGCACCGGTCGACGCGACAAAGGGTGTGAGTTTAAAAGTGCGTTCGATGGCGCGGAAATGGGCACGTGTGCGGCGTCGGGGTTGGCGCGTGGAGGGTTTTGTTTGCGTGGAACCGTGACCACTCTACCCAGACAAAGAAGGGGAGGGAGCAGCCGAAAAGAAAAGACCGTAGAGCACCCCCACCCGCGGGGCTGAATAAGAGTCATGCCATTCTAAAATTGCAACGTGTGGAGAGTTTATGGCGCCACTTGTCGCAGCTTACAAACATGCTCGGCTCGAAAGCCAAAATTTTGACTTAGCGCGTGGTCGTCCCACCCGTACCCGGCGCAGCCAGAGTCAACGTGAAAGGTTCCGCTCGTTCATCACAAACGCACTCGTGTATCGGGCGCAGCGCAAGTGCCCACCGCGGCATGGACAGTGTTGATGTTGTCGAGGGTGCTGAGGACACCATGCAGAAGTTGCTGAAAGAGCTGATCGAGGACGATGACGACAAGGTGGATGCTGCATCCTTGTGGCGGCAAATGATGGCGCTGGTAGTAAAATCTGCAGAGCCGAAGTCTTCGAGGTGGGTCCAAGCCTGGGAAAAGAGCCAATGTGGACCGCGCGTTCCCAGACGCCCACTGCCGGTATATGTTGCGGTACTTGTGGTCTGCAGACGTAGCACGTAGCATACAGGGTGGACAAAAGCGCGAGTAGTCTGGAGAACAGAAGGCCCTCATGAATGCCGAGATGCTCGTGCCAGCGAGGGCAAAGGTTATGCTTTGCTAACGTCGCTCTAAAAATCCTGCCAAAGTGAGTAGGCGCCCATACGGCATCATATGATACATATTTTGTGGATAGCTTTAGGTTGACTTCGACGATTCTGGGGCTGGATTTCAACAGAATGGCTCGCAATTCGCCGAGCCGAGCTATAATTTCGGCTTGACTCTCGGTTGGCTCTACGGGTGGGGCATCGAAAGCTAAAAAAGCCAAAACATTAGGTTGGCTTTTGGTTCGACAGGTGGGGGTGCTCTTAAGTACAATCTCCGCCCTACAGAACCACATCGGGATCCGCTGCATCGGGATCGCGATGCCCTCCGCCTTCAAGCCTCGATACCGGGGCGGAGTCCCGTACAAGCCACCGGCGACCCACTGGTCGCTCGAATTAGGGTTCGCAGAGATGCTCTATTCTAATGAGGGGCTATGTAGTGCACTGAGACGCCACTTATTATTATCCCGGGACACCTGTCCCCGGCGCGGCCTTGAAGGCGGAAGTTCCGCCCTCGCGCGGGACGTCCCTACGTGTATCCGCCACCACGTGTACTTGTGTGACACCCACGTTTATCCGTGCCATTAGTGGACTTCTGTACTGAGACAAGAGCACGGTCAGAATTTGTTGACAGATTCGGAGCATGCTCTTAACGTTTTCAAAAACGAAAAGCTATATATTAGAATGGTACTGTAATTGTCTTCATCCACAGATGTGGCTACAATCCGTAGAGCTTTATGAACTGACACTGTGCTAATGATTTCATCCCAGAAGAAGACAAACTCATGAAAAGGTTTGGCGACCGCCTCCGGAGGCCGTTTGGCCGACATATTTCCTATGTGCAATGACTTGAAAACACTGCTGCAGCCTTCTATTGAAGAGACTTTAAATGAGAACTCTTGAATACTCAAGATATGACCTGTTTCTATGTGTGTATGTAATAATGCTTCTTCTTTTATTATTAGTAATAATGCTTCCCACACATGGATCCTCCAACTCCCGAAAGCTTGTGCACCTTCCCTGGTGCGTCAGGGTGTGACAGGTATAGTGCAGTATTTTACCTCGACTTGTTCCATATTTGCCTAATAATGTTACACTGTACTACTTTGGTACTGTAACGTGAATGTCGATACCATCACATCGTGTGATGGACGGAAGCCCAAACACACTTCACTGCCCCCTTTCCGCTCATCTCCCTTCTCCAAATCTCGATGTACTGTGACGGAAACAATCGCGACTATTGAAGTTTTGTTGTCCTAATTTCCTGCCTCCCGTGCATCTGGACATGTTCCGTGTATTTTGCTCTCAGTTTGTGTCCCCGGACAACTTCTGACAGGTACAGGACGACTCACAGTTAGTCTCATCTTCGGTAGCGCAATACAGCGTAAGCTCAGTGCACTCCTGCCGATGGAGGGCCGTCTATCTCAAGACAGCGTGCCTCACGATTGCTCAGTCTGTATTGGAAAATTCTTAACCTGAAAAATAGGGGGAATCGCAATATAAGAGCACTTTGAATAAGAACGACCTCGCAGTAAGAGCACCATTTTCGCTTGGCACGGTATCATAGCTTCAAGCACCATCAAACACTGTAATTTCTATCACACGGTCCCTTTCTCGCCTGGTATTTCAAACGCATCTCAGATGTCCCGCACACAGTCCACCTGTTCCATTTCTTCAACGCACGGATCAATACGGTGCTCCTAAATGACCTCTCACTTTCCACCGGTGGCTCACGGCTCGCTGAAGAGGCGCAAGCGCCTTTCGTTGAAAGAGAAAGCCGAGGCTGCGCGTTGTCTTCAAAATGGCGCGAGCGCCTCTTCTGTGATGAAGCGTTTTGGAAATGGTCGCAGCACAGGTCCAGGCAACTGCTTATCGGTGAGATGCTACAGGGTTCTAAGGAGTAAAATGGGCATCCTGTGCGGGATTCTTGAATAGTAGCAACCTCGGATTAAGTGCAGTATGAAGGGGTTGACACCGGGTGCTCTTATATCGTGGCCACTACTGTATGTGGTTAGATCATGACTTTGATCACGACTTTTACATTGGAACTTGGCAGAAATGAAATTCGGCCACTGTCCGAAAACAGGGCTGTATAAGAGAGGCACGTCAAAACTCTCTCACCACTCTTCTCTCTTCCTCAAGTCGTCGCTTGTTCTCGTTTCACAACTCAACAAGCTCCAGACGGATCACCGTCACGGCCAGCTCTCAACAACTTGCGCATTATGCGTAATGCTGAAGAAGATCAATCTTCGTCCGGATCCGCAGGCATCTCTGGCCCAGTACCAACTCTGGAAAACCAGCCTTCTTCCAGTCGCCCTCCATCTGCTGTTCTCGTCACCAAGGTCAACTCGTTGGAAACGCAAGTCGCCCAGATTCTCTCGCTGCTCCAGAACTGACCCGCTGGTACGGCCCCTACTGCCGCTACCGCTGAGGATCCAGCCGCTCCGCCGGTTTCACAAGCCGCCGAGCAACCGGGTGCCAGGACCCCCCGCGCGAGCCCTGCCGCACCGCAGCTCACTGTAGTGCAATGCACCTGTTAGGCAGAGACCGCGGTCCGATGATCCAGCAGAAACAACAACAGCAGCAAAAAGTAGAACTGCCGATGGCAGAGCGCTACGGAGTGTCCGACTCTCCCTTCTCCGTTTAAACGAGCTTGCGACTCGTAGTAGCTCAGATCCCTGATAGGGGGGCACAGAGAAATAGCCCGGCCCGGGATCGATGTGGTAGAGACTTGCGAAGAGAACTGCTCGACGAGTGTGGGGTGGGGTGCGTACTTGGGTACCCGGTTCCACTGGGTTGTAAGGCCAATGATCGTTGAGCTTCTTGGACACCTTGTAACGCGACAAGGCCTTCGACGGGGGCGTCGCAACGCAGCCCGACGGGATGAAATGAAAGTAGCAGCGCTACGTCAACTGTGCCGCCCGATGGCTCGAAACATCTACACCGGTTCGGTCGCAACCGAGGCCGATGGCACCAACATTGGCTTGTAACGCGACGACGCCCTTCGAGGGAGATGTCGTTGCAACAGTCTCCGTCGGAAATTGAGTCACAGTAGCAGCGCTACGTCAGCTGTGTCGCCCGATGGCAAAGACCTACACCGGTTCGGTCGCAACCGAGGCCGATGGCACCAACACAAGATAAGGGAAAAATAGGTAGAGTTAGAGGTAGAAAAGGATAGGGAAATAAAGGAAAGAGAAAAGGGAATCCCCGAGCGCAAAGGATAAAGTAATCTGTAGTTAAAGGGAATGTCTTGTAAAAGACGAACTTCAACCAAGGCGATATCAGACTCTGGCAACTCGGGTTAGTTTATTGACTTGTTCGGTCAAAGGGCTAAGTTATATAGAGCCCCACCTGGGCGAGTACAGTAGCTCCCGACTCTAGATTCTAGATCTAATTAGTAAATATATTAACTAATTAAAATAATCGTGCGCTTCGTCGCACACGTGTGTCCCCCAAACCCGGACTACAGTATCCAATTTTTTTCCTTTTTCACTTCCTTACACCCCCCTACCCGAGACGGGTATTGCACTACAGATCCCCCTTCTGAGCGCTCTTGCGCAGCGGCTTCACTCCCTTGCTTCCCAACTTCTTCCTTTTTCTTCCGACCGTCGGTCGCCGCCTGCGTGAGAGTAAGACGATCTCCATGTTTCCTTCATCGGATCTCACTGTCGGACATACCACCCGCGGTCGCTGCGGTATGGGCTTCTCATACACGCCTTCCATTCCTAGCAACCTTCCTTCCATACCCCGACTTCCCCCGGACACCAACATTCCTGAACCGGCCTTCCATCCCGGTCTCCATCAATCATCAACCCCCCGTTGATACCTCTCACTAGCCGAGCTCCAAGGTAAATCCATGCGCGACTATCCCTTACTGTACGCGGCCGCTCCTTGGTTTTCCGCCATCGACGTGCGCGACGTCGCTAGCATCTAGCGCGACTTTGCCGACGGTGCGGGGATGCTGCCGGGTCACCTTCCCCTTCAAGCCATTTCCTCCTACGATTGGCGTGCCCGTATCGCCATTCCCCCTTCTATCCTGCGCCGTTCCTCCCCTTGTGGCCGCCAGGGCCTATCCCTGCGGTTCATGGAAGCCGTCCTCGACCGTCTCGACCTATCCCTATCCGATGCCCTCATTCCTTCGTCCTTCGGATGCGACAGGTGGAAATTTCGCACGGAGGGGAGCGTGATTACCTTGACAACCTCCTCAGCTGGAAACGGGTGACCCCGTGCTCGAGGCGGACCGCCTGTGGCATAACCAACTGACAGTGACTAACGATGCCATGTCATACACACGCGCAATCTTCGCCCTCAATTTCCGACATATGAAACGCGGGAACATCCCCTTCTTCCAGCATACTGTTCGACTCGAGCGTAAGGTGAGATCGGACACCGGATACTTCCTAGCTTACCAAATGGTGGAGGCGGGGGAAATTGCTCGGTCACACTATCCCAACCGGTACCAGCAACTCCCCTCGTGGTGGGGACAATTTGAGGTCTGCCAAGGGTTTTGGGCAGAGCTCGGTCCCATCCTTACCTACTTTGGAAGCCATCTCACTGATCCTCGTCACGGGTTGTGGGTTGTCTTTTTGACGGAGTGGTGCGTGAAGGTAGCCGCCACCTTGCTCTGGGAGGCGTACGATTGTTGGCGGCTTTGGTATCTTCCTCCGAAGCTCGTCGAGCTTATGGGCCTTTTGGACTATACTGTGCCCTTGGGCGGAGCAGACACCGACTTCGAACTGCACTCCTTACTCGAAAAGATCAATCAGGTCGACTGGGATGTTGTTCCCCCTTTCAACTCATCCCGATCCTTCGCGAAGCGACGTACGTCCTTTTCTCCCGGACGAAGTCACAGCGCAGCGGGTGACTTCGTCTGGTTCAACCCTTGGACATCCGCCTTGTGCTCTCCCTCTGAAGCGCGCCTCAGTCGCCAATTGGGCAACCAAGTTCCAACCCCTGACGTGGCTCCCAAACGAGCCATAGATCCCCGTGCAGACGACGTTTGTCCCCGACCGTCTGCTCCAGATTCCCCTCTGCTTGCAGCCCCTGCTGCTCCTCCTCCTGCTGCCAATATCCCATCGGCAGGGCATACCGAAACTCTGTCGGTTAGGGAAGCGTTGTCTTCCCCACCGTCCCCATCAATTCCCAAAAAGAGCGACGGAGCCATTGGCATCTACTGCACATTGCCCCGCGCTCATGGCATCAAAAGTGAAGCTCTCCAAGGGGCTTCCCTCGATGATCTGCGAGTCCTTGCTCGACTCGTTACCTCACTCCGGAAGGAAAAACCCTTGGGTGTGCCGCCCCACTGACCCGCCGCTCAGAGCGACTTCCCCCACGATCCGCTCTCAGATTATTACCCGTTTGGGGTGACGTCTGGTTATCGACGTCATCCGGTAGCTTTTGGATAATAAAATGAATCACCTGCGTATCCCCCGTTACCTTCACTTTCCTCCTCTTTTGTGGCACATTTTCTTCCTCCCATCCTGGATGTGCTTTTCTGGCGGCATGTCCGGCGGCCGTCTTTGCCCGTAACGCAACGTGGCGAACGAAAGTAACTTCGTAATGACAGTAGGGGTATACGTGGGGCTTCGGGCGGCCAGCAGCCGATTCCTTCTTCACAATATCGCAAAAGCGCCGCTCGACCCAAACGGAAGCCCGTTCTTCCTCTTGTCGATTGTGCACTTCACAACACTTAAATCACCATCTATGCCAACGTCCAGTCCAAAAAGAAACTCCAGGCCACCGGCAGGGGGATGTATATTTTCTTTGCAGCTGCTGTGACACAGCGAGTGCGAAGAATCTGTGAATGTGAGAATTAAATTTTCCCTGACGTCACACCATTATCCATCATAGTCTTTCTTCTCCTCGATTCCTTTTTTCTCCTCTTTATCCAACACGAACATCTTCCTTTTCCTCGATTTCCTTTTCCTCCTCTTTATCCAACACGTCGTGGCTGTGACACAGTAAAGTTTAGACGTCTTCGAATGTGTGAGTCCACAAGGGCTCGTCGCATCGGATCGATGTGGTCATCACGATGTGCTCCTCCGGGGAGGTGCTTAGTGCGCCTTTCCCTTTGCTCTCCAGCCTTCGATCCGTAGCCACACACAACAAACAAAAATCAGCCAGCCTTCTAACACGATCGGAACTTGATCCCTTTGCGTCTCGTCCGTTCGGACGGTCAAAGCGAGAGTCGATCCCAGTTTTGGCCTGTTGGCGATTAGCTACCCTTCGTCCGGCGCGCCCCCGCTCTCGTTGCGATCCGCGATCCCTTCTTCCTTCTCTTCAATTGTCTCCTCAATTCCACGAACCCTTTTCTTTGAAAGTATTAGAAACGTACACTGTAGTGAGCAAATCAAATAACGCGGGGTCATTCAATTCAATCTTAGATTACCCAGGGGGTGGACTAACATTCTCAACAAATGCCATGGTGCTCAATTCACACGACAAAAAAACGACTGCCTTGCAGGGCTATTGCACATTTTGCCCCCATTTAACTCTTCCTTCTCCCAGGTCAAAGCATGACTTGTATTTTTCACATTAAAATAGTAACCGTAAGGCAACGATACATCGGTTCGGAGATCGCTCTCTTCCTTCCTTCGGGGACCTTGTGGTCTTGCCGGTCAGCGTCCGAGGGACGCAATCGCGTCTCCGACGCCAAAAAAATAGAATAGGGCGAAGCAAGACAAAACCAAAAGCGAAAACGAATGAAGCATAACCTCGCCCTGCTCGACGAGTTTCTGTCCCCAATCTGTCGATCGTGGTCAGCGCCAAGCGTCTTCCCTGCATGGTCCGTCGGATACACTACTGTAGCAATCCGGGGGTTTCGACTGAACCAGGCAATTCCTGTCATAACTTGTCCCGTCCACACGTCGTGCGTATAGGCCTGGATCCACCTTCTTATCTCCCCCCAACGTGGGGGTCTCGTCGGGATCGGCGCCCTTTTGGTTGTCCTAGTCTTGCGCGTCGACGTCGCGGCGCGGGGATGTATTCCGCCTTCACAAAGAAAAAAATAAAAAGGAAAACAAACGTAGAGCAAGAAATAAAAAAACAGACAGCTAGAAAGGGAGTCAAAGAGCAGGAAAGAACAGGAAAGAACAGGAGAGTAAATTGCCATGGTGGGTCGCTCGGGGTAAAACAAGGACGTGAGCTTGGTGACGTCAATCGCTACAAGCAACAGACAGATTGTCGGTCACAAGCTCGTCGAGCGACACTTTCTTCTCCGTTGGATTCGTCCTTTCCACAATGTTCCTCCTGGACATCCTTGGAGGACGAAGGCGCAAGGCTCTCGATCCTCTCATGAATAAATAAATAACGTTCCGTTCCCCTTCTTTCTTTCGTCTTCTGTTCGCCGCTGCGAGCGACGAGGCTTTTTGGGAACGGAAATAGTCGCGGTTTTGGGGAGAAGGGGGGATGGCTCCTATGCCGGTGTGCATCTCCGATTGTACGCGGTCGTTCCGAGAGTCACACGTGGGGGAACCCTCCCACCCGCCGAGCGTCGATTTCTTAGTCTCTCGATCGTAGTCAACGCCTTTGAAACGGGTTTGACGACGTCGTCGTTCGGTGTTGTGGTTGGCGTCGCGCGCAGGGGTTGGTGACGGTGCTGCCGGACGGCCTCGGATACTCGTGCCTTTGGCTATAAAAAGCGACACCCCGTTCTCGTATGACCGACAAGTTCCGTACCTTCCCTTAATTTTGATTAAAATTTCGAAGACTGACCAGTGTTCAATTTTCAACTTTCACCGCCCGTCCAGCAGCTCCCTGCCGACATCCCCATTTTTTTATTAAATCATGCCCCACGAGGGCGGATCACTGATCCAAGCGTCCCTTCACGTGCGCGCGGCGGCAGCTCGTGATCGCATCCAAGGAGGTGTATTACCTCAGCCTGAGACTACAGTAAATTTTCCATTCCACGGCATGGCCGCGCAGGCCATTTCAATCATGGGCGTGGGTCCCAGGCAAAATCGCTTAAGTCCTTTCATTTCCCTTCTCCTAAGTCCGAGGGATCTCGTTTCCGGCGACTGTCCTTACTCTCTCTCTCCGCGACGCGGTTCACCACATCACTTCAAACTTGAGAGCCTCCGGGTGGGGACCATCGCCAATACAATTCCAACATTTCACTCGCCGTTTTATCACGTCCTCCGGAGTTGCTCTCCTCTCCTTGGCGCTCCGGATCGTTCTTGTTGGAAGATGTCGCGAGACTCCCGATTGCCCCCTCAATGAGACGTCGCAAATCGGTCCTCATTGACGTGAGGATTACCATTTCTCTGTTCTCTCTTCTCCATTTTTCTTTTTTCTCTAAGCTGTCTCGAACAATGAGGCGAGTCGCGAGAACAGGAATCCGGGGTGTTAGGCAGGGGTTCGGTCGTCTTTGGCGTACGTACGGAACTCATTGCACATGGCCATGCCGACGGCGGCATTGTGTCTTGCACGATGGCTCACGACGGTGTGATGCGGTTACCTGGTGCACTTTTGTCATGGGCTGTAGCCAGCACTCCTCTGTTTTCGTGCGACCAACAAGTACGGTTTCCCCCTAGCTTTGTCAATAAATTTTCGAAGGTTACCCCTTGGTCCATTTTCGGCTGTTCGTCCAGCGTTTTTCTGACGACCTCCAAGTATTTTCTTGATTAATTTTCGCATCACGAGGACGGATCTCTAATCCAAGCGCCCTGTCTCGTGCGCGTGATCGTGTCTCAGAAGGTACCCAACCTCATCCTGAGACTACAGTAAATTTTCGTTTTCGTGGTGCAACTGCGGCGGCTCTTGCATTCCGGTGAGGGAGGTTTTCAGATGAAATCGCCTAAGTCTCCTTTTTTTCTGCTCTGGCCTGGGGGTGTTGTCGACGGTTAACGTTGCTCTCCTTCTTCTACATCTCGCACGTGACGATCGTGTCCCCCTTTTCCTTGTTTGCCTCTTCGCGTGGCGGCGGGTACAGACTTGCGTGTGCCGTTTGTACGTTTTCTACGTACCCAGCGCTTCATGCGCTCGACCCGTCACTCCTCCTTCTTTGTCTGCGTCGTCTCGCCCTTTTTACGCTACTGCAGCGTTTCCCGAGGCCATCTTGATGGCTGTTCTCGACTCCCTATAACGTATCTCGCTCCCCAGACAAGCCCAGCTTGCCATGTACCGTGGAGGACGTTCTTCCTTGTAACGCGGCCGTATCCTCCTTCTAATGCCCAATATACCCGCTGATCGACGTTCACAGGACGCGGTCGTACCTGTAGACCTCCAAGGTGAACGAAACAAAAGAGAACGCAAACAAAAAAAAATAATACAACAGAAAACATAGTAGGGCATAGCTACGGATCGGTGGGTGCGTCGCGCGTATGCCAGAAGTACTACAGGGACGTCAGTGTTAGTCGCAATCGACGCGTAGTTGCCAACGTCGTGGTGGGACTATGCTTGTCCTTGTCGCGGGTTTGCCTCGGTTAGTAACTATTTCTGCTCAACAAGCCTCTGTATCGGGGCTTGCGGAGCTCCGTCAAGGCAACTGGTGCGTCCCCTCTTGATCATCCCTTCCCGTCAATCAACAATATCCCCTGTTGCGGAGGGGGTGGGGCTCCTCCCCCTCCCGACTCTCCCTTCATTTTTCCCGTCTCGTGCACTCTGTGCCTTTCCCGTCGGATACAGTCTTCTCTTGGTCGAATCGACCCGCGATACCTAGCATCTCTTCCCTCGTCGTAGCTTACTTGTCTTGACAAGGCCCTCGCAGCGGTTCCTTCTTCCCTTTCTCATGGCACTAGCCTTCGTCTGGTTGTTGCAGACTCACTGATCGACTTGCGCCAGGCAAAGTCGTGTCCTGGGCAACGGTAGAAAAAATAAACATAACATAACAAAGCAAACGCACACAAAAAAACGAACAACCAACTAAAACCGAAACAATGGAGAGAGGTGGTGAGAAGAGAAGGGGGGTTGGCGTTGTAAACTAGTAAGTACGCTGTTCGTCAGTAAACGCGTCGTGGCTCTGTCGTTCGCAACTGTCAGGTGAACCGTGTTGTCTCGTTGGGACCTCGACTCCTTCGGCTATCTCCCGTTCCCAACCCTACTCGTTGCCCTCTCTGCTCTGCTTGGTGGCTCTCCATAAAACGCGGGTTGCGTGGGGATCAGGGGTCAGTCTTAAATCCACACTGCTCCCGTTCCTAAGAAAAGGCATCTCCTGCGTGGCAAGCGCGCGTTGCGCCTCGCTCATCCTTGTCAGCTCTCCGTGAAGCGAGTTGGACGGGGCCGCCGGCGACGGACGTTTTCGGCTTCATACGCAATTTGTAGTCGCGGGTCGCGATCTGACTTCGATATTTGTGCGGCCAGCCCTGGCTAGCAGCAGTAACTGAGCGGGCAACCGGCGATTTCGGGCGGCCATCCTCAAGTTTGATTAGGATTTCGGGGGAGGCCTGGTGCTCATTTCTCATACTGTTGATTCGACAATCCCCTCCCGGCATTTCTCTAGTAATTCTGGGATAATTTTCGCTCCTCCTCCGTGCGGGCTCCTGCTCTCGATCTTAAGTTCAGGTGTGGGCTTTGGTGGTGACGCGTTGCCATTCAGGCGACCGTAACACCTCATCCGGGGGTATGGTGACATTCCCCATTCCTCAACGACGCGGCATGCATCGCTTCCTCAAACTTCTGACTTCTCTGCCGGCTCTCCTCTGCATTCTTTCTTGACAACAGCTATCCAGGTACCGCGTACGCGAATTGCGCTGGCAGGGGCAACCGTTTCCTTCGGAAATACGTGACGGCCGCACTACGGGGTAACCGCTCAATGGGTTCCCACGTCGCCCCCTCGGACGTATAATCGTACCACTTTACTTTGAGAATTAATTTCTCCTCGTCGTAGCCGTGGTCCACGATCTTGTCGATCACTTATTCCGTGTTTTCCGTTTCCTCTCCTTTCTCTGAACTGTTTCCTTCCCCCTCCTGAAGATCTTCCAAGTTATCCTCTTCTCTGGACTTTCCGAAATCGCGTAGGTCCGGAGATGTCTCCGCTGTCGGAGCTTGACTAACTAGATTGTCCTGGTCCCCTGGCGTAGGCGCACGGGCGTGAGGACATTCCTCGTCCTCCATTACCTCTCCTTCTTCGTTTAACTCCGGCTCTCCCAGGAACTGTAGCGCTTGACGTAGCCCAGTTATCGGCGCATAGTCCATCGGGCTTGGGGCTAACTCCACCTTGTCTCGCGATACGCGCTTCTCCTGATCGCCAATAGGAATGACTACCGTATGTTGATCCGGTCTTTTAACCTGATAAGGTTCTGTGGCAACTTGCGCCAGCTTGTGTCTTGGTTCGCTAGCCGTGCCCTGCTTCTTCCGGAGGAACACGTAGGACCCCGGTGGGATCTCATACTGCGGCTTGTGAAGGCGTGCGTCGAAATTTCGCTTGTACCGGGCTTGTTCCTTCCGCAAACTCCTATCGGCGCCTCGCATTAGGCTCTCCAACCAAGACTGCCATTTCAAGTAGTATGCTCGTGACGAGCTAAAGTTCTCCAAAGTTGGTTGCGCTTGTACCGCAATGCTTCTCGGCGCCCGAGCTAACACCAGCTCGAAGGGCGCAATGTTTGCAGTTCGATGAACTTGCGTGTTGTATGCGAACGTCACAGCGTCGCTAAATAAGTCCCAGTCCTTGGGATGCTCTCCAACGTATTTTCGCAACGCGGAAGTCAGCGTGCTGTTAAATCTCTCAACTTGGCCGTTGGCTTGCGGGTGGTACGTAGTCGTGAACACATTGCGTATGCCGAGAATTCGACAGACGTTCTGAAAGAACCGGGCCGTGAACTGTGTTCCATTGTCGGACAGCAGCTTGACCGGCGGTCCGTACACGAATACCCAATGGTGAACGAAGGCTTGTGCGATGTGCGCAGCTGATATCTTCTTCAACGGTACGGTTCGTACCAGTTTCGAGTATCGATCGCTGATCACGTGAATATACCGATTTCTTCGCTTAGTTGTAATTAGCTCGCCGAGGATGTCGATGGCGACAAACTCCAGCGGGGCTTTGGGCGTGAACAGCTTCATTTCCTTCGTGTTTTTTTTTAACTTCACCCTTTCCCGCGCGCATGCGGCGCAATTCTTCGCGACTGCATAGCAGTCTAGGGCCATCGTAGGCCAATAAAAATATCTTCTCAATGTCTTGTAAAGTTTCCTGCCTCCGGGGTGGCCTGCCAATTTTGCGTAGTGGCTCAACCCTAGGACGCGGTCCCTTAACGATTGTGGTATCACCACTTGTACAAACTCTGCCGCGGTACGGCATAGAGTTCCTTCGAGTTCCTCGGTCTCCATGCTGAATGTTCTCACCTTTCCGGCGTCCATTTCTTCCTTGATGCGGATGCAGAAGGGGTCGACAGCTTGCTCGCGAATGAGCTCCTCCGGAGTGACAGCTTGGAATTGACCGAGGCGCTCAGGGGCGGTCCCTCCCTCAAGAGGGAGGATGTCGTCTAACGCACTGAAACTGTCCTCGTCCTTCACCGTTCTCTCGGCCGGTTCGGCCATAAAGCATGGAATTTCGTCGTCGATTTCGTCGACGGTTTCTCCTGCGGTCCGTAATCTTGACAGGGCATCAGCTTGGCTGTCCGCCTTGCCCTTTTTGTACTTGATTGTGAAATCAAATTCCGAGAGGCGGAGCCTCCATCGGATTAATCTCCCGCTGGGGTCGGTTACGTTCATCAACCACCTCAATGAGGCATGGTCGGTATGCACAATGAAGTGCTCGCCATCTAGATATGGTCTTAAAGTCTGTACGGCCCAAATTACCGCTAGACATTCTTTTCTGAAACGGAGTAGTTGCTCTCGGCTGCGGATAACGTTCTTGAAAAGAACCCGATGGGTTTACGTTGCGCATCCGGATGTGTCTGAAATAATGCAGCGCCGATTTGATAGTCGCTTGCATCGGTGTCTACCGAGTATGGTAGGTTCTTCTTCGGCAGCGCCAACACCGGTGGCGCCAAGATAGCGTCTTTGAGCTTGTGAAAAGCTTTTTCGCACGGTTCGTCGAATCCTTCCAACTGGAGCGGTTGTCCCTTCTTCAACAGTTGATTGAGCGCGTGCGCGATTTTCGTATAATGCGGAACGAATCTGCGGTAGACATTACAAAGTCCCAAGAAGCTCCTGAGCTGGGTCTGCGTTTGAGGGTACCTCACTTGTTCCAATGCGACGGTTCGCGCAGCGTCCACTTCCAATGTACATGGCCGAACGACATGGCCCAGGTACTTTATCTTTTCGACGAAAAATTCGCACTTGCGAAGCTTGAGCTTCACACCTGCCTTCTCCAATACAGAAAGTATTTCATCCACGTGCACGATGTGCTCCTCCCACGACTTGCTATAAATGACTATGTCATCCAGATACACCAAACAGCATTTCCAACGGAACGGAGAGAGCAGGATATCCATTGCTCTCTGAAACGTCGCTGGCGCGTTAGTTAGCCCGAAGGGCATTCTTGAGAAGCGATGCAGTCCTGAGTGGCACGAAAATGCGGTCTTGTCGCGGTCGCGCTCAGGGATAGGCATCTGCCAATATCCCGAGATCGCGTCCAACGCGGAGAAAACCTTGGTGTCACCAAGTGAGTCCAGGCACTCATCCATGCGCGGTAAAGGGTACGTGTCCTTTACCGTTACTGCGTTTAACCGGCGATAGTTTACGCAAAAGCGCATCGATCCGTCCGGCTTCGACACTAATAAAACGGGGACGCCCATTCTCACTGCGCCGGTTCGATGACTCCTGCTTCTAACATCTTCTGTACTTCTGCGTCCTCGACCTCCCGAGCCTTTGGACCGGCTCGGTAGGGAGCTTGTGCAATTGGCCTTGTATCCGGGGCCAGTTCAATCCGGTGGACCGTGGTGTTGATCTCACCAAGGGTCCCATCGCACATGCGGGAATACTTTTTCAACATTCGACGGAATCTTTCGCGCAGCCGGTCCGGCACGTGGCTCAGGTCGAGATCTTCCACGTCCGGCGGGGGAGGCTCAATCCGCTGCTCCGGCTTCGTAGTTGCCGTCGCGGAGAGCCTTTCCTCCCGTTCTCCTTGCTGGTCCTCGCGATCTTGATCCGACGGTTCGCATCTTGTCTCGCCCGTAGGCGTCTTGGTAGAATTAGGAAAATTTTCCTTCTTCCTTTCTTGAATTCCGAGAACTTCACCAATGGTGGTTTTGCTCTCGAGCGCGGCTCTCGGGTGCGGTAATAATTCCGCCAACACTTGGCCTTTTTGTACCCTGACACGGTACGTCCTAAAATTCGCAACGAGTAAACGAAATGGCCGGTCAGGCTCAACCTGAACGACACCATTCGTGCACGTCAACCCGTGCCTTTCGTACAACGACGAGTACGGCTGAACCACAACCAAGCCCGCCATCTTCGAGGTGCATTCCACGACGCGTTGCGTCCCTGGCTCCATAGTCGTGGCTCTTGCCACTTTTACCTTAGGGGAAATTCGCTCCACCTTTCCATCATTCTCGTCCTCTCCCGGGACGAGATTCTTCTTCCCTTTTCTCGTCGAGAACCGCCTAACTATCGGGACCTCCGAGAAATCCGCCAACTCAACCGTTTTCTTCCTTGGATAAATTGCTTCCACAAACCGGTCACAGTAGTCCGCGCTTATAATTAGCGGGACGGCTGGTTTTTCGCATACAATAAACTCGGCTGCGGCCACAAATTTTCCGAGCCTCACAGGCATTCTAATTGTGCCGAGAGTCCGGAGGGGCCTATTGTTCGCGTCGCCAATGTCTTGGGTCGGTCCGTAGGACACTAGAGATTCCATTCCAGCCGGGAATTCCGATTTTCGCACAAGGTTTGGTCCCGTGCCGGTGTCTAATACAGACAACACCCGGCTCATCAATCCGATTGTGGGTCCAATGTCCGCGTAAACTTTGTAGTTTTTTCGCGCAAGAACCAAAATTTTCTCGGGACACTCCCTTCGCTTAAACCTGTACCAGGGTCTTCGAACTTCTTCCAGCGAATGATCTCGGGCTCGGCTCAAAATTCTCTTGACTTGAGCTGGCCCTTTGGGCTTATCCACCAATCCAACAACCTCCTCCCTGGGGCCTGATTTTTCCCTTAGAGACGGGGAACGGGGCTGAGCCCCGGGCACAGTACGTCAACCCTGTGCCTCTCGCCACTCATGCCAGATTTCCCTCTCTAGTTTTCCTGCCGCTGCGGGATCCTTCTCACATCCGACGGCGCGGGCCCCGCGGCGGGCCCTCTGAAGGGTTGGTTCGACCTCGGCGTTGAAGCACTCGGCGTGCTCGCCGTCTGCAAATCAAACCAATTCTTGACCTTCAGGTAACTCGTCAATGGTATCCCTAACCTCTCCATCGGAGACAACGCCTCATAATTTTCCAAAACTCGGTGCATTTCTCGGAGGGAAAGAATGAACGTTGGCGCGCCGTGCCAGTTCTCATAGAAATGATAGCACACCAGTCCGTGCTTCTTGACGGGATATTGCCGCCTAGGCCCTCCACGGGCCGGCGGCCTTCCTTGACGTTGCGGCCTTCCCATCCAGCCTGGCCTTCGAAACGTCGTACCCTTGTCTTCCATCGGAATGCGCGGCGCGGGCGTGTGGCCGCGCCCCCGAAACATCATCACGGGATCCGTGGGCTCTGAAAACGACTCCGTCGTGTATAAGGGCGTCCGTAAAGTTGACGACCCGCTTGCTCCGTAGTTTTCGTGTCCGTAGCCCTCCGATGGCTCAATAAACTCGCCTTCGGCTCTCAACGCTCCTTCGTAGTGATTTTTGCTGCTTCCGTGCGCACCGCGTTCATCTGACGCGGAAATTGACTCGTCTAAATGGACGGCGGCATGACTTTTGCGACCGGGATAAAAAGCCCTCGCCTTCTTACCCGCCCTGATCGTCGACGGCGTCTGGATCGTGACCTTCTTGGTCTCCTTGTCCTTAGCGCGGCTCGCCGAGCCATGCGCCTTCGCGTAATTAACTAGTCTCAAAAACGAAACGTCCCAATTGTCTTGTCGGTATTGAGATACCATCGGCTTGATACTCGAATCGAGTCCTTCAATAAACATCGTCATTTGTTCTTCCATCGAATATACGTTTCCACATCGATTGCTCGCGTCCGTCAGACGGATATAAAATTCCATCTCGTCTTCAGACAGTCTTTGCTGAACCTTTCACAATGCGAGCACGGCTTGACGGATTGCCTTGTCGGTCGCGAAACTCCTCAACAACCACTGTACGGCCTCCGGCCAAACGGATACCTTTCCGTGGTGGGACCCGGCCGTCTGAGACACCGAAGTGTACTGTCTCAGGGCGATGCCGCTTAGAAATTCGGGCAACAAGCGGATCGCTTTCCCCTCGTTCATTTCTTGAGTGTCAAACTCTCGAACTATTTTTGCCAAAAAATCCAACACAAGGACCCTATCCTCACCTGTGAACGTGTTGTCCTTCTTCACCTTAGGCGGAATATCTCTCCTGATTTTTCGCACGGCGGTCCGCCGAGAACTTGACAAATATGTCTGCGGGTTCCGCAAGCGGTACGTTCGGTACGAAAGTAATTTCTTGAAGAGGTAGTTGGTCGGATTCAGCCCCTCCAACTCCTCCCATCGCGGCCCGCGTCGCGTTGCGACGTCCTCTGGCTCAGCGTCGTTGTCTCTCCGCGAGGCGGACGAAGTGATTCCGCCCCGTCTGGACGTAATTTTCTTGCTCTGCGAAATTCCTTTTCCTTTCTCTGAACGATGGTCGGAATCGCTGGCATGGTCCGACAAACCGTCGTCATCATCTTCGGAAAGGCCATTCGACTCGGCCGTTGAGTCTTGACCCTCCGGCTCGTCACTACAGTGACTCTTGCTCCGGCGTCGCAGATTCTTCTTCGAGGTCTTCGACTTGGAACTCCGCTGTACCGCGGCCTTGTCCTTCTTCGATCGACGATCGCCTTCTCGACCCGTTGGGAGCAGCTCTTGCCCGGCGACCTGTTCAAGGTCCTTGAGACGATGAGCGCCTCGGTCGAACCGGTCGTCAATACTGCTTCTAAAGTTACCTAAGGACTCCAAAGCTTGATTCGCGTCGCGCCTCGCGTCCTTGACCGAAATTTTCAACGAAGCTAGGACCTCAGGCTCCAGACCGTCGGTCGCCTCACCTCGCTCCTTCTCGACGAGATCCACTCGAGCCGATAGCTCTCCTAAAACGGCGTGGAACTCGGATGCCTGCAACTCCAGTTGCTTCCGGACGAGGGCTAATTCAGCCTCGAGATTTTTCGTCATCTCTTGGCGAATTTTCTCGCCTATCTTCTCGAACCTGTACGATAGGTTATCCTTGTCGGTTTCGATCCCCGTCGGGGATTCTTGACCTTCGGGATCCGTGGCCGTATTGGCCTGGTTTCGGGTGCGAGGACCTCGCGGGATCCTCGACGGCCTTGCCGATCCGCTCCTACTCGCCCCGGGACCGACGTCCCCGGGTGTGCTTGTCGACATCGCTCTTACAAACAATAAATAAAAAGAGACCCAGACCACTTTCGTAGTACAACTCCAGATCAAACCTGTCGTCGACACAAATTCTAGGTCGGGTTTGCTGTAGACACAATTCTAGGTCGGGAGACCACTTTTGTAGTACGTCTCCGGACCGGGACTTTTGTGGGCAAAATTCTTGATCAGGTCTCCTGTACACCAACCTTTCTAGGTCGGGAGACCACTTTTGTGGTGCAATGTGCCTGGCAGGCCGCGAACACAGTCCGACGGTCAAACAAAAAGAAGAAAAACAACAACAGCAACAACCACTGCCGATGGCACGCGCTACGGAGCGTTCGAGACTCCCTTTCCCCTTGTGTGGGCTTGCGGCCCACGGTAGCTCAACTCCGACGGGGGGGTAAGAAAAGATGCCCGGCCCGGGAAGATAATGGTGGTAGAGACTTGTGAAGACTTGAGCGTTCAATGAGTGCGGGTTGGGTTTGTCTGCGACGATGTAACCGCGGTTCGCTGGGTTGTAAGGCCAATGCTCGACGAGCCTCTTCAGCACCTTGTGTATAATTCAAGGTCTTCGACCGGGGCTTGTTCAGCACTACCCGACGGGATCGTAACCGTGTAGCAACGCTACTACCGACGTGTTGCCCGATGGCTAAAAACACCCTCACCAGCGCGATAGCAATCGCGGTAGGTGGTACCAACTCTGTCTTGTACAGCAAGACCTTCGACGGAGGCGTCGTTGCAACAGCCTTCCGACGAAACTTGAAACAGTAGCAGCGCTGCACAACGTGTTGCCCGATGGCTAAAACACCTACACCGGATCGGTCGCAACCAACTCCAGTGGAACCAACCCAATTAGGGGAAAAATAGTGATAGAAGTAGAAATGAATAGGGAAATAAAGGAAAAAGAAAAAAGGAACCCCCAAGCGCAAAAGATAACGTAATCTGTGGTAAAAGGGAGCGTCTTGGGAAAGACGGACTTCGACCAAGGCGATATTCAACTCTGGCAACTCGGGTTACCTTTACTGACTTGGTCGTCAGAGGGCTAAGGTATATATCGCCCCGCCGGAGCCAGTACAGTAGCTCGAGTCGCTAGATCCTAGATCTAATCTAGTGTCAGCAAAATTAATGCCAACTAATTAACTAAATAAAATTAAATAATTAAAAATTAAAACTGTGCAATTATTCACACGTGTGTCCCCCAACTCTGACTACTTTTCATATCCAAATACTTTTCACCCCCCTTTCCAGGTGCGTATTGCACTATAGGTGTTGGCGCCGGAGGGTGCGGGCGGCGGGAGCTGCTGTCTGTGGTGTAGCATGAACACCCACAGCGATAGGGGTGTATGCACAGTTCGACCGAGACATTTGTCGATCGGGAAGACGGGGATGAAGCGGGACACCAGCTAACAGCACCGGGCAGCGGGCCGGGGTAGCGTGGTAGAGCGGGAACGGGGAGGACGCCGGTACGCGCGAGCGGTTCGACGCCTCGACGCCACGGCGCGGTACTGGGTAACGATCCGGTACCGGCGGGCGGAGGCGGAGCCGACTCGTGGGCGTACTGCGTGCGTCCTCAACCCGCGATCGGTGCCGCTCTAAGGAAGTTAGCGAGCGCTACCTTAGAATAAGCGGGAAGTCGGACCTTGACGGTCCGTGGGTGACAAGTCCGTGCTTGTCCTCCTCCACCGCCGCCGGTCCGGTCCATATTTAATATACCAAACAATCTATAACACTACAGTACCGAAGTACTGTAGTGGGCTACTGTAGCACAGATCGGACCGTACTGTAATACTGTGAGCCATCGTGGCTGACAGAACACGTGTGTGCGCGCGTTTCCGTCCCGCGCGGTACACGGGGGCATGTGTACACGCGTGCGCCCTGTACCCGAGGGGTACACGTGGCCACGCGCCGTAATACTGTAGAGCATCGGGCTCTACCGTATTATATCCCGTTGTTAATCTAATCTAACCAAAAGCCCCGGGGGGGTTATGCTACATGTGGGTGTGGGCGGCTGGAGGAGCCGGCGGCGGGTGGTGCGGGCGGCAGGAGGTGTTGGTGGGGGAGAGTGCAGCCGGCGGGGAGATATTGGTGGCGGAGAGTGCGCCTGGCAGGGAGGTGATGGTGGCGGAGAATGCCGGGGGCGGGAGGTTCTGACGGCGGGGCGTGCGGGCGGCGGGAGGTGCAGGCGGTGGAAGTCAGTGCGGTCGGTGGAAGTGGGTGCGGTGGTAGAGAGATGATGTGCGAGAGGACGGGGGAGCAGGGGAGGCGAGGAAGGCGTGTGCATATGGAGCGGAAGCGAGGTGAAGGGCGTGGGGCATCGAATTACATGTCCATTGATCCTTTATTTATCTCTCATGCATCTTCTGCACGTGGCGAGAGACCGCCGCTCGAGAACTTCTCCTCGCTCTGTTCACCACAGTTATCAAGAGACGATACGATACGCAAGAGCTTTTGGAGCTCACGAGCTTTGTCCTCCTGATTTAACGGCAACGATGTGATGATCTTATACTTCATAGCCAAAGAGGAGGCTTTCAGCTTGGCAACTGTACTTGCCTCAATCGCAAGGCTCACGCCGTTAATAGAATTCGACATTTTGTCCCTGCCAGCTTCAGCAGCGTCGTCCACTCTCTGCCGTTTCACGCCTTTCGGCCGAGAGGGAGCGTTTATGTCGGTTATACCTCCAACACTCGGCTCGCGATCGCTTCCATCTGGATTTATATCTACTGGTACCCTTGTCCAGTGTGTTTTGTTGCGGGAAGTACCCTCGCTTGAGGTCCTATTGACCCGATAGCAATCAGCAGACGAGGCCGATCCACCGCCAATAGCAGTAGAAAATTTAGGATGCGTCGAAAGAAGAGCGACGGCTTCAAGGAACTTGACTGGTGCAGCAAGCTTTTCACGGCCTTCTTTGTCCCGAGTCGCGCAACGCGTGCGGTAAAGCTTCATTATGTTCTCTTTTGTATCTTCTTCAGTCTCGCCGGAAGGTATGTTTGCGCGGTAAAACTTCTCCGAAGCCAAATACTTTTGGGCTACCTTTTGAATCGTGGTCCATCTGCACTGGAGGCTTGAGGCTGAACGTCCAGTGATTGTCTCGGGTTGTTGTTGGTATGCCTCGGCAATACTTCACCAGAACGTGTCAGAGTTTTGCTCTACAGTCTTTTGCGAAACAGATATCCAGCATTTGGAAATTAACAGGTCTTCGGCAGCCGTAAAGTTGCTTCCTTTTCCGTTGGTTGAATTGAGAGACATTGGAAGGGAACCAACCAGTGATTGATGTGGTAATATATGTGTGTAGGGGCGAGAGGCATGGGAGGGAGTGGCCATTTTACTGTCATTGTGGTATGTTCAAGACATCTCTCGAACTGGCGGGAACGGGACAAAAAGTGCTCGAAATGGCCGGAATGCAATTATTTCTGAATGTGTCTGCCAAATGTCACAGTTCTATTTGCATCTCTATATGCGTAAATGAGTAAATCTGTCGCCAAATCACTCGATGTTTGTGTGGGGGAGATTTGGGGTACTGTACAGGGTACAGTACCCAGGAGTGGCCCCAGGACCAAAGCCTTCAAAAAGGTGATTTTATTGCTTCACGTGTACGCCAGGTATACACGTGGACAATCTCCCTTTGAAGAGCGGCGGTCCTGTGGAGTGGAAGATGATGGCGGCCCCTCTATAAGAGAAAGGGGCGCGCCGACACACCGCAAGAAGAAAAACAGAAGAAGAACGCCGGACCGACCCTCCCCTTGCAATAAACGTTTCTCGTTTCTGAAAACAAACATCTCGCTCCCCTACGCGCGCGGCCTTCCTCCTTCGCCGCCAACATGGTACTCTTGTGGAGGGGTGGCAAAGAAGACGGCTCCCTGTCACAGTTTGACAGGTCGAAGCCGGCCGACGCCCACAAGTTCTTCTTCGGGTTCGAAAATGTTGCTACCTCTGGTAAGTCGGACGAAGAAAGGGCATCTGAACTCCTTCACTACCTGGAGGGAGATGCATTCGACTTTTTTTATCAAACCTTTGTCAAGAACTGAGATATCAGTGCAGATGGGTTCGACTACCAGGAGGTCAAGAAGGCCTTGGTCGAGCGGTTCGCCCCGGTTGAATCACCTGAAGATGTGATTCGGGATGCGATTGCCGCTCGCCTTTCTTTCGGGGATCTCAGTGGCTCCCTTCGAAACTCAGACCGTCTCTACGAGAAGGAGGGATTCAACGACGAAGCGAAGTTCGGACTGCTTCGCAACGCCGTGATGGAACATCTCGAGTTGGCCCAGTTTGCCGTCTATCGAGGTGCGAAGACCTACAAGGCCCTATTCGATGCAATCATGGACTTCTGGTCTGGTTGCTGCGCCTTTCAAGCGGCGGCGAACTACTTGAGCAATTCGCGCTACCAGGGGTCAGAGAGCTCGCAAGGTATGTATGAGCCAAGAGGGCAAGATGGGTCATGATGCGTTCAAATGCTCCCTTGTCTCCACTCGAGACGAAGGTTGACGCTTTTGCTGATCGACTAGCCGATATTTCCCTTATTATCAAGAATAATCAGTCGAGGGATGACGCAACAGCATTCCGCCCCGCCCAAGATTGTACTTGTTCTTATTGAAAGCGAACAGGTCATGGCGCTAATAGATGCGATGCGAATCCGCATAGGGACACTAAGTGCCCTCGCTACGGAAAATTTGGTAATTCGGAGACAAGCTGTTGGGCTAGAGTGGGTCCACAGAGGGGAGGTAGCGGCGCTTACTCCCCTAAGAAAACCCAGACGGATATTGTCGTGTCGGGTATACCGACGGGCTTCGCAGGAAACCATGTGAGTGTTGTGACGCACGATGAGCTCCCTGCTGACGAGAAGTTAGTGGCATCAGTGAAGAGAAACGCAGATGGAGAGCCGGTGGCGAAGACGCGAAAGGATGGTGGCGGCGAGCCAATACTGTCCCTTCTCAACCCGCGTAAGTACTGGACTCCGAATCACATGAGGAAACCTCCTAAGCCCGGCCGTCGAACAAGAAAGAAGAGGACGGGTAAGAAGAACGCTGTCCAAGAGCACTCGGGGAAGTACGATATGGTTTCTTCCCTCGCGAACGCCCCCTCTGGTTTGACATTTGGTCAACTGATTCGAGCAGATGGCGACGAGGCCAAGAAACAGATCCATCGTTTGTTCAACAGTCGCCCTAGACGCCCCGTAGCTACTTCGATCGGTACTTTGCCGAAACGTCTGAAAGTAGTTTCGGTAGAAGTCTACGGGACACAAATGAGAGCATTGTTAGACTCAGGAGCTATCCCTAATGTTATGAATGCTTCTGTGGCATCGAAGCTCTCTCTGGCTCCAAAGCCGACCTCGACGAAGATTACGGTTGCAAATGGACAAAAGACAACCTGCCTGGGTTCCATCGAGGAAGTTCCTGTCACTTTCAACGGCGCTGTTACTTCACTTAACTTCTTGGTTGTTGAAGGATCCCCAGTCGACATCTTAATCGGGTATCCAACTCTCTAAGAACTTCAAGCCTGCATCGATCTAGGTCACCAGTCTGTTAAAATGGTGATCGGAAACAAAACCGTGAAAACGAGTCTGGAGTTTGACCAAGTAAGTCCTATCGTCGCGGATTCGGAGACTGATAGTGAGGACTTCACTTCTGATGTCGAGTCGTTTGTCGCAGAAAACTCGTCGGAAGAAGAGACTTATGTAGTCGCCATTTTCGGCGATGAACCGTTAGAGCTAGACTTGACTCTGGACAGAGCGATGGGAGAAGATGAGGAAGTTGAATCACCTGATTCGAATGTCATCAACAAAGCCGTGGAAATTCTTCGGGAAAGACATGTGCATCTCGACAGTGAAGCTCAAGGCTTCATCGAGACCGTACTGATGGAAAAGAGTATCTTTGCTACATCCCTTGACGAACTTCGGCCTGCTGAAGTCCCAATTAAGCACTATTTCGAGTTAGATGATACGAATCCGATCTATCACTCTGAGAGGAGAATGGCTCCCTTGCATAAAGAGATTGTGCGGAAAGAGCTGGACAAAATGCTGCAAGCAGGAATCATCACGCTTTCCAGCTCCGCATGGTCCTTTCCGGTCGTCATCTTATCCAAAAAAGATGGGAATCCGCGCTTTTGTGTTAATTACCGTACTCTGAACCAGAAGATAAAGGCAGGCAGATGGACTTCGCCGAAAATAGAGGAGATATTTGATGACTCGGAAGGAAGTGCGTACTTCACTTCTCTGGATTTGTTCAGTGGTTACTGGCAAATTAGGATGGCACAACAATGCAAAGAAATGAATACTTTCGTCTGTCGCTACGGGACGTATAAGTTCGAAGTCATGCCCTTTGGATTGATGAATGCGCCTTCGACATTTCAGAGAATGATGGATACAATCTTTCGCGGAGTGCGGTTTGTGCGTGTGTACCTCGATGACGTTGTGGTGTTCTCTAATACTATAGAAGAGCATCTTCGGAACCTGCATCAGGTGTTTGACGTGATTGACGAGGCTGGCCTTAAGCTTAAACTGACAAAGTGTAGCTTCGTTCAAGCAAAGATCAAGCTGCTCGGTCATTTGTGGACAAGGGCGGGATTGCCGTTGACCCGAGCAAGGTCGAATAAATTCGGAATGCACCGATCCCGATCACTACGACTGAACTTAGGAGCTTTCTCAGGTTAGCAAGCTACTACCGTCGTTTCATCTGCAAGTTTGCGGACATTGCTGCCGACTCCATGCGGCTAGATCCGGAAACGGCAGATTGAAATGGACCGGAGAAATGCAAGAATCATTTGATGAACTACGCATAAAGTTGAGTTGTCCGCCAGTCTTGGCTTACCCAGACTTCGAGAAGCCCTTCGTCGTTGAGACGGATGCTTCATCGGTCTCCGTCCGGGCTGTGTTGGCTCAAAAGAAGGAAGATGGGAAAATACACCCTATCCAGTACGCAAGCCGTACTATGAATACCTCTGAGCGCAAATACTCCGCGTGTGAGCGTGAGGCGCTTGCCGTCATCTTTGCTTTGAAGAAATGTCGCGTTTACGTGCTCTCGTCTACGCCTTTCAAGTTGGTTACTGATCACCAGGCTCTTAGTTACGCCTTTCGCAAAAAAGACATCTATGTTCGTTTGGCTCGTTGGCTAGACTTCCTGGCCGAGTACGACTTCACAGTAGAATATAGTCGTGGATCGCCAAACAGTGCAGCCGATTATCTTTCTCGTATTCAACCCAAAGCCAGCGACAGTCCTGCTTACCAAGAGGACGGAGAGCTTGCCCTTGCTATCACAACTCCATTCTACTCTGAAGAAGACCTAGAACTGTCTTGCAAAGATATCATGTCCTACCTGCAAGGCGAAACACCGGTTGGGTTGGATGATCACAGGAAGTCTCGCATGAAGAATAATGCGAAGAACTTTCTTGTGTGGGAGTCGAAGTTGTTCCGCAGCACCGTTCATGGTCTTCGTGTTGTTGCCCCAATTCCCGATCGCGAAAAGGTACTGAAGGGTTTCCATGACGACATTGGTCATTGGGACTTGAAGACCACTCGTCAATTTGTCACGGAAAGGTACTGGTGGCCGACCGTTTGTATGGACGTGGGAGACTACGTCAAGAGTTGTGAAGGGTGTCAGAAGGCACGTCCGATTGCCAGGTATAAGACAACTTTGCGCCTTCCCATCACAAGCTTGTTTGGTGTTTTCTCTATTGACTTTGCTGGCCCTTTCCCTGCCACTTCGTCCGGAAATCGCTTCGTGCTATTTGCGGTCGAACACCTCACAGGATGGCCAATTGCTCTATCCACTGATGATAGTACTGCTCAAGTGGCTCTTGACTTCGTCAAAAGAGAAGTCATGTACTCATACGGCCCTCCGCGAACCACTGTCTCTGACAATGCTACCTGCTTCACAGCCTCGGCTGTTTCTAGCTTCATGGATCAGCACGGTATCACTTGGCGCACCGTCCTCGCCTACGCTCCCATGTCTAACAGTAGAGCAGAGAGAATGGTTGGAACTTTGAAGGCTGCCGTCCGTAAGACAGTTCTTGGAACTGGAATGGAGTGGGACAAAGCACTCACCCAGGTCTTATATGGATATCGCCGACGTGCTATGAAGAACGGCGTGTCGCCCTTCGAATTAATGTATGGGGTCTCGCCTCGGATGGATTCCAGTGCAGAGACAGGTGCAAGCCTAGTTGTTCCTTCCTTAGACCATCATCGTCGTTTGGTGCTTCTGACTGGATCTGTCCCACGAGCGGTTCGCTCAGGGGCCTCTGTGGAAAATAGGCTCGTAGCGTCGTCGCCTCACTCCTTGGAAGTGGGAGACAAAGTTCTTGTCGCTCGGGGAACTTCATTCAGTGGTACTAAATGGCCAGCGTTCGTTTCCAAGTTCTATGGCCCGTGCCAGATCTTGGAAGTTCACCACCCGCGATACTTGCTAGAGTCGCAGCACAGCAGAGTATCCAGGAAGCCTATTCATGCTCGCCGACTCGTCCTGTATTGTGAAAGGAAGTTCGAAGCCAAAGTCCTTTGTTAAAGCTTAAGGCTAAGTGTTATGCATAAAATCGTTTAATGCATGTAGAGAATAGATGCAATAGCTATCATGAAACCCGTACAGGCAAGAAAAGAGAAAAGAACCTGGCTATTTCGACTTGTTGCTTCCGGCTATCAGCTTGCGACGTTTGCGACGCTTAGTGGAAGCGGTAAGCACTCTTGTGGTGGAAGCACGAACAAGACAGACCTTTCGCATTTCACGAATTTCGAGCAGACTAACTCCATCACCGAGACAGAGTTTCAAAGCTTGAAGGGAGAAGGACAGGCGGTACGGTTCCGTACAATCCAATTTGATATGATCCTTTGAAGATACGCACACCGTATGCAACTTGTTTGGACTACCCTCAAGGGTGACAACATACACTACCGACTCGACAGCAAGAGGTGTGCCTATCGTTTGGACCGATCCGAAGATATGCTTGAGAATTACTTCCTCTCGTTTGAGATGCTTGATGGCATCCCTCAGATCACGAATGCGTCGCGGAAGACTCCCATGCTGCACAAACGACTTCGCATTCTCGTTGAAGTGCTCCCAATACGAATCGGCGAGCTGTTGCCCGCCGAGAACACGCAACGAGTTGCAAACGGCAGCTGGGATGCATAGATCAGTCCGATCTCGATAGAGGGTAGCACCAAGGTTGTGGAGGTGGAAAGAAGACGCCAAAGAGCTCTCTGATCGGGCACCGGAAGTGGACATTGCCAACCAACGCCCAGGATACTTCTGGCACCACTCATCAATGAGAAGGTAAGCTGACATGCGGTCTCTGCCGTTGGTGTAGAACTTGTCGTTCTGGATCTGATGGCCAGAAGATTTGTTCCCACCACAGATTTGTAGGGTATAAGGCAGAATGGGGTGCTTCGACTTGTGGCATACGTCGATGGCGACGTACTTATTTGCGAGTCTATCGTACCAGATAGACACAATGTTCCAAGCTTCGTCCTTCACGTGATCATAATCACGCTTATCTTCAATCGATTCAGTCAACCCGACTAGGGAAAAGTCATCAACCCAGACCCCGTGCTTTTCTCGCGCACTTAAGTGGACGAGAACATGCCGACCAAAAAGGCGGAGCATTTCCGTCAAATACAAGTCATACATTGTCAGCTTCGTTCCGACCCAAACATGGTACGGGAAACGAGGTGAAGCTTCTTCATTCTTCGACCCCTTCATTACGTCCGTTCTTTGCGACAATAGCCACGTTATCCTCTCACGAGCGTTGCGGTCTTCAACATATACTCTCGCCGCCCTCGACGCGAGCTGCTTACGAGGCGCCTCGCCGCCAGTACTGCGGCGCGCCGTCTGCTTGGTTTTCGCCATCCTCGTTAGATCAGGCTTCTTGCAAGGGGCAGACTCGAGGACTAAAACCTCAAACAGTGATTGGTTATTAAAAAGATTTTTCCTTCTTAAAAAGAACTGCGTTTGAATATTTCTTAAGCCGAATTTAAGCCTATTTATGGCTTTTAGACACAGGTCGCCAATTCTGGAAAGTATATTTATTCTTTGCGCACTGCAGCAAAGTGTGTAATTTTTTGTGAAACTGTGAAATTCACGGTTTCAAAGAGTGAATAATTCCTTGGAGTCATGATGTAGATCAATCTCCTCTACCTTTATGTCGATGAACTACAGATTCGACAATCTTGACCCATGAAGTGCGGAGGCAATGTCGCAGAAAGAGATTGCATATAGCTGGCATTTCAGAGATGCCAGCTATATGCAATCTCGCAGTCAGTCGAGCACATGATGCTCGGCAAGCGCTCGAAGAGGTGCTACACGGCAGTCCCATGGAGGTCTTGATGGGGCAAAAACTCCTTTACGTTCGACCGCGAGGGGTGCACAAAGGAGCAGCAGTGGCTGAAGTGTTGAGACGCTTCGATGTCGAGGGTGAGGCGCCGGACTGGGTTTGTTCTATTGGTGACAACCGAACCGATGAAGACATGTTTAAATAAATATATCGCAATGCTGACGGGAAGAATATTAGTGTTCACACATGTACAGTTGAACGGAAGAGCACTTCAGCCAATTAATACGTACAGCATGTTGATGAAGTGCGTAACTAGTTGGAAAGGCTCACACAAGTAGATGTAAATTCGCCTTGATGGGGCATAAAATATTTGTATAGGAAGAAGACATGGCATCTTCTCAGAGCCTGTCGCTTAATGTTTTAGTCTCGGCCTTGCCTCCCTCCTCTCACTCCGTCGCTTGCTCGTGCACACATTGTTCGGATCGTCTAGCCTGTTTGGCAGCCAACCGTTAACAGTTGGACCCCTTTACACATCTACCAGAATGCGATGGCCTCCTGACCTCATCCGGTTCGCTTCTCGCTATGCAATCTTCATATCGCATTCTCGTTCAAACTCAACAAATGCGTAGTCTCTCAAAACTCCCTCTCGATCTAATGGCATAACAGTTGCCACAGGGCCATATGCCTCGAATGCATCCTGCAATGACTTCTCCACCATGGTAAAAGGCAGATCAGCAGCAAACAGCGTGCAATACGCACTTTTTGTCTTTGCAGAATCGTCGCTTTTTGGGTCCCACTGGTCTCCTCTCGTTTTTAACGATTTCCGAGGCCTTCTTCAACGCGGCGTTCCGAACACGCCGCCTTCTTTGAGCAGGTGTTTCAAAGGGTGTCTCCGGCTTGCTCTCACTTTCATCAGCCATTTTCGTATCGAGGGGTTCGGGGGAGAGGAGAGGGGAAGAAGGTCGAGGCGGCGACGGCGTCTCGCGGGACAACTCTGCAGCTTCCATTGCGGCGGGGACCACTGCAGGACTTGAAAATGGATAAGATATGGGCGAGTGCAGTAATGATGCCGATAGGAACCGTAAATATCACCACCCGAATTCGCCCCTAGGGGTGAAGGCGGGAGAAGGAAGAGAAGAACGACTGGGGGAAGTGCAAGAGAGGATGGCAAGCGATCCGTTTTTGGGCGAGCGCAGGCTGTTCACTTGCCACACGCTGACGCGGCGTGGCACGTATGCCCGAGTCATAATACTGATCCATGGAAATAAATATCCTTATTACATAAAAAATCACATCCCGCTGCGCTGCGCCGCGCGCTGGTGTGCCGCGCGCTGGACACAGACCGCCCGCAGAGCGAGTGTACAAAAAGAAAAATATGACTATGACACAAAAATTAATTTTCGGAGACTCCCTGGGGGCTTGTCACCGCGCCCGCCCGCATCGCTTCGACCATGCCTGCTGCAGCTCCCGCCCGGGTAGCCCGCCCACCTCACCGACGCCCGTCCGTTTGGCGTCGCCCGCGCGCTTGCCATCGGCCGCCGGCGCGTCGGCCGCCGCTGCCGTATCTATACCGCTGCGCAAGTGCTACCGCCGCTCGCGACCCGACCGTCCACACCGCGCCCACCCCCGCTCCCTCCAAAATTGGCCTCCCTTTCCAGCCTGCGGTCGCAACGGCGCGTCCTCTGCTCGCCCGTGCCGCTCGAAGCCGTCGCGCTCCCGGCCTCTGTGCAGGCGTCCATCTCGAAGTGCCTCGTCGCCTCCAGGCTGACGCCGCGCCATCTGCGCAAGTCCACCAACCCCATGGACCGTCTGTTCGCGCACGAGCGCCGCGAGCTGCTACGCAGCGCCCTGGTCGTCGTCCGTCCGTCCGCCGACGACACAACGACAATGTCGCCCTTGCCCACGCCATCACGAGGGCCCCCGGAGCCTTGGCTCGAAGATTATGCATCATCGACGAGTCGCCCGACATGACGCCCCTGCTGCGACCGCGCTTTCACAGACGCAACCCCAACTGCCTCGCCACCGTCGAAATGGACTCGCCCAAGTTCATCATCCTGGACATCCGCCAGCCATCCTTGCCCGTCACCGTCATCGACCACCATTTGGAAACCTCGAAGAACTGCGTCAGCGCCATCACCTGGGGTCCGCGCTCGGCCGTCAGCCTCGCGTCCGGGGGGGGGGACGGCTGCCTGGCACTTATCTGGAACATCTCCAGCCTCTCAAAGCGCGTCGATGATCCGGCCCTGTCGCATTGCGCCGTTGCCTCCATTAGCAACTTGCAATGGGCACCTTCGTCCTCGGAATGGATCGCACTCACCGTTGAGGATAGGCTTCAGGCCTTGCGTCTGTGAGACACGCAACCAAACCTGAACTTTGCACGTGACTTGCTTCGTTGTACAATTGTACAATCAAGCCGGAAAACCTATCAAGTGAGCCTTTCGTTATTATGCTTTCCGTTGTCAAACACCCAATCGTCTCCCCCGCGGCCTTTCTCTTACAATAGTCGACTTTCACTGTCAAGGAATTGACTTGGTGAATAGATATATACAAAACGTTATTAGTTAATCGATATGTAAAAACTCCTGAGCTCCATGAAACCAGTTAAAGCCTCTCATCCCGGAGCTGATTCGGTCTTTAAACAGTCCTCTTCCCTGTCCAGATTCCCTGTCGGTGCCGGTGACGCTGAAGCTCTAGGTGTTGAGGGGTTGCTCGCCACCCCGACCGCAGTATCGATCTTGACAACTTCTTGTTCGATTCTTTTGAAGAAACCCGACAGTCCCGCCGCGGCCCGAAAAGAGACTAAACTCGACAGGCGCCCGAGATGGGCCACGTTCGGACGCAATCCGGACAGACTCGCTGCAACCCGGTCGACCTGTAGTATGGATTCATCCGCAGGCGACTCATACAGCTCTGGCTTTGTCGGAGGCTGGAATGTCATCCCCTGCAACGAGCAACGCCAAGGCCATTGCGCCGCATTCCTCGTCTTCATCTACGTCTTGACAAACTGCTTATTGTACAGCTCAAACGGTGAGACATTCATCTCGTCGACCATTTCAGAGCTCCAAGTTTCGCCGCCTAACGGTCCCCCGAGCACCCCCTCAACCGACGCCACCGATCGCAAAAAGCAAATTCAGGTACTCACGCAACCGTCTACGAATGTAGTCATCCAGCCCGACATACGCCCCCGACGACGAGACAGACGCGGATGACGTGCCCGCCGAAAAAGTCAAGTCGCGCATGAATCGCCGCTCGACGCACGTAATGCGACACAGCGGCTCGATACTCACCGACACCGACACCTTGCCCGTCGTCAAATTGACCAGTGCGTCCACAATAGGCACTCCGCCGTTCCGTGGAGGCTGTCTGGGCGCTTGGAACCGGGGACGGTTTCCCGGGCGTAGACAAACGACAAGTGTCTCCATTCCCCGGCGACGGCGTCGACGACACTGGGACAGAAGAGCTCTTCGAGCCGCGAATCGGCGTCTGCTACTTGGGCGTGGGCTTCCCCGAAGGCCGCGTCGGCGTGGAGCTAGACTTTTGCAAAAATGCGTGGGCAGTCTGCACGAGCGGAGACTCCGTCTTCGCGGCGGCGGCCTTCTTCCCGGCCGAGGCGGCGGTCGACGAGAGTTGCAAGCCCACGTTATGCGAGGTGCCTATACGGCAGGCCCTCCTAGATTGATTCGGAATGAGCTCTGCCACGAGCGGCAGTGGGGCGTACGGCTGGAGAATGACGCCATCGCCGTGTCCGAACAGGGCGAGCGGGAGGCCGAGGGCAGCGGAATCGGGCCCGTGGTCGAGCGGGGGTACGGCAGGGGCAATGGTATCCAGGGCGCCGATGATGTGTGAACACGGGGGAGTGTGCTCTTGGGATGAGGGTAGAGCACTCTGACTCAAATATGCTAAAAATATCACATTGCACTGTAGCTGCACTCCCAAATTATTCATTTTTCTGCTAGGGAGTTTAGCGCTACTCTCGTAGTCTCGTTCCGCGCAATTTCGCCATGTCAAACTGCGAAACTGTGGTTTGTGTTCTTGTTCAGTTGCGAGGAGAATGACTGAAGGCAACATTGTCCGGTGTCTGCCTCAGGTAGTTTTAGAAAAGACGAAGAAGGCGCCGTTGCCCTTGTCATTTTATAAAGGCTTGCAATCCGCGGTATCTTTTATCAATATTATGTCAGATCGAAGAATGGGTTGCAAGACGATATGAAGGATTCCATCTTTTAGATTTAGGAGAGAGCTTGTCCATGACATCTCGCGTATACGCGAGATGTCACTTTATAAAGTGTCCACGGCTTCCAGAAAATCTTGAAGACTACGAGGAACAGCAACAAACCCTCTCACGCGGCATTTGTCCGCCGCTTTCAACTGCAGCTTGCTGATGTAATGTAGGGTAGATGTAGGACCAAAGAGACGGCCATTTCGAAGAAATGGACTCATTTCTCCAATGCAAAGCACTTCTCCGAGCAAACCGCAACCATTTCTCGTAGCTCGACGCTTATGTTTCTCACGATTTTGGCCCAGTCACATAGGTCATGCATTCCTACGCCGCATGCTGTGCACGAAAACGAAGTTTTCAATCCCGGAAAGCGACAATGCTTCTCCCCAATCGCACAGAACATTCCTTCTTTCTCCTTTTCATTGTCGGTTTCCTTTATTCCTCTCCGAGTACATTGCTCCAGTTTCCTTCGCTTGAAGGCTTGGTCTTGAACAGATGCGACTAACCTCCTTTTTGCCGCTCTGAAAATTTCCGAGTCATGTTCTAACGCGACGTATTGGATACCTAAGTCCAAACATGCCAAACCCATGGACATGGAGCCTGCTCTAGGATTATAACAGATACCTGCAGGTTTGCACCACTGCTCGAGAATAGATACACTGAGATCCTTTTCAATGTCTCTAACTTTAAGGATTTTGCCTTGTTCACAGCAGAGGGGATTTCGCGATTGTTGTACGTTTGTGACACAGTTCACCCACGACGGAAGAGTTGAGCTTCTGTAACCTTTTGCATATGAGTAATGATGCTTTTGCCTGCGATCTGGGGATCTCCAGAATACTGCTGCGATGAAGCCTGACTCTTGCGGGTGCTGTGATAATGTCTTTTTCTTGATTGTTGACGGATCTTGTATTTAAAGCATGGGATGCTTCATCATTTCCATGCCCTCTGCACATACAACTGAAAAAAGCTTGGAGAAGTGAATAAAATTGCACACGATATAGCACACGCCGCTCTGTTTCATCGCCATACCGCAGTGACGTACAACCTGTTTCAGGCAGTTCTCATTAGATTCATCATCTTGTAGAACAGTCATGACCATATCGGCTTTCCCCTGCACCATTTTCCACTCATTGTGTTGTGTCATGAAGTCCTCAAGTGCAGCCTGTACAATCTTCCACCCAACCGGTAATAATTGAGATGCCTCAATTACTGACGCTGCCTCTGCACCTGATTCAACTGGTCTCTCATTGTGCCGTTCACAGGGCCCGCCTGAGTATTGAATGTGCGATGAGAGGGATGCTTTGGCCGCAGAGTCCTCCTCTTCACCGTCTTTTGAGCTTCCATTCTCTGAGGTACCTGGAGATGATAGTTCTGAATCAATCGCAGGATGTTTATGTGTATCTGAGTGCTCACTGTTCTCTTGAGGTATTTGTTGCAATCTTTTTCGGGCGATTTCCAAATGGTTAGTCCCATTTGGCACCAGATTTCTGCAAGCAGTTTCAAGTGGTTGTATAAGGTGCTTGCTGAACGCATGTTCCTGCATTTGGATATCCAGCAGCTGCGTACACGTCATTCTTTCTGCAATTGTGGTGATCTCATTGGGGATTTCGTCGTAATCACAAAGGGTTTTGAATTTTTCAAGCTCTTGAATTGCTTGGCGTAACTGCACCAACTGTGTCGAAACATCTTTGGGGAGAAGCGGCTTCGGAGAAGGCAAGCAATCTTGATAATACCTGATAAATCGTTTCACCAACATTAAATATTCCTCTGCCGTCACTCTTTTGGGAATTGCTCGCAAATTTGCCAATGTGAACGCAACTTGCAAGCCTCCATCATCATTGCACATGAAATCCCGTAAGTAGTCAACTGTAGAAATGGGAAGCTTGCGAGCAACTCCCAAGATTTGGCGCTTGGTGTCAGTCTGTTTGCTCATAACTTTGTCATCCTGAACCCCTCTTGCAGTACTTGACACCAGGCGATGGGCAACTTCGGTCGCTGATAAACATTTTTGCCGCCTTTGGCTCAACCAGGTATTCAGTTCAACGTCGTATTCGTGGCAGCGTAGGAGCGTTGCGAGGAAAGAGAGCGGGACACAGAAAGAGTGAAGAGCATTTCTCGAAAGTCCATACGCAATCTCATCTTGGGCTGGCATCGACATTACCAATTCACCTTTCAACTTGAAATCCTTCATCAAAACCCCGTCCTCCATTAGCTGTACCGCTACTCTTTTGCGGATGTGTCCATCATAACAAAAGCGATACCCTCCAGCGCGTCCATCTGTTTCTTCTCTTATCACTGCTCGTGCCACTTCTGATGCCTTTCCAGGCGTGTAGCAATGTGGCTCTCTCTCAAAGAGTAGCTGTATTTCAGGAACAGTAGCCACTCGACATGATATGAGATAAGTGCCGATGTATCCATTTTGCAGAAACCCTTCTCTGACAATATCTTCATCTTGAGGAAGAATTGGCCTGGAGTACCAGAGATTGACAATTTTACGCGAATCGACGTATTCAGTCACAGTATCACTCGTAACCTCACTTCCTGAAACCTTCATGACTGCAAGACTTTCTGCCTCGCTTTAGTTGCAGGATTTGGCTATCGTAAAAGGCAATGCCGCGAGTCTTGTGACTTCAGCAAAGGCTTCGGGTACGGGGCAATTGTTTAGAATGTTGTTTTGTGTAGGCACAAAAACCATCGCAGGCGAATGAGAGAATCACCGCTCATTCCGAAGATTTGAACATTGAGTTCAAACATTTGAACAGATCGATGGAATGTGAGAGTTTCGGAAAGGTTAGGGGTAAGGCAGATGATATAGATATCAGTCACCCACTTGAGCAAATTCCTGTTGCTCTACCATGATTTCGCGTCTTTTGACGAAATGTTTTGCTTAGGAATCGCAATACTTGCTTGGTAAAGGCAAATATTTGTCACTGTCAAGGCATTTGACAGGCGTAGAAAAGGACTTTGATAAACAATTGGAAGTGTAACCTTCAGAAAAAAATTAAAAGCACAGCAGAGGAATCTGATATAGTTTCCTGACGTCTACTATTTTGAAAACAGACCACAGTGATCCGGGCAGCTGACTTTTGGCTTCCAGCCGAATACCAGTACAGGATATGTAGTCGTTCGGCTGCACATTTTTGATCCCACACCGCAGTGCGTGCTTGCACACAGTCCATACTTGCAGGTTCGTCATTACTACCTGAAGCGTTGAACCCGAGAGACCTTCACATACAGCGATATCATGACGACCTTAGACGATCCTCCTCCGCTATCAAAAGTTCCAATCGCGCTCAACTGTAAATCATTGAAGTCGCGATTACAGAAGACACGACGCCAATCCATCATGAATATCAACAATTGGATGCCAAAACGCTGTTGAAAGGGTCTTTGCGTCTTCGAAGTCGGTACAGAGAAGTGTAGGTCAATGCGAGAGAATTTCGTGTCAATTTCTCGTGATGAAAGAAAGGCACGCCTCGTCGATCTAATCGTTCTGGATCCACAGCGCTCACGGCGATACTTCTACTGTGACGGCTGGCACGTTTGTTGGAGAATGGTGATTGACACTCTGGACGTGTCAAGGACCATGATTTCCAATGTCATGCAACTACTTTCAGCGAACGCTTCCTGCCTCCCCGAGAGAATGGGGGGATCGGATGGGAGCTCAACTAAAAAATCCTCGGTGATTTCATTCCTGCGAGCCCTGGCAGACGATCTTGGAGATGAAATGCCGCACAGCATCGAGCGGCACCTCCCACATGGAAATAAATACCTGGTTTACACGCTGTTTCGAGAAAATGAAGGGATGTATGGCCGTCGAGCGTGCTCTTCTTCTCACTTTTACGAAACTTGGAAACGGTATGCCTCACATATCAAGTGTAGACGAAGACACGTCTTATCCGTTTGTGACACGTGCACAAGCTTTAAGGAGGGTCTGCTGTCAATTACTAGGAAAACAGGATACGAAAAATCTAGAGAAAAACTTAAGAAAGGATTCCGCGCACATCTGCAGCAAATCCACTCTGAGCGAGCACATAGACTCATTCAGTCAAACGCAATTGAAAGGCCCCAGGAAATTCTTTCTGTAATTACTGACGGGGCGAAGTTTGGACTACCGCGCTTCTACACGACGACAAAAAGAGATACGGGGAAGCCTCTAAGGCAGAAGGTCACTGGTGTTTGCTATCACGGGGCACTTTCTGGACAGCATTTCGTTTGTTTTTTCACGTCAGCCGACAACATCCCCTCAGGTGCGAATCAGACAATTGATGCGCTATGTCGCTCACTTTTTCTGTTGCGAGATGCAAAAAGAGCTCAAGGTATGAGTTGTTTTCCGAAAGAGCTGAATGTTCAGATGGATAATACATCAAAAGACAACAAGAATCGCTTCTTTTTTGCATTTTGTGATTACATGGTGCATAAAGGGCTCTTCAACCACATTGTTGTTAACTTTTTACCGGTTGGGCACACACATGAGGACATTGACCGCCGATTCAGTCGAATTTCTGTCTTCATGCGGGATAGGAATACAGCCTGTGTTTCGGAACTTCACAGGCACATTGTTGAAAGTCAAGGGGGAAACTCCGCGTCAGTACAAAACAACATACATGCTAGCCGCGTCTCTGGGATGAACAATTTTTCAGGTGCTTGTGATAAACAAAGTGCAGTTGCGTCGAGAATTAACAACATGCTCGCATTCAGAAAGTTTGTCTTCGAGCGGGATGATTCTCATGAGCTCGAAGGAGGTGGTGCTCATGTTACCTGCCCGGTCGGGTACAAAATGGTGGAAAAGAGGGAAGCGCTTCAGAAACTTGATAGAACCGAGGGATTCATTGGTTCTTTCCTCCATTTTGCTCCAGATATGACAAAACCACCAGTCATACAAACAAATAAGCCCTCCAAAGTTGACATCAGGGCGTATCGCAAGCGTATAAATGTGACAGAGAATATAATTGGATGCAGAGAAAATGTTTTATCACTTCTTTCTGAAATAGACTCAATGGAAAGCAAGGAGTCCGCCCCGCCAGAGTGGGACTTCCAGCATTTTGCTTCTTTTTGCGATGATTGCGGCGAAGTTGAGGCATCACATGATGATTTGGAAAGCGAATTGGCACTGGAGGACACGTGCTCATATGATAGGGGCAGCATGGTGACTGTGAATTGCGGATCAAACGTGACCGAAGTGACACCATTTTGGTTGGGAAGAATTGAACATGTTGAGAATGCAAATAGCAACAATATCGTTTTAACTGTGCGGTGGTTCGAACTTGTACAGGGACAGAAAGGCTGAAGCTTATGCTACACTGGGCGTTACGCCCCGATGAAACAAAACGATCAATCACAGAGTGATATACCCTCTGCGGCAGTTCTCGTTTACTTTCCAGACTTGAACACGACCGGTAAGATTCCGGATGTTGTCCAGCGCCTTACTAGGGAAGCACTAGACCCATTTGGAGAATGTTGAACACCCTCCGGGTATTTACCAGACATTGATGCATGTTATGCTGTGAGCGGCTGTGTGTTCGCTCATGACACTGCACTGCACGAGCCCCAAAAATAAATGAATATACAAGGAAAGGTTTTTGGACGTAGGGAATGGGAAATTCGTACCCAGCACAGTAGTCACCTTTTATAAGAAGGCGAGGCCGCGCAAAATCGTAGAGCTTTCCGATGGCGTCTTAATCGCTCTCTACGAGGAGGACACCTTTGTCTCAGATTGGAAAATCGCTCTGCAGCAGGCGTACAAGAAGTATGGCGAAACCCGACGCGCTCTCGTCCTCGACGTCGGTGCCCAAGGTCAGGAGCCATGGATGACCGATATCCTCCCCGGCGTCGTTGTTACCGCCACCAGCCATCTCGGTCCGTACTATCTCGCCCCTTCCTTGTCCTCCGTCTTTGAGATTGTCTGTGCACCCTACTAATGGCTCGCGCAGGGGTTGGAGATGGGCTCCCAGAACATTGTTATCATCATCGCTCGCAACGCAGTCTCCGACCGCTATCTGCCTCTCACTGCCGTTGCCCTTGTCGCCCGCGCCTACCTGACCTACTTCAGTATCTACAAGAATGGTGTCGACGCCCTTGATCATTTCATGAATCTCGTCAAGAAGTCAGGGATGTGCTCAGAGCGTCAAATGGAGCAAGATATCACAAGCGTTCCCACCTTGTAACAATATTTACGATTCTTCACAATGATGCGAATCCGCCCCGTCCTCCCCAACAACCGCCCCATACAAATAGCAAAGATTCTCGTCCAGGGAACTGTCAAGATTGATGACCAGCCCTGGATTCCCATTGTACGCATATTTCAAGCAGGTCCGAACCAGACCAAAGAGTGCACCACTATTCTGCAAGAGGAAAATGGTCTGGGAAACGATGCCATGATTGGTACAGGTTATGCTTCATTGGCCACCAACGAGGTCATTTCAGGCGATACCGTTCTTGTATTCGAGCACTGGGTCCCTATTTCCGACGACACCAAACCACCTTTTACAACTACAGGTCACACAGGCTTCCTCCAACCTCCGTATCACTTCGTGCGCTTTCAGGATGTCGAATGGCCCCACCCCTCGCGACAGAGTTTGAGACAATTGATGACTTCGGTGTCGACCTATTCTTCGAATACCTGGAACCACCTGAGGGTGTCTATGTGTACTAAGATGTCGGGATGTGTCGACTAGACGATTCAACTTTATTGTACAACCCAGTGGAGAAGGTGGCAAAGGGCAAGGTGAGGAGATGGGCTTAAGGAACTAGCATGCTAATAAATGAGAAAGTGGTATGACGCCTCTTTCGTAGAAGAAAGCACGATGTACAAGAGTGTTGTACAAATACAGAAAAGTATACAGGTAGACCAGGTGGAGCGAGAACCGAAAAAGGAGGGCATGAGGGTGGCGTCTTGGTGTGAACAAAGTTGCGAAAGAAATGTGCGCAGTACTGGCTTGGCGAGCAAGTACTCCTCGACGAGGACGTCGTCGAGCTGCAGCGAGTCGAGCTCGTCCTGCAGGCCGAGGACCGCGGCTCGGACAGGAGCGAGCGGCCCGGGCCGGAGTCCATGAAGTCGACCTCGGAGAAGTTGCGCGACTGGATGCGGCGGTGGGAGCCGCCGGGGGCCTCTTCACCCCCCTACAGGGGGGTTAAGAGGCGATGGTTGGGGGTCAGAGGTGCAAGGGGCGGGAAGTGAGAGGGTAAAGAGGTGGTGGTAAGATGCGGCAAATGTGTGGGCGGGTGGAACGGGGAGAAGCGGTCGAACTGTTAACGGTTGGCTGCCAAACAGGCTAGACGATCCGAACAATGTGTGCACGAGCAAGCGACGGAGTGAGAGGAGGGAGGCAAGCCCGAGACTAAAACATTAAGCGACAGGCTCTGAGAAGATGCAATGTCTTCTTCCTATACAAATATTTTATGCCCCATCAAGGCGAATTTACATCTACTTGTGTGAGCCTTTCCAACTAGTCACGCACTTCATCAACATGCTGTACGTAATAATTGGCTGAAGTGCTCTTCCGTTCAACTGTACATGTGTGAACACTAATATTCTTCCCGTCAGCATTGCGATATATTTATTTAAACATGTCTTCATCGGTTAGGTCGTCACCAATAGAACAAACCCAGTCCGGCGCCTCACCCTCGACATCGAAGCGTCTCAACACTTCAGCCACTGCTGCTCCTTTGTGCACCCCTCGCGGTCGAACGTAAAGGAGTTTTTGCCCCATCAAGACCTCCATCGGACTGCCGTGTAGCACCTCCTCGAGCGCTTGCCGAGCATCATGTGCTCGACTGACTGCGAGATTGCATATAGCTGGCATCTCTGAAATGCCAGCTATATGCAATCTCTTTCTGCGACATTGCGTCCGCACTTCATGGGTCAAGATTGTCGAATCTGTAGTTCATCGACATAAAGGTAGAGGAGATTGATCTACATCATGACTCCAAGGAATTATTCACTCTTTGAAACCGTGAATTTCACAGTTTCACAAAAATTACACACTTTGCTGCAGTGCGCAAAGAATAAATATACTTTCCCGAATTGGCGACCTATGTCTAAAAGCCATAAATAGGCTTAAATTCGGCTTAGGCAATATTCAAACGCAGTTCTTTTTAAGAAGGAAAAATCTTTTTAATAACCAATCACTGTTTACGCTGTCCCCTTCTCTATACCGGCAAAAAGATGGGGTTTACTTCAGCTCTCCTCGTCCTTGCATATGCATTCTACGTCCAGGCATGGCGCTTCGATATCTAGGGCATGTTTGAGAGTGGGCCGCTAACCTTTCTACGACGCCCGAGCCAGGACAATCATGCCGCAGCAGAAGAAGTTGAGCCTAAGGCCCTACCAAGACACAATGCGGTTCGCGACAGAAAATTACAACTTTCAAACTTACCCTGCGTCTTAGATGACATTCAAACTATTGGTGCTTGCCTATGTGCTGAAGCCCAAGATCTCGAAGGACTTAGATTCACGCGTCGAGATACAGCGTTTGGCTCCTCCTTTTTACTGCTCGAACCCGAACTATGGAGGCCTAGGTGCGACGTGTTCACAGACTCAAACGGAAACGTGCAACGGTTCCGCCTGGTACATGTCGTATTCAACACTCTCGCAGAGTGCATGCCTGAGAGAGTGGAGAAAGAAATAAGAATTGCGAGGAGAAGATTGGCGACTTCCCATTGCACCGGAGAGGAGTGCAATAAGAGTACAACGGATGAGGTAAGGGCAAATGCGATGCAGCCGCAGGTGAGAATATCCGGTCTCCGAATGTACATGGAGGGGCTGAATGGAATAGGAGATGACTTCACATCCGGGGCGGCAGAGGAATTGACGTCCCCTACGACGTACGTGGAAAGCAGGGTACGACGAAGCAAACGGTTTCTACCAAACAAACAGGGTAACATTATCGGAACTTTCGAATTGCACCGGCGAGTTGGGGATAAGGTTGCTCGGGCTTTGAGGCCAGTTCCGTCAAGCGGACGAGCAATATATAAAAATTCGAACTACAGGACCGAACGCAAATTGAAAAATGGAAGGTTGGCGAGGGCCGTTTTAACCGGAAGGAAGGTGGGGCTAATGATGAACAATTTAGTAGAAGTGGAGTTGCCACTAACAGCTGTGAAATATAATTCATACCTGGATGGTACTGATCGTCAGAAAGGACGTCAGGGAAAACTACAACGGATTATAGTGGGTGCCACAAAGTGTAGTCGACCGAAGTTACGTCCTGGAAAGAAAGTAGTGATCACCTGCACATGCACAAGGAGAGGCAGAAGAGGCAAAGGGGGCAGCAGTGGGGGAACATGATAAGCGCCTGAGGAAGACGGAGCAGCAGCAGGTGCTACATTAGTGCTCTTTCCCCCCGTTGTTCGTTCAAGCATTTCCACTGCATTCTCCTGCTTCGCTAAAACACAATATATCTGTCAAAGTTGTCTGTCTTTTTTTATTTTTTAGCCGCCAGTTCTGCTGAATCAAGGGAAACAGTGCTGACCGTCACCGAATAAGGTTGTAAGGGATTGTGGTGATGCAGATGGTCGCCCAGGCAATATCAAAAGCTTGACGATAGTCTAACTACTTCCATAAATCCCCAATTTTGACTCAATTTCACGAAAACTAATGGCATTTAAGCTGAAAACATGGACAGAGAGCGAAACTCGGCAGCTCGATGGAAGGCTGTACAGTGCACTACACGATTTAGTGCTAGAGCCTGACATATCGCATAATGTGGCACTATTGGGGGGGTGGCACTGCGAAAAGAGTCGTCCGTAAAGGTCTTAAAGGTCACTTTTCAGCAATGAATCTTTACGCGTTGTATCAGACACAATATCTACGTCCAGTACTCATTAATGAGCGTCTGCCTTGAAGAGTCATTTTCTGACTGCGCCTTTAACGAAAGGAAAGCCTTCTTGGCCTTCCTTAAATGTACAGAGGCCTCTGTAACATCACATTGATATGCTAGTTCTTCCAACTCGCAGAACATAGCCGATACAACCAGAGAACTCGGGATATTTTCCACATCTTTGCAATCTTCATTCATGTCATCTGTATCCGTCAAATGATTATTGCGACCAGTAATAAATGTGCGCGCCAGGTCAAACGAATCATTTGCCATTCCCTCTACAACATTAGGCTCCTCCTCCACACATAACCAACTCTCAGTGTCTCCAATCGTAATGTTCTCAACTCCATAGGTTGAAAGTTCGTCGTCCTCTTTCACATTTTAAGATAAATGCTTCATCGTTTCCATTACGTTTCTTAAAACTTCGTTATCTGCCGATACACGACTACCATGCATCTTTCCACACTGACTTGTGAGGTCAGCCTGCATCTCCAATGGCAGAATACCTGCTTTGACCCAACACCTGGCAATTGTTTGTTGGCTGACAGTTTCCCAAGTCATGTGGTCCATTTCGGAAACATCAAGCATGTGAGGATCGTATCCATCCCTCATGCCTCTCGTTCCGGCGGTCTTTTTCTTATTTATATTGCGCTTCGTGGCTCGGTCCTCAATGTCGCGAACAATTTCCCGCAACATGTGATGGCGATAACGTATCTTCCAGCATGAAATAATTCCTTGATCCATTGGCTGATGCACTGATGTGCAATTTGGTGGTAGTGTCATTATCGATACTTGGCCTCTTACATATTCTAAATCCGTATTGTGCGGCCCGCAGTTGTCCATCAGGAGAAGAACGGGGTCAGATGTCTTAGACCTGACATATGGAAGAAAGACCTGATAAAACCATTTCTTAAAAGTAACAGCGTCGGACCACGCATTGGATTGACTAAAGTAGGGCACTGGTGGTTGGCCAAGCCGGAAGCATCTTGGGTTTTTGCTCTTACCAATAATTGCCATCGGTAGTTTCAACGATCCATCAGCATTAGTGCAGACATATGCCGTGATGCGGTCCTTCGCATTCATGCCCTTAGTTCCTCGAACAGATTTTCTGTTTTCATGTGTGCAGATGTATGTCTTCCGTGGTAGTAATTTATAAAAAAGTCCTGTTTCATCCACGTTGAAAATTCTTTGAACCTTGAACTTGCTCATCAATCCGCGCAGTAGCACAATGCGCTCTCCAATGGCGTTGAGGTTAACAGAGCCAGCTTCGCCATGTAAGGAAACTGAACGAAGGGAATGACGCTGTACAAATTTACTTACCCATCCACATGATGCTTTGAAAATATCCAGCGCATGATGCTCGGCTGCGCACATCGTCTGCTCTCCCTTTAAAAGTTCGTCCTGAATCAGCAATGCCTTTGCTTGAATTACGCTTTGAGTAACCGGCATCTTGAGTGAACGGGAAATTGTGATAAATTCAAGAAGCAACTTTTCGAGCAACGGAAGGGCACATGCTTTGACGGATTTGCTGTTTAGAGAGACGTTTGAAGTAATTGCCGTTTCCATGATACGGTCGATATTTGATCGAATGTTTGTTACAGTTCGGCGAGAGATCTGGTACTTTTTCATGATGTGATTAGCGAGTGTCCCTGTTTGCATTTGTCTCGCGATGTCTGCCTTTTGATTGACTGTGAGGCGCCTTCGCCGCGTTTTAGGCTTGGGCTGTGACAATATTTTTGCTGTCATGTCCATTTGAGTCAGAAGGGGGGCGATCAGGAAAAGTGAACAATACGAGGGTTGATTGGGCGATGGGTGGAGGTCGCCAGTCTCAACGAAAACGTGAATGTGGAAGAATATGGATCCGGGCGAGTGCGCGGCGTCGCATTGCGCCCGACCTAGAATTGGACTTCACGTGTCGTGTTATGATAAGCCGTGACAACCGGGTTTTGGTGGCACTAAACAGAGGGAGGCACTGTCAAAGAGGGCACTAAATCGTGACCCCCCTGTACTAGCTTTTGAACGAGTCTTCATTAGCCCAAATTGGTCAATGCTTTCAAGTTTTATCCCCTCTCCTGTACTGTTGCCCGCAGGGGTAACAACGGGTACTTTTTAGGTCATAGCTCATGATATATTTGAGAATAAGGACTGAAATGTTTTCGGCAGCTTCGGCCTGAAGTTACAGTTTCGCCAATGTGATTGGCAGTCTTTACGTGTGTTCTGTCAATTTTATAAAATTAGAACAACGCATGGCACCAGAGCGAACCCAGCAATGAAATTTGAATTTTTGACCTAATTTTTCGTGGCCCGCTCGACAGCCAATAGAATGCCAGGGATGCATTGCACTACGAGCACCAATGAGGCCGTCGGGATACTCTGTACAACGCACGGAGGGAGTTACACCCGTGAACGTTAATTAGTCCGGCCCCCACTAATTTTTAGGGTCCTATCTGAGCCTCGTGAACACAAATTAGCACGGCCCCCACTATTTCCGTATCCGCACTATTCAGGTACCCACATAAATTAGTAAAAGCCTGATTGACAGAAATTGGAAAAAATAGTGCCGATTTTTACAGCACAAAATGGTCAGTTGCGGCTCCAGGTCGACCCGTTACCGAAAAACGTCCCCGCCTCTGGGCAACGTTAACCGTTTGTAGTCAACGGTATACAAAACTCTGGTAACGTTGCGAAACACTCTGAACGCAACAATGCATCCAGTTTCAAACTATGTTAATTCTAAGCAGCTATGCCATCCGCTTAGCATGTGTATTAAAGCAAACAGTTCATGAAGAACTGTATCCGTCACCTCAACCAACTTATCTTCACCATGAATGTCCCTTCCCCTTCTCCGATTGTCGCAGCCATCCAAAACGCTCAATCATCGCACAATAGCAACACCAGCCTTCATTTCGACTACGATTCCTCGTCATCCTCCCCCCATTTTACTCCTCAACCGTCTGTCCCTGAAGCTGCTTCTGCACAGCCATGCCCCAAAGGAAACAGAAAAAGAAGCCTACAGCAAGTACCCACTATTCAAAAGCGTGTTCATGTTGTTCGGTGGATGGTGGCTGAGGTCGAAGCCAGTGGTTCCAGGAAGCTGATAGCCACTAAAGCTATCAAAAAGTTCCCCTCGCTTTTTCGGGGGAAAGAGAAGGCCACTTTTCGAAAGCTTCTCGTTGGTTTAAAGCGAGGAGTAACATTTTGTCGAGTGCTGACGAAGAGGTTCGTGTAGTAAGCCATCGCGTGAAGCGGCGACGTGTTGCGGGGGGTAGACCGACAGGTGGACGAAAGGTTGTGCGTGTCAAGGCCTCTAAGGGGAGAGGCAGAAAGCAAGAGGCATGGGCTCGCAATGTACAAGTTGTACTCATGAAAGAGTTTGAACGCCTTTCTAAAGCCGGCTTAAAGTTTAATGCTGGTATAATTGGAGCTCTCTGCAAGCGAATAATTCGAGACCCAGGCGGGGAATATGGTGTTGACTTTGTGGGTAGGGTCGCATCAGATTTGGTCTGTAAAATTACAAAGCGATGGGTTCAGAGTTTTATGGATCGCTTTGAGATCATCAGCAGGAGGCAATGTGGAAAGCTTTTGGTGAGCCCAGTTAAGGAAATGCTCAATGAGCGCGAAGTAGCCTACCACCTTGAACAGGTTTGTCGGGGGTTCAGAAACGGGTCGTTGGAGGAGGATATGCTGGAGAATATGGACGAGACCCATTTTGTGGTCAATATGGATGATGGGAAAACTTTGAGTGTGATTGGTACACAAGACGTGAGGTATGCAGATGTGTCATCTGGAGGGGTCGGTATGACTATGGTGGTAAGGATTACTGGCGGGAGGAATGCGTCAATAGAAGCTCCGTTTATGGTGTTCCAAAATGCGACGAGAAGTTACCCAATAAGGGGTGTGCCGGATGACGTACCGGGGGTATCATATCGTACAAGCCCAAAGGGATGGATGGATCAGCAGGTCTTTGTGCAGTGGCTGACTGAGCCCCGTGCCGTAAAACGGGACATATACGGGAGGCAGCGCACAATTTTTTTGGATAATTGCTCAGGTCATAACTCAAATTTTGAGCAGATGGAGAAACTTAATGCCATTAATTCAAGGCTCCATTTTTTGCCTGCAAACTCGACACATTTGTGTCAACCCGCAGATAGCTTCATAATTCAGAAAATTAAGCAGAGATGGCGGGCACTTTGGGATGAGAAAAAGGTCGAGCTTTTGGGAAGTCAAGCATCGAAGGAAGGAACGTTGGAGTCTGGAAAATTACCTAACCCTGGAAAAAACTTTTTTCTTCGTCTCGCGGCTCGCGTGGTTCGCGAGGTTAATAATATGATGGACAAAAACGGGATCCGGTACGCGAGGAAAGCCATGATAAGATGTGGTTTGTCGCTTGATTTAAATGGGCAGTGGCATGAGAAACAATTGTTTCCGCATCTGCAGAACATAGTTGCCCGGCATCGCGAATATTTTGAGGGAAAGGACCCCAATGCGGATGGCGATGACAGCGCCGAGGACGTTGCAGATGATATAGGGGAGGAAAATGGAACAGCTGCTCAGATTAATTCACAAGGGTCTCAAATTTAATATAACATATGTGTTCTGAGCGACAGTAATTTATGTGCGGCCATTAATTAGAACAGTCTCTACTATTTTGTTTTTGACCGAAAGGCTCAGAACGAAAATAGTGGAGGCTCCACTAATTCAGTTCCCGCACTAATTTTTCCCCCGGACTAAATAATGTTCACGGTGTACTACGCCGCAGAAAGACGTGTGCGAGACGCGTCAAGGGTCTACGATGGACGCGGGATCGACGCCCGATGATATGGTCTGCGACTCTGACGAAGATGTGGGTGAAGAAGAGATTGTCATGATGTTTACTAAGAACAACGGCCAGATGCCGGACGAAGAGGATGACACGAGCAATAGCGATGATGATCATGACTCATCAGTTGAGAAGGAAGACGTTGTTTCGCCACCTGAGAATGGACGAAGGCGAGGTCGAGGACGTGGGCGAGGGCGAGGGCGAGGACGTGGGCGCGGGGGTGGGGGTGGGCATAATTCAATAACTCGAAATCGCGGCCGTGGGAGAGGAGGTCCTCGCGCATCTGCAGTCAATGCAACAATTGCAGCATTCCCTTCACAACTGCCTCTGTTTGTGCCCATGGCGCTTCCCGCAAATGACGTTCTCCGTCTAGCTTCAGGACGACCGATGACGGGACGGCCTCTCCTCCGCCATCGAGCAGACATCCCTCCCACGCCAACATCAGAGTTCCAAAGATACTTTCCTGATGACATGCTGGTAACGATAGTTTCTAATACAAATAAGTATGCTGAAGTGAAGGGAGCAGATCGACAAGGTCGCTTTTGGACGCCGCTAACAATCAATGAGCTCAAGAGATGGATCGGAATCGTTATCTTTATCGGTGTTTTCAGAGCGCCGTCACTCTCTGATTATTGGGTAGAGAAAGTGAAACGTCCTGACTACAAGCTTCGAGGTGTCATGAGTCAGTTCCGCTTTGAGCAAATAAAGCGATATCTACACATCTCTGACTCAGCAAATGACGAAAGTGGAGAATTTTTTTTAATAAGGTTGAGCCACTCATGGGTCATGTTCGCTCGGTGTGTAAGTTGCGCTGGGAGGTGGGATTTAATGTGTCGGTTGACGAGATGATGGTGATATGCAGCGGTGGATCGGCAGAGACTGTTCGCATGAAAAACAAACCAATCGCCGCTGGCTTTAAAATGTGGGCACTCGCTGAGCACGGCTACGTCTACGAATTCTTTCCGCACAGTAATAAGTACCCATGGAAATACACCGAGAAGTACAAGGGGAAACTGATGCTTGCATCTGCTGTTGTTGCTACACTTCTAGATGTTCTACCAGTAGTCGAAAGATATCATGGAGACACAATGTATCACTGTTTTATGGATAACTTGTTTTCTAGTGTGGCTCTGTTTTCGCTCTATCGCGAGAGGTACATCGCATGCACAGGAACTTCTCGAAGCAATACTACAGGCTTTCCAAAAGTGTTAAAAGTACGTGGAGGAGCTGACAAGAAAATGGATTGGGACACGCTCGGAGCTGTGGTTGTACATGGCGTTACAGGTGTTCTAGCACTGGTCCGGATCGACAATGGGGCAGTTCAAATGCCTACCACAGGTCACAATGTCGGTGATGAACACACAGTGGAACGTGTTCGCCGGCGCCCTCGTATGTCATCAACTAATGGTCCCACATTGCGAGCTGTATTTGGTGACAGCAGTACTAAAATGTTACCAATTCTTACTATTGTTGATGCATACAACCACAATATGGGAGGATGCGACATCGCAGACCAATTGCACGGCAATTATCGCACTCACTTGCGGGGCCTCAGGACGTGGATGCCGCTTCTCTTCTGGCTTCTGGACGTCGCACTGTCAAACTCATTCAAGGTCATGAAGAGAAAATACGAACACGTCTGGGGCATGCCAAGTGCACGCAAGGAATTCCGGATGAGCGTTGCGACAGACCTGATGCGAGCAGGCAGAGTTTCCATGTCTGTATCTGGCTCCGGGTCGATCATTGACCGCGATTCAGGGGGTGACTTGACGCTGACGGGGGACAAGCGAACGCGCAGAAGGAACAGCCTTGATCTGTTCGGAACCGAGGAGCGGCTCGACCGCAGTCTGGGCCATTTCCCCAAAGGTGTGACCAAGAATCATCGAAAGGTATGCGTGGTTTGCGGCCTGAAAACCAGCACAAAGTGCCGCGGCTGCAACGGTGACATCTTCTTGTGCACTAGGAGCGACAGAGAGTGCTTCTTTCTCTTCCATACCTTGTCTGAGGAGGCGCTGAAAGGTCACCGTGTGGTCGCTAGGGCAGCACGGTAGTTCTCGCAACGACTTATTGTGGAGTTGTAGTCCCTAGAGGAATAAAATTTAGACTTTGAAGACCTGCGACTGCCTGGTACCCAATTAGACCCCGGTGAATCGATCTAGCATACTTTCAGAGCTTATCTCGGGATCCTTCAATGAGATATCGACATGCAAAGGCGAGACAACCAGCCGCTGGAGGAAATCCTTTGTGAAATTAACCAAAACATTCGATTTTTTTATTGCCCCGGGGGAAACAAGCCCGCACAGGAGAGGGGATAAGAATCGGCAGTGTGGGTGACAAAAGTGCTGATTTGCGCAAACCTCCTCAATTTTGACTCATTCCAAAAATACAAATTTTTATTTTTATTTCATATAATTTATGTTTGCAACATTCCTCCTTTCGCCCCGCGCTTGCAACAAAAACGCACAATTCAGACCTATTTATGTGACAATACCCAGACACGTGCACACATAGCACACGTACCACACGCACAGGCTCACACCCGCCGGCGTGAGACCAGTAGACTTAGTGTTGAGAGAGCAGGCCCAGACAGTAAAGACTGCCCCATCGTTCCTGCACTACAGGTTAAGGACCACACGCAAACACCCCTGCAAGACGATCACAGAACTACGGAAAGACATCCTCGCAGATCACCCCGTCACCGGCAAGGACACACGGCACCACTACCCACCCCCGGCCGCCTAGAATACGTCCCTGGTTCAACAAAAGAGCCTCCACGAGCCAGTGTTGAGAGCCCGCATAACGCGTGTCCACCCCGTGTAGAGAGCAGAAACCACACGCAACCACGCGTTGATACCACTACACCAACAGCCATTGCCATGGCCAACGAAGGAGGAACCAACTCGACTGATCACCGGACCCAAGCCCGATTGCCGCCCCTCCGCCCCACTGGAGATAATTTACCCTCATGGAGACAAGCGCTGAATGACATGGCCACCATCCAAGGAATGGAAAATGTACTCGATCCAACATACACCACTCCAGATGAGACAAGCCCGCTGTATGCACCGTACAAACGCAACAGTGCAATCCTTCGTCTGGCGATCAACAACTCACTCCCGCCAACCTTTGCTGCCACTGCCGATCTTACACTTGACACCTCACCCCTCCACATGGCACAGAAGATCACAGAGCACTTTACAGATAGCACAACAACGGCGCACCTGCTGCTCAAACAAGAAGCAGAAAATACCAAGCTCACCCACAACACAACGCCGGATGACTACATCGCCCGCCACAGAGCCATTCGAACACGCATGCGAATCGCCAACTATCGAAACAGTCAATCAGGAGAGGCAGTCACAGTTCAGTTCATCATCCAAGGACTATAAGCACACAAAACGTACAAGCGCCTCCAAGATACGTGGATTGAAAATGGCACTGTCCCAGACACAATTCAAGGGCTAGTACAACGACTTCAGTCAGTACACGCCCGCACCATGGAGCGCACGTCACAAAACAAATACGCATCATATGGCATGCAACAGCCAGCAACCACACCTCCCACCCCCGCATATGGAAGCCGCAACCGAGGCCGCAATCGCGGCAGAGGAAAGTACAGATCAGCAAAAAAGGAACACCAATGGAGTAACCCTGTGTGGGATAAAACCTCTCCGCCCTGGGTTGGGTGAGAGGCGGAGGCTTGAGCGAGGGAGCACGCGGCGTGGACGCGACGCGCTAATTGAACCGATCGGACGAGCTCGCGAAAAGGGAGTGGCTCACTGGCCGGTTACGCGCAGTCGCCCCGTGGTGCGTGAACGGGAGCGACCGGTAACGGGTTAGAAGCCAGCGCGCGCGATAGACAACCGAAACGGACGTATATAGGCGCGAAAGGGACGGGGGCGAGCTTGCCCCCGTTTACTGGTGGGGACGGGTGCCAGGTCTTAACCCCCCAGAGGGACGCCTCGGACACCTGTCCCAGTACAGTAGTACAGCACCTGCCGCCTAGTGCGTGCCGGGTACTGTACACAATTAAAAAACTAGCGCCATAATTGCTACTACCGCACGGACGCTGCTACTACACGTGTGCACTACTGTACACGCGTGTTGCTTACAGACTACCGCACGGACGACACGTGTGCTAACGCGCACACGTAACACGCGTAGACTACCGCTCGGACGACACGTGCACTACTGTACACGTGCGCCAGATTACGACCGCTCGGCATGCGCGCGCGCTCGCTACACGTGGGCACAGCCGCCCACGTGTATACCGTATACGGCCGTCCGATGACCTCCGCGCGCTCGCTCCGGTCATTATACTACAGACCTCCCCCCTTAGCTTTCGCTACGTCCCCGTAGCGACCCTCTACTCGAGCGCGCGGGTCCGTTCCGGACGTTTCCTTCTATCGCGCACGATGCGGGAACAGAAGCCCCTCCGTGTGGACGATCATGCCCCCTGGCTCGTCAGCGAGCTGGCGGTATATAACGCCGCGAGTTCGACCGATTCGGAGAGCGCGTCTTCCGATTCTCCCCACGCGATCCACACTGACCCCCCAACTCTTCCCCAGCACTCCCCTGCGAACTCCGAAACCTCCTCCGACAGCGACGACGACATTCCCCTACAGCAGCTCTTCAACCAACCGATGGACGGTCCTCGCGACACGCCGGCTGTGCGCGCGTACAGGCAGCCGTTGAGCCCGCCTCGGGCTCCGGCAGCGACGCCGGTCGGTCCCACCTTCCAACCGCGGCGACGCCTTCGCGACGGCCTGCACCCGCCCCCTGGAAGGGCGGGGCCCGCGCAAGCGCCAATTGATTCGCCCGTACCGGTCGCTCCGCCACCGCCAGGCGCCCAAGCAACACAGTCCCCGCCGCTGCCCCTCGTGGGCGTGGCTCCAAGAATGGTCGAGGCGGACCCGGAGCTCCCCGTGGAGCTGCCGCCGCCTCCCATGTCGCCGCTGCCCGCTGCGGGTACGGCGCTCACAAGGGCCGCTTCCGAGGCGCCGTACGCGGCGCCGGCGCCGTCGAGTAGCGTAGCGCTTGCGCCGACCGGACGGGGAGCGACAACGTCGCTGGGGAGGGTATTCACCGCCCCGAATACCCCGGGCTGGCTGCGCAGCGGCGTTGGTTCCGTACGGTCGCTGTGGCCCGGGTCCTCGATGGACCACCGCCGCCGGCGCGCACGCCGACGCGCTGCGGGTCGCAAGCCTCCGCTTACGGTCGAGGAGTACGTTCAGCGGAACTTGCTGGACGCGGCGAGGTTCGCGGCCATTCCGATGGTGCGCGCGATCAAGACTCCGTCCGGACGCGGTGCCGTGGCGCAAGAGAACCGCGCCGGCGCGTGGAAGGCGCGGTGGCGTCACGCCCCGTGTCGGACGCCGGCCGCGGCGGGCAGTGACTTGCTCTACGTCCGCTGCGAGGGCGAGGAAAAGTACCACATCTCGCTGCTGAACCTCTTCGGTCGGTATCGTCGCTACGAGGGCCTCGCGCCCGACGTCCGCTTGGTGGCCTTTCCGCGGCCTTTCGACAGCTGGTACAGCGTTGCGAACCGAGCGCGGTGGGGTGAGGACGCAGCGCGCGAGAGTCGGCTGCGCTGGCGCTGGGTGGACGATTTCTTCCACATGTGGCACAGCACCGAGTTTTTCTCGGTGCCCAGCGCCGCGCGGCGTGGCCTGTACCCCGCGCTCCCGCCGAACTGGTTGACGTTCGAGGCGCCGGAGTACCTGTGCGTACCGACGCCGAGCGTCATGGCGTACGTGGCGGCGCATTGGTTGCCGCTCGGCCGATCGGAATCCGCGGAAACGAAGTGAACGCGCGTCTTGGTGCACGCGATCATGCTTTCCGAATGGGCGGTCTTGGCCTTCCTGTGCTTCTTGCACGCCGCTCGCGAGGGACTGCCGTTCTTCACGAAGTGTCCCGACCCGCGGCTGATCGCGCGGCGCGAGGAACCGTTCGGTGAGAGCGGCCTGCTCTTCCGCCTCTCGGCGGGGCTCATCGATTTAATCCGCTCGGTCGGTATCGCGGAGATCCTCGAGGGTACGGCGTTTGACGCGGCGTACGCGACACAGCTGTTGGCCTTCACCGAGGGTATGGATTGGAGCGGCCGGCCGGACTTCGCGTGGTTCAGCTGGAACCAGCGGTGTACCCTACCGATGCCCGCCGGAGCCCAGGCAGAGACCGGTGCCGATGGTGGCAGCGCGGCCCCCGGTCCAGCGGACGCGACCGTCGCGGTCGACGTGGACGGCGCAGTCGACACGGTCGACGCGGGTGACACGGGCGGCTTGCTTGCCGATGCCGATATCGCGCCGCCGCGCGATGCGGGAACCGGTGCGGTGAGGAGCGTCGTCGAGACCGCGGTACCGGCCCGCGGCGGGTCCGCTCGCGTGGCCTCGATCCAGAGCGACTCGCCGAAGGGGTTAAGAGAACCCCCCGGTGTCGTGGGAATTTCGGCCCCCAACTCAAGCCCCCCACACATCAGCGTGGTGACCGGTACCGAAGGCGATCATCGTCCCGTTCCGATGCCGCCTCCTCCAGTTCCACAACCGTTCGGCCGGTCTTCCCCGGAGCGCCTCCGTGAGGAGGCCGCGTTCACTGCCCTGCAGTACGCTTGCTCCTTCGAGGGGGCAACAGTTCCTTCGTCGGTTGAGCAGGCGCTGCTGCAGGCGCGCGAGTGGATGCACCAAGCCAAGCAGCTGGAGACGACCGTCGCGGCGCTCCGAGAGGCCTCCACCGCGGCGGAGCGTGAGCGCGTCGAGCATCACGAGAAGCTCCGCGGCGTGCAGGACATCCTCGCGGTCGTCAGCCAACGTCTCGCGGCGCCGCCGATGCCTGCCGCTACGGTCGGGGCCTCGCGCCCCGCGCCCGAAGATGCCGCGGCGGCTCCGCCGGCTAAGCGCACGCGTCGTTCTTGAGCCCCGACCCGTTGGTCGCCCCCTTTCGCGTAGCCCATTAGGGGCTTCGCCCACAGTAAACAGAGCCGACTAGCGGTGTTCCTTGCCTTCTCCTTTTGGCACGTGCGGGCGGTAGTGCACGACGCGCGCGAGCGAGGTCGTCCTGGCGGTTCGGCCATGCGAGGCTGGAAGAAGCGCTACGCGAGCGCGCTTGTCCGTCCTTGGCGCGTACGCCAATATCGGTCGATGAAAGGTTGCGGGAGCCCCTCGGAGGGCTCGTAGGTATCGTCGGAGGCGGCGTACCCGTACCAGCGAACCTTGTACTCGGTGCCGCCGCGGGTCATACGGTGTCCGACGATGCGGTCAACGACGTATTCCGCGCGGGGCGTTGTAGTTTGCGCGTCCGATGCGGATGGAATGGCCGAGGCGACAGTGTCCCCCGGCCCGCGTGGCATTTTTGTGACGCGGTCGATGCTCACGCGGTTCTCCACACCGTCCTGCTCGATGAGGACCGTGGTGTCCGTAGCGGAGCGCACGCGAAACGGACCCTCTGTCTTTGGTAGAAGTTTGACAGAGAGCTCGTCCGTTCCGGTCGTACCTTGCGCACGCGTGCGTCGCTCGACGCTTGTCAACGGGCGGGGCGGGCGATCAACGTAGACAAAATCGCCCGCCACAACGACCGGACGGAAGCGGACCTTCTTGTCAAAATCGTCCTTGTATCGCTTTTGCGATGCGGATAATTTCGTCCGAGCGCGGTCGAGAGCGTCGCGAAGCTTGCGCAGCGTGGCGCGCTTGTACTGCACCGGGGTCCGCGGGTCCTCTCGATGGGTCCCCGCGTCCTGCGGCACAGTACCGGGGAGAATCAAACCGGACGGTGGCCGCGTTAACACCAGGTCGAACGGAGTCGTCTCCGTCGACCGGTGGACCTGCGTATTGTACGCGAAGGTCAGCGGTTGCACGTAGTCGTCCCAATCGCGCTGGTGCTCCTCCACGTAGTGCCGGAGGCGTTGCACCAGCGTGCGATTGAACCGTTCGGTCTGCCCATTCGACTGGGGGTGGTAGGCTGTCGTGAGATAATGCCGCACCCCCAGGAGGGCGCATACCGCGTCGAAGAATTTCGCAGCGAACTGGGGGCCATTGTCGGTTAGTACGTAGCGCGGCGCTCCGTAAACGTAGACCCAGTTGTCTAAAAACGCGTTTGCGACGACCGAAGCGGTTGTGGTCCGGAGCGGGATACTGCGCGTTAGCTTGGAGAACCGGTCGGTAATTACCAACACGTGTTGGTTTCCGTGCGCGGTCTTGGGTAGGGGCCCCAGGAGGTCCATCGCGACAAACTCCAAGGGGCCCGCCGCTGGGAACAGCTTGAGATCCTTTTGGTTCTTGACAAGCGTCCCGCGGGTCGCAGCACACGAGGTGCAATTCCGTACGGTCGAAAACGCGTCGCTGGCCATGTGTGGCCAGTAGTACTCCCTGCGAAGGGTGTAGTACATACGCGTCGCTCCCGGGTGACCTGGCAACCTCGGATGGTGTGCCAGGTACAGTACCCGGGGGCGCAACCGAGTCGGTACCACGCGCTGCAGGGTCCCGTCCAGCGGGGACGTCCTCACGAGAAATCCGTAGCGGTCGATGTCGAACTTCGAGTTCGGCGTCCCGACGGTTTCCGCGGCGAAGCGACAGAAGGCGTCCTCAGCTTGTTCGCGTAAAAATTCCTCAACCGAGATGGACGCAGCGTCGCGTTCCTCGGGAGTTATTGCGAGCGTGTAACAACCGTCCGGGCGGTCTTGCGGCGGGTCCCAGTGCACATTGTCCAGGAGGGCCTCGCTGCCCTCTTCGTACTGGACCGCGAAGCACGGGACCTCATCATCGACCGGTTCGGTGTCTCCTCCATCGGTACGTAAGCGCGATACGCCGTCCGCGAGTTGGTGCTTGACGCCTGGGCGGTACTGTACCTCGTAGTCGTACTCCGCCAAGCGCAGGCGCCAGCGAGCGAGCCGACCGGAACTGTCCGCTAAATTGAAGACCCAGCGTAGGGCCTCGTGATCCGTGCGAAGGTTGAACGCGCTTCCGTATAGGTACGGCCGTAGGGTGAGGATGCTCCACACTACGGCCAAGCATTCCTTTTCGGTAGTCGTATAGTTGCGCTCCGCGTCGGTCAACGCACGACTCCAATATCCGATCGGTCGAGTACCTCCATCGGGTTGCTCCTGTAGAAGGGCGCAACCCACTTGGTGTCCGCACGCGTCGGTGTCCAGCGTATATTTCCGCCCGTAGCGGGGTAGCGCGAGGATTGGCGGCGACACGAGGCGCCGCTTCAATTCCTCAAACGCCGCGTATTCCGCATCGGTTAAGATCTCGAACTCGTAGGGCTGATTCTTGCCGGTCTTCTTATTCAGCGGCGCGGCGATCTTCGCGAATCCTTGCACAAACCGCCGGTACACGTTGCACATCCCGAGAAAGGATCGCAGTTCCGTTTGGTTCGTAGGCGCGCGCGCGCGCTCGATCGCGATGACGTTGCGTCGCTCCACCTCCAACCGTCCCGGACGAATGACGTGCCCGAGATAGGTTACGGAGGTGTCGAAAAACGCGCACTTCGCCAATTTTAGCGACACGCCCGCGGTATGTAGAAGCCGTAGTACCTCGCGCACGTGTGCCATATGTTCCGTAACGGTTCGCGAGTAGACAATGACGTCATCGAGGTAGACCAACGCGGTCTCCCATTTCACGCGGGACAGGATGATGTCGACCGCTCGTTGAAATGTCGCGGGCGCGTTTTTGAGACCGAACGGCATGCGTAGAAAACGGTAGAGGCCCGAATGCGACGCGAACGTCGTTTTATCGCGGTCCTCCTCGGCGATCTCCACCTGCCAATACCCGCTATTACAGTCTAGCGTGGTAAAGACAGTGGCATCGCCGAGCGAGTCGATACATTCGTCCATGCGCGGTAGTGGGTAGGAGTCGCGAACCGTAACGGCGTTTAGCTTGCGATAGTCCACGCAGAACCGCATGGTCCCGTCCTTTTTAGGGACGAAGACCACGGGGCTCGCCCACTCGGCCGATGTCGGTTCGATGACTCCCGCGTGCAGCATGCGGTCGATTTCCTTCTTCTCCTTCTCGCGCGCGATGGGTCCGGCTCGGTAGGGTGCTTGGTAGATCGGCTTCGCACCGGGCTTCAGCTCGATGCGATGCTTCGTAGCATCGATCTTACCCAAGTGGCCGGACCACATGTCCTTGAACTCGGACAGCATGTCCATAATTTCCGACCGGACGGTACTGTCTTCTGCACCAATATGGACGTCTTCTTCCCACGAGCGGGTCTTCTCCGCGTCCGTATCGGTCCGCTCATCCGCGTTAGCGGGATTGCCACTGCGGGCTTCGTCCGTTTCCGGTTCTTCTCGTCGCGCACATTCCCCCGCGGGTGAGGAATTAATCCTGCCTTCGTCCGTAACTGGTTGTTCGCGTCGCGCCTGTTCCTCCGTAGCGGTCGAGGAATTATTTTTGTTCCCTCCCCCTTCCTTAGCGTCGGCCTCTCCGGGGACCGGCACGCCAAGTGTCAGGATGTGTGTGGGGGATGGCAACGCGAGGCCAACAACGGTATGCTTGGGGACGTGGGCCGCACGGCTTCCGAAGTTGCTAACAAGCACCGTAAACGGCTCGCCCGGGAAGAGGTCCATGACCCCCTGGGCCATCAGGCATAAATTCTTATGCGCCGTTTTGGGGTGGTTTTGCAGGAAGCAAAGCCCCCCAACCGGTGTTGCGACGCGTACCATCGCTTGGGTCATCGGGGGTATCGTGACCCCCTTGACCACGCGAATTTTCCGTGACGGTACGTTCGTCGGGAACTGCGCGCGCTTCCGGTCGGCCGAATTTTCCTCCTGCGGGAGCTGCTGCGACGGTCCCCTCGAGGCCATCTTGCGGTCGTGCCTCGAGGGCGTGACTCCCGTCAGCGCTACGGACGGCGCATGATGGAACAGCACCTTCCTCTGCGGTGGCAGGATCGCCTTCACGTGGCGATCCAGGAACGTGGTCCCGAGGATACAGTCCACCGCGAGGTTGGTGACGACCAAGAACGGCACGCGCGCGACGAACTCACCAATCCGGACGTACAGTTTGAGCTCGCCGAGGGCCTTCATCGACCTATTCGAAGCGTCGATGAGCGGCGGGCTCCGCGCGGACTGGATGGCAGCGCGCCACGGTTCTGCCACACAGCGTAGGTGGATTAGATTCGGGCCGGCGCCCGAATCTAGAACCGGCGTGATGGCGCGCATCATCGCGCGTCGTCGTCCGACCGTTGCGGTGACCTTATAATTTTGCTTCTTGAAGAAGCAAATTGCCGCTTCGTCCGTTCGGCTCTGCGATGGCGCGCGTACCGAAGCGGTCGACGGGGTGCCTTGTTTCTTGAGGCTTGGCACGGGGAGGATCGTCGACGCCTCTACGCGTCCTCCCCGGCTTCCCCCGTCAACCCAAGGTCCTCGGGCCCCTCGTCCGTCAGCGGTAGCGCGGGTTCTTCCGATTGGACGGCCTCGCGCGGCTCGACCACGTTGATGCCCGTGGGAGCCTGCGCACGCGAATTTCGCCACGCGGTCGGCGGTTGGCGCTCGAACGGCGAACCCGGGCGGAAACCTTGACGGATCCGAAGCTTTTGATAATTGGCCTCGCGGGCCTGCAAAAGCTTCGAACGCAGCGCGCTATCCGCCACCACAGGACATTGCTCCTGTCGGTGGGTCAGGTCCAGACAGAACCGGCACGGCGGGGGTCCCGGTAATCCTTGGTTGAAGAACCGGACCCGCTGGTTCTGTACTGGCCTTCCGTACGGATGTGCGCGCGCGTCACCGTGTTGGGCGGGCGCCATCGGCGCGCCCGCCGGGGACGAGGCAGGTGACGGATGGTAGCTAGTCGGCGGCGAGCTAAGCGAGCTCGGCGTCGCCGACTGGTCCGTCACCGCCAGTATCTCCTCCGTTTCGGTTCCGCGCGCTGTCGGGAGTTCAGACAGGGACTCGACCGACAGCACGGGCCTTGTCCGCGCGTTGCGCGTTAATCTTCTCACCGAATCGGACGGTGCTTGAGGCGACGCGAGCGAGGTCGCCTGTCTTCGAGCCGAGCGGTGCGTCTCGCCTATCGCTTGCGCGTAGCGTGCCACCGCTTGGTAGTCCACGCCCGGATGCGTCGCGAGATAATTCCGCACCTGCGCGCACGTCGCTGGCAGAAGTCCCTCAACAAAAAGGGACTTCAGGCGCCTGTCCGAAAATACGGTTCCGCAGCGCAACGCCTTGTCCCACAACTGGTTACTGTACACCTCCTCCGTCATATTAGAGCTCTGACGGAAGGAGGTGACATCACCGACCGCTTCGGAAATAACTTCGTCAGTCGCGTACGTGCGCAATAAAAAGTTAACAACTTCCGCGTAGGTTTCGAGCATATCGCGCTGCTCCGCATCGACCGCCATGGTGTTCCCGTGTAGCCTGGACTGGAGCAAGGCGTGAGCCTGCCCAGTCAAATAGAACTGGAAACACCATACGGCCGCGCCTTCGCTGACCTCATTGTGGTCGCAGGCCATCTTGAAGCGCGCGAGGAATCCTAGCACCGCGATTGGATCTTGACCACCGAATGTGTGGGTTTTCAGCTGGACGTCCAACTTCTTCCGATATCGGTTAACTCGCCGCGCGGTACTCGCGTCGTAGCGCGCGCTGCGATTTTCCAGCCTATACGTGCGGTAGTCGACGGCCTTGGTGAACAGGTCGTTCAGCGGCCTGATCACCGGCAACCGTTTCGGATCCCGCCTCGGGGCAGACCGGCGGTCTCTGCCCCTGCGGTGGCGGTCTCCTTCTCCGCCGGGGCTACTGTAGCCCTCCGGGTCGGAGTCTTCTCGCCGGAACCGACGTCGGTCGCGCGCATTGCGACCTCTGCGGTCGCCTCTGCGCGATCCGTCCGACTCGGTGTCCTCGTCATCGGAGGGGTATCCACCTCCTCCGGCATCGCGGTATCGCGTATAGCGTCCTTCGCGGTTATCATCGGAGGGGTAACCGACCCCTCCGGCATCGCGGTATCGCGTGTAGCGTCCGTCGCGGTTATCATCGGAGGGGTAACCGACCCCTCCGGCATCGCGGTATCGCGCGTAGCGTCCGTCGCGGTTCTTGCGCGTCGCCCTGTGGCGACGTCTTGTGTCTTCTTCCTCGGAGGGGTTTTCTGTACCCTCCGAGGTGTAGCCTTGAGCGCCGGGTGCGCTTCTTCTGCTCGACCGATACGGCTGTCGCTTTTCTGTCGCGAAGCGCCCCAGGCGGTTTTCTGTCCCGCGGGGGCCAGCCGTATCGGCGAGTACGGGAGGGCCATTTTCTGTGGGCCCTCCTGTAGCACCATAAATTGGTGGGAGGTAAATGGTCTTACCCTCCGGGTGAGGGGCCATTGTACCGATCCCGGGTGCGGCGCCGATCGGTTCAGCGTGCGTTAGCGTAGGATCCGGAGCGGTCGAGTCGCGCTGCTCGCGTGCGTCGACTCCTGCTCCGGCGAAGGTCGTGGCCAGACGATTGGCCACGGCGGAGCTGATCGCTCCCTTTAGAGCCGTACCGGACGGGGATTCTTCATCCACAGTGGTGAGCGCGGTCACCACCTCGCATTGGACTTGAGCGGGTAGAAGTTCGTCCAAAAGCCGTGGTATCGCGCTGCGTACGTGCGCGTCCACGAGCGCGGGCACCGTTCGGTCGAGGCATACGCGCGCTACCTGGGGGAGTTCCGTAGCGAGGAACTCCTCGACCCAGGCCTGGATGCGCGGCTGAATCGCGTCGACCATCCATTGGACGCGATTCTCGGTGCCTGCCGACACGGCCGGCGTAACATCCGATGCGGACGCTCGCGTGCGGCCCGGTCGCGGTGGCGGTCGCAGCAGGGCTTCCGGGTTCTCCACCCGGGGGCGCGGTGCGCCACTGCCACTGCGGGTGCTCAGACGCCGGGAGGCGGAGTCTCCCCCTTCTTCCGGTCGGTTCATCGTCGAATACGCTTCGCGATCGACGCGGTGATTTCTCAACCCTTTCCGTCCGTACGGTTCTGCGCGCGATCGAGCGACCACGCGTGCGGCTCAACCTCGAGAGTTATTCCCTCCACAAGAGTACCAAATGTGGGATAAAACCTCTCCGCCCTGGGTTGGGTGAGAGGCGGAGGCTTGAGCGAGGGAGCACGCGGCGTGGACGCGACGCGCTAATTGAACCGATCGGACGAGCTCGCGAAAAGGGAGTGGCTCACTGGCCGGTTACGCGCAGTCGCCCCGTGGTGCGTGAACGGGAGCGACCGGTAACGGGTTAGAAGCCAGCGCGCGCGATAGACAACCGAAACGGACGTATATAGGCGCGAAAGGGACGGGGGCGAGCTTGCCCCCGTTTACTGGTGGGGACGGGTGCCAGGTCTTAACCCCCCAGAGGGACGCCTCGGACACCTGTCCCAGTACAGTAGTACAGCACCTGCCGCCTAGTGCGTGCCGGGTACTGTACACAATTAAAAAACTAGCGCCATAATTGCTACTACCGCACGGACGCTGCTACTACACGTGTGCACTACTGTACACGCGTGTTGCTTACAGACTACCGCACGGACGACACGTGTGCTAACGCGCACACGTAACACGCGTAGACTACCGCTCGGACGACACGTGCACTACTGTACACGTGCGCCAGATTACGACCGCTCGGCATGCGCGCGCGCTCGCTACACGTGGGCACAGCCGCCCACGTGTATACCGTATACGGCCGTCCGATGACCTCCGCGCGCTCGCTCCGGTCATTATACTACACCCTGCTGCAACCACCAGTCCCCACCTCACCCCCTTTACCTCAACAAACACACCAGGTACACCCCGACTCACTTGGAAAAATACAAAGAGCAATACCGCCAAAATCACACATGATATGGCACTGAACGACCACATCTACAGTGTGCAAGAAATCGACACCAGCCCACCCAACCCCAAAGACTAGCCCACGGGAGAATGTACGAAATTCGCACTGGATTCTGGTGCATACCCATCCCATATCAAAAAGCCCGTCCCTGGAATGCGTCGCCTCAAACGCGAAGTGCGCACTAACACTGCAACGTCCACCACCCCTCCTGCGACGCACCACGGCATGCTTAAGATCCCGATGACGAAGACCAAATGGCTTAAGCTACAAACCCTCGTCAACTCGCACCTCCGTACAAACCTACTATCCGTACATGATATTGCAAAGCATTGGGGAGCGGTGATATTCTACCCGCACACAGCACACGTGATAAATACAAAAGATAATCCCCTAAGCATTGTTGGCACTGCGAAATTCCAGCGAGGGCTCTACGACCTCAACGTGGCATGCCCTAAAAGCCAGGCCAATTCTGCCAGATCAATCCCGCGTCGCAAGACCAACATGAAGAGGAAAGTAGCTCATAACACGGCACCACAAAGAAAAGCAAAGACCCCAGCACCAACAACACAGTGCACACCCCACGCAAGCGCACAAAGCATCCCCATGCAATTAAAGCGCAACCCTGCACCAGTGCCGCCCCCTACCGCAAGCATAAAAACGCAGCATGACTACCATCATTGGCACATGGTGTTCAACCACATAAGACCTTCCACAATCCAACAAATGGCCAAAAGGCAGCTACTACCAAACCTCCCCAAATCCCTTGCCTTACCACCGCCAAAAATCATATGCACAAGTTGTGCTGCAGCCAAACTGCAAGCAGCACGACACAGTAGGACAACGCACAACTACCGCACTGGTGAGGCACTAAGCAATGAAATTTGCGGACCATTTCCCACGACATCAACCAACGGCAACCGTTATTTCATGACAGTGATAGACACTAACTCACTCTATCTCATCATAACATTTATGAAAACAAGGGATCAAGCAACAGACCAGCTTAACAATGTCCTGTCCCACCTCACAACAGGCCCGTACCCCAAACCCAGCATGATTCACACTGATAACGCAAAGGAGTACCTATCACATGCCACAAAAGACATGTACCGCACACATGGTGTGCGACACAGTACCACCGTTCCATACTCACCCCAAGAGAACGGTTTCGCTGAGAGAGTCAATAGGACAATCATGAACGCAGCACGTGCATCTCTACACCACAGTGGATTACTAGAACACCACTGGGAAGACGCAATAAAAAGATGCAGCATTCAAATACAACCATACGCTGCATCTGGGAACTGGACAAATACCTAGCACAGTATGGCATGGACACAAACCGAATATCACCAAAATACATGATCTTTGGTCAACTAGGCCATGTCCCGCACATCACAAGCAAGACGTTGGTAAGAAAACTTCACCCTCGTGCCCTCACTGTCAGGTACCTATTTTCAAAAGACCCCAAACATGTAATGGTCATCAACATGAAAGATGGAAAAATGCGACGAGTGCGATTGGTTGACTTTCGACCGTACCACAAAGAAATGGACCCCAACCACAATTTCAAAGTCCTATTCAAAGCGTTCACGCCCAAACCCACCCCAACAGAAATCACAGCCACATCACCGGCCCCCATGCACCATGGACAGGCGAAGAACTATCCGGATGCAAAACTATGGGCAATAGCGCACAACAGCGAGCTTGATAACCTTGGCAAAAACAACTTTATCACATGGATACCCTCGCAAAAAATTCCACCCGGCACCAAGCCCATCCCCCTGTCGATGGGATATCGGTACAAGCGCAACGCGCAAGGAAGCATTGTGGAGAGGAAGGCACGCTGCTCCGCCCGAGGTGACAAAATGATCCCACACGTGCACTTTAATCCGGAGAAAACCACGACTTACATGGCAAATAAAACTACTGTACGCCTCCTGTTTGCAATCGCAGCCTCGTTCAACATGTTTATTGAACACATAGACATCAAGGCAGCGTACTTAAACGAAAAGTTTGATCACTCCGGAAGCAAACCAGTGTATGTCAGACAACATCAGCGATTTGACGGTACACACAAACATGAACACAGAGTCGGCAAACTGCACAAAAACATATACGGCACACCCGGCGCAGGACACACCTATCTCAGCGCCGTCGTCAAACTGCTCCGCAAACACAAATTTGCTCAATCAGAAGCCGACATGTGTCTCTTCCACCGCCGCACCCAGAACCACATCATCATTGTATCGGTGAGTATGGATGATTTCACATTAATCAGCACGTCCAAAAACCTCAAAAATTCGCAGACGTCCTCGCCACGACGTACAACATCAAGCGACTTAGCGAACCCTCCCAAATCCTCGGATGGACAATAAAAAAACTACCGAACGGGGACATCTATGCATCACAGCCAAATGCAATACAATATGTTGTAAAGAAAGCAGACATGGACATGGCAAACAGCAAAACGACGCCATACAACACTACAAACACCCTGCATGGACCAACTGAGGATGATAAATCTCTGCCAAAAATCACCAAAATATATCAACAACTGTTAGGGGACATCCGCTACATGGCGGACTCGACATGACAGGACATCTACTATGTGGCAAACCGGTTAGCAATTGCGTCCAAAAAGCCTACAGTAAGACATTGGACCGCCTTAAAGCGCCTCATCCGCTACCTGAAGCACACTTCAAACCACGGACTGCTCTTCAGAGCCGGAAACCACAAGGCAACTGCTCCCGTCATCCCTAATCTCCTCGAATCGTACAGTGATGCCGACTTTGCAGCTGATGTAACCAACCGCAAATCGATTTCGGGAATGGTACATCTATACAACGGCACACCAGTTTGCTGGGGCTCAATGACGCAAACTATCACAGCCTTATCCACGTGTGAAGCTGAGTATATAGCTGCAACTGCAGCAGCTCAGCAAACTACATGGATACGACGCATCCTTCAAGACATCAATATGCTTCTGCCCTCCCCCACGCCATTCCGCATTGACAACCAGTCTGCGATCCGCGTCGCGAAAAACAGCGGGTCAACAAAGAGGCGAAAATTCATTGACATCCGTCATCATTACCTTGCACATCAAACAAAGGCCAAGGCGATCGAAATCAAGAACATCTCCACAAAACAAATGCTAGCGGACATCTTAACAAAGCCGCTCACACCCGTGACATTCACTACCTTAACGAGACAACTTCAAGTTCGCGCACCCCCCCAGTCCCCCCAACAGTGTACGTACCCACCCCAGCCCCCCAACAGGCCGACAGCAAACGATGCATCGCCGCGCAGCGACGGGGGAAGTGTGACAATACCCAGAACAACAACAGTCGCTGCGGCGCTCTCATCCACAAGTGACAATACCCAGACACGTGCACACATAGCACACGTACCACACGCACAGGCACACACCCGCCGGCGTGAGACCAGTAGACTTAGTGTTGAGAGAGCAGGCCCAGACCGTAAAGACTGCCCCATCGTTCCTGCACTATAATTTACAACACAAAAGTCCATTTCACCTCTTCATCACTGCAAAAAGTCACCTCATCGCCCCCCTAAACGCAAAATGGCCCTTTATGTTAATATTTTTCAATGGGGATTCGGAAATTTTATGCCAGCAGTTTGCTCATTTTTGTAAAAGGCGCGTACTCTGTTTGCTTTTGTTGCAAATTTTCGCTGCAGAATGCATCAATAGTTGTATCGTAGTGAAAGCTCAGATCATTACCAATCTATGGGTGTGACCTTTGTCATGTAGTGATGACAAACAGACGAACGGTATGCATTTGATGTGAAATGGGTCAAAATTGGGGATGACTCAAAATTGGGGATTTATTGATGTACAGGCGACCCCCTCAATTAGTACACCCCCGTGCCATGCGCATTCTTTGTGCACTATCTTCAATGTGCTTTATGTGAGGGGCTCGCTAAAAGGTAGTTTACAGGGCAACGAAATGTTCCGTTACCAGCGTCTGCCGTCGCTGACGCTTCGTGTGTTCATTATAGACACGGCTCAACGCTCGCTTAGCAAGACGTAAATGATAGGACGCCTCCGTAACACGCACCTGCAAATCGACGTGCCGAGCACCCTCTGAAAGTCGCCGCAGCACCTCTTTTTGGGAAGGGTAAGGCGGGTTCTTGGCGCCCTGGTTGCTGGTTCAGTTGTGCTCATTGTGTGATTAGTTGTTCGAAGATGTCTAAGGTTGCTGGGATCTGTAAAAGAATGGAACCCGCTCTCTACGGACGGCGACGACCATTGTGCTCCCGTGAACATACGTGTACACCTGTACAAAGTCGTGCCAAGCTATCAGAGGGTGCATTAAAGTCCAATATGTACTAACTAAAAGTGCACTAATTAAGAGACCCCCCCTGTATGTGCATATGCTTTTTTCAGTTTTCTTGAAATGTGTCCGAAACCTTTTCCCCCTTCCTGGAAGGGTAGTAATGGTGTACCGACGATTCCGAGCGGTCTGGACTGTCCTACCCGTATTCATCATGTGCGTGTTACGCGATAACTCAATTCCAAACGAGGAGAGGAGGCGGCAAGGGCGCCGACCCTCTCCCTCAAACGGGCAAATGGCTACGCGCAACTCCGTCCGTCTTACACAACTTTATTCATCAACTCCAAACCGGGAAAGCATCCCACGCAACGCGATCCAAGCCGCGGAGTGTGTCGTGAGTAGTTTTTATTCTCAACACGGGCAAGGTGCCATGCTTTGTGGAAGCAGAGAAGGACAACGGCTGAGCTGGCGCCTTCCATTACCGCTCTGTGATTGCAAGGTCATCGCCTGCAGCCGCGCAAGTCCATGACGCGCCCGGCGGGCATCCGTCTCCGACGGCAAAAAGGGCACATTTCGCACCACGGCAGCGGGCGCGCGCATGGCGTCGCCCTAAATGGCAAGCGCGGGCGGCCCTGCCGCCCGCCAAAGCAAATTTCTATGCTGTACAAAAAACAAAATGCGCCGCGCCTCCGGAGAAGCAGGGGTGTGTGTGTGCCTGTGGGTCTCTCTCGATCGGGAGCGGGATTGCATCGCAACTGTGCGCATCTTCAACCTCTGCCCCCCCCTACTCATCCACAATGAATGCGTTTCACACTGACGGTTCCTCTCCCCATGCGGGCTCACTGCACCAGACGCTAATGCGACATCCCCGGCTGGGCGACGCGCTAGCTCGTGTGGTGCGAGATCTCGAGACAGGCCGCATGTCGATGACCTCGGAAAGCAAACGCCGCAAGAGGTACAGTATGTAACGCCACCGTACACCCCCACATCACGGTTCCCCCCCATGCCCATGCACACTTTCCCTCAAGCGCGCTCCCCTTTTTCACATCCTCCGCCAGCGCCACCACCCGAAAAACGCGCCCTCGGCGACGACAGCCGCAGTGACAGCGCCTATGCCGACGACAGTATACGCGGTCTCCCTGGCGGCACGCGTGCGATCGAAGTCGACCTTTGCGTCGTCGTTGTCGTTATCTTTATCGGCATCGTGGAGCGGGGTGTCGGGCGTCTCCATGGGCGGGCCGTCCTTCTCCTCCTCGTCCAGGTCGCGGGCGGGGTCGCCCTCAAGCACCTGGGTGGCATCCGCGGAGGTCTGAATCTCGGCGCCGACGGCGTGCATCCAGGCGAGGGCGCCCCCGACGCGGGCGTACACGCCGGAGAAGCCCGGCAGGCCGCAGCCGTCGCCGCGCGTCACGATTTGTGCACCGTTCGCTGACATGTTGCATTTTACGACCTGATCTCTGTAGTGTTGTAAAAGGACTGTATCCGGTCATTGCTGGGGTGTCTACGTAACTAGACAGGGGATGGTATTTGACAGTGACCTACTCTACGAACACGGTAAAGAGCACAATGCTCAAGGACGGTTGCTTGTCCATAGGTTGATTAATTCTCTTTCTGTCGCCTCCCCTATCTATCGCCTAGGAGTTCGTTCTATTAATACTAGTTTGCTATGCTCACGGTTGCATTTGCTATCGCTTATCTATGCCAACGCTTTTGGCCTCCCGTGTGCATTCTTACTTGCATTCCCTCTTCTTATGCATCACGTTTTGCATTCAGGTATTTGCCATCTGCACTAATGCATCGCATTCACTTATTGCATTTAGGATCTTGCTGCACTTGCGGTGCCTGTCATCTTGCCATACTGCCTGGTTCGAGACGGTTGGTTCCACAACTGTACTGTGCTAGAGTGTCCAGTGTCTATCCGACGAACCGTTATCATAACGCAGAAATCTGCGAATTTTATTTCTTTTCAACTTTGATGTCCTCGGTTTCTATTTCGCATTGGGAGGTTGACTCGTTTTATAATGTTTCTGAAGTTAGAAATGAATAGAAACCATTCTACGGAAACTTGCTTGCTACTGGTATAAACTTAGCTTAAAGAAGAATGCAAACGACAAGCCGACTCTTCTCTTGAACACCTTTATATGTATCAACGAGTTGGTCTTCGCTAGAAATGACGAGAAGCTGCTTTACTTTTGGTAATGGGATTGTAGTTACAAAAAACAAAAGTTAAATCGTTCTTTGCGTTGTCTAGAAAAAAATAGAATAACTTTTGTTCTCATGTGAGGACTAACGTTCTGGTAGACACTAGTGTCTATCCGACCGGCCCTTGTCCTCATTTGAAGACAGCGTTGTCCTCATATGAGGACAAAATTAAATAGAGAACGGTTACGCGTGAAATTAAATTTTTTGATTTTGGCACGGCAATTTGCAGGCACGTGTACCAGTACAGTACATGATCCTCTTCTCCTCCTTTATCAGTAGTTGTAACAGCTACTTCTACTGGGCGACTCCGAAAAACATAAAAACACATTTTGTGTATGCGCAAATCCGCCGATTTTGATTTAGTCGGAGGTGTTTGTGCATACACAAACCGCCGATTTGCTCTTCGTTCCCCTCCCGATGTAATTGTTTGTGCACAGACACAAACGCACATCCGCACCCACCTATACCACCCTATATCATACCATGTGCTCAAATATTTCTCTGCGATCTGTCCGATCAACCCATCCCACCCCTCGGCAACCTCATTCCTACTGTGTATTTCGATCTGGCCTCCCTCCACACTTTCCCTCCGTCGTATCAGCCGCTGTCCAACCCCGCAGCCCAACGTCTACATGGCTCATGTTGCCGACTCCGACGAGGTGCCGGCACCCGATATTTGTCCCCAAGCCGGCGGCTCCTTCGTCAGTATCATAGGATAGGGCGTGAAGGGGGTACCGCAATCCGTCCGCCGGCGTGCTGACACCTCACTGAGGGTGAATTGGCATTAAATGTGTCTTACACAAATTTTTGTTCACATGCATTTCCGTGCCAAGGCACAAAATACGACACACATACACAAGGAAATTTGTGTGTACACAATTTATGTTTTTCGGAATCGCCCACTATATAACGTTCTACACAAACTATAACTCACAACCGAAGCGAGCGTGGTGTAGTCGGCAACGGCTGGGGCGTGTTCGTGAAGGTTGCGAGTTCGAGCTCGCTGGGAAACTTTTGGAATCCCAAACGTTCCTCCCGGAACTCGACTGGTTGCGAAACCGAGCTACTGTCTAGGTACGCCTTCGGGCCTCCACTTGAATTTTAGACAGAATACGGTGACATCTTTTAAAGGGAGATTCAGTACGCCATAGACAGTAGCTAACTTTGCAAGTGAGATGACGCAAGTGCGACCGGTAGGGGGCTGGGCTATAGCTAATAACTTATTTTTTTATTTTTTCCGTCTAAAGCGTGATATTTCGCCAATAAAAGTCTCCTTTACATTAATTCTATGTAGTGCTTCTCTTTCAGGTGAGAAGAGAAGCAAGTTCTCTTCGTCCCTGCGTGACATAAAAAGATATCTCCGAGTCCATTGTCACGACACGTTGAGCACAGAAACTTGGACTTGAAAGTACTGGAAGATGTACAGCGACCTTGATGCGAAGCATTAGAAAACGATCCATCAGCAAGCTTTCTCTTCTTATTTGTCTCTGCTAGATGTGTTCCGATCCCCGCAGCAGGTTCTTCATCGCCAGACAGTTCACTATCTCCAGCATTGTCCCACGACCTTCTCTTGATAGAATGATATCTGTTGTCGATAAACTCTTCTGCAAGTCTCTCATAGAGGGCGGACTGGTACATAGAAAGCCAAGCACCGTGAGCGTACTTGTAAAGCAACAAAGCATCAACGATGGTCACAGCCAATAAAGAGCTATTGACACGTATTGACCACGTTTTGACTTCAAGCTTCTTTTCCAATTGCAATGAATCTTGTCTGTATCGGTTATGTCGATCAATTGGAGAGCACGTACTGTAGTACTTTTCCACGTCCTCAGGAACAGGAATCTCGAAAGAAACCTTTTCCGTTTGATCTCCCACGGATCTCAATCTTTCGCGAGAAATAGGCGTCTCAGTATTCCTAGTGTGACAGCTGCTCACAAAATACCTTCTCTCTTTGTCCATCCAAAGAACGGACATCAGATCCCTTCCGTTTTCAGCGTTACTTGATTTCATTGATACGTGATCACCACGTGATGATAGTTCTTTACTAGACAAATGCTCCATCGGAAACTGTTTGGTCGCATTTTTCACAGCTCCAATGAACTTCATTCCATATTTCAACAGTGTCTCAGCGGTTTGGACTCATGCAAAATACGAATCTCCGCACAACAAGCGGCCAGATCGCAACCAAGGTTTGATCAACCTCAATGTTAACGCCGTGGTGTAACTGCACTGGTCGCGGAATTCAGGCATCTGCACACCGGTCTGAACCGCAACCAGTTCCATTCTGAGCATAACTCCAGATGCACCACTCGCCATTGATTTGAGCTCATAACCACTTTTCGGGTTTGCGATTATAGGCCACGTAGTGCAGTAGGCCCATCTTGATCCAATCTCCTCCAAGACCATAACACCCACTGATACTCTCGTCGACACATAAATGGTCGGATGGGTACACATACGATTCACGGTGCTCATTTATGGCCCTAATGAATAGACTGAAAAGTGACCAACGAGAATCTGTCAGAACCGAATCGTCTTGCTCAGAAAGGTCACGGAAGCATAAGTGAGAAAGAAGGGATTCAAACCTTTTCCGTCACATCATTTTGCCGAAATCAGGAGTTGGAATATATTTTGATGAAGTTTTTTTCCAAAATCCCGGCGACCTGAACCGTTAACCTTGTCAGCAGAATCTGCAATCCCAAAAACCGTGGCAGTTCTCCAGCTGTGACTGAGCGAAGATCGTCCTCTTCAAGTTTCACATTGGTAAGGCTTTTTATGACCTATAAATGTTTCATAGGAAGCATAGCGATAAAGCAACCAAACGGAGAGAGATCACGGGGGCTTTTCCAGATGTGAAGTTATCACTAGATTGTCCAATCATCTTGCAGATCTTTTTTGTAACAGGTCTATTGAGGGCGGTCACTGCTTCATTCGTGGTCCACATTCGTCCATGAGAAACTGCATTTCCATTGGCAGAAAGTGTATCATGCCCCGTGACCAAATCGATGAGATCGAGTTCTTGCTCCGTTTCGCCGTCAAATGAGATTAAGGGCGGTGAGAAAGGCTTTTCTTGTGTGTCATCCGTCACTGACGTGTCTGGACCGGACTTAATATTGACAATCTTGAGCGTGACTCGCTTCTTTCGATTCTGAATCTTCCAATCAACCTCGACGGATCTGCGTCTACGACCGTTCATGATGGTCTGGATCAGATTGACGAGAGTTCCAGTCACGCATTTGGTCTTCCATTGCCAACCGAATAACGTTTACATTCTGAGGCGGAAGTCACAAGACTTGCTCGACGATGGACTAAATTTCCAGTCACAGTACGAAAATCTGAACGAGTGGCCATAATGCGGAAACTGGTGACCGGGGAACACAAAATACGGCAGTACGCAAACTTTTGTTAAGATTCTTGATATCTTTGTTTTGGTCTTTTGTGGGAACTCCCCAACGGTACTTTCTCAGTTTCCAGCACATAACATTCACTAGGACAACACTAAAAAAATTACCGTCAAAATTGTCCTCATATGAGGACAACGGTCCAATAGACACTAGACGACCGGCAATGTGCCCCCTTTTTTTGGAAAAAAGTTTTTTTAAATCGAAACTTTATGAAGTCAGTTTGGACAAATGCATTCTCCCGTATATTAAAATGTATGATGCAAATCTGCTTGGAGAGTGTGGTGCAGGATCGATGCCTCCGTTTACTGATTCCTAATGCCTGTATACCTTATAAGGGGAGGCTAGGGATCTGTACGCCGGCGGCGAGTGAGGTGAACTGATCGTTCTGTCATGCGTGTGCTATATGTGCATGTATGGCTCTCATGACAGAGAGGTAACATTTGATCCCCCATTTTTTGATATTGCCTGGGCAACCGCCTGGGCGACCACCAGTCTTGTAAACCGTTTGCGGCAAAATTCGCACTGACGTGAGCGGAGCGATTCGTGCCTTTCAACAAGCAACTTTTAGTTGCTTAACACGTATCCGTTGCCGACTTACAGAGAAAGAACCCATCGGGGCACAATTTTAGTCGTCACAAAAAATGAGCACAGGGCTAATACGGCCTTACCACCGCCACATTCCCTTAGAACTGTCATGATTCCCATGTACAGCACACACACCTCTGACACGCACACATGTGTCATAGCTGACACCTGGACAGGCAGCGGCTCCGTCCCTCCGCGGCCGCCTCCAAGTTGAGCCTGTGTGAACTGGAGACCGATGACTCCTCGTTTACTCGTCGTCGCTCGTGGGTTAAGTCTGTCCTGTATAGAACAGGCTGTCCTGTGCGGTCTGACACTACAAAATGGCTATTGGCGAATGTGATTGTGCGGTCAGACAGTCCCCGGGTTCGCCAATAGGGGTTTTGGGGCGACGATGCTAAGGTTACGGAGGAGGTGCTGTGTTCGTTGGGGTCCGAGTGGTTTGGTGAAGTAGTCGGAAGGTTTTCGTCGGAGGGGATATGTTTGATGTTGACGGTTCCTCTTTGAATGTGGTTGTGGATGAGGTGATGTTTGACGTCAATGAATTTTCGGCGTTTAGTGGGCGCCGAGTTTTGGGCAACAAGGATGGCAGCCTTGTTGTCGACGAAGAGCGGTGTCGGTTTAGTCTCAGGCGTTTGTGTTTCGCTGAGAAGCCTTCTGAGCCAGTGGGCCTGTTGTGTAGCGGCGGTGGCGGCTAAGTACTCTGCTTCGCACGTGGAGGCAGCGACAACTGTCTGTCGGGCTGATGCCCAGCTTATAGGTGCGCCTTGGAACATGTGTACGACTCCGGTTTGCGATTTGCGGTTGTGATCATTCGCGAAGTCGGAGTCGCTGTACGTGCAGAGAGTGGGGGAGGTGGTTCTGGGTGCGGCTTTGAAAAGGATGCCGTGATCCTTTGTGCCGCTGAGGTAGCGTAAGAGCAATTGGAGGTGGTCTTTTTGCTCTTTCGCGGGATTGTGCATTACCGAGGCTAGCATGCTGATGGCTGGATGTATGTCTGGCCTTGTACTGTCCGCTAGGTAGCGCAGATCGCCTATTGTTCGGCGGTACAGAAAGGCCTGATGTTGTTCCAGTGATGTGTTGTCATGTGCGAAGGTGAATGCTGCTTTGGGGGGTAGTGATGTGCGCTTTGGGTTTGCCGCGAGCATTCCTATTTTCGTGAGTATTGACGTGGCTACTTGCGGCTGTGCGATGTGTATTTCGCCTTGTGGCATACGTTGTATGTGCCATTTCAAGTATTGGGCTGGGAAGCCGAGGCGCTTGATTTTGTATTTCGCCGTGAGGGTGGTGTGTGGGTCGTCTTGCATGGATTGGGTTGAGGCGACAGAGAGAAAGTCGTCCATGTTGATTGCTACGAGTATGGTGCCTTTGTTTTATTTTTTGAAAAATAGGCATGGGTCGGCTTCGGTAGGCTGGTATTCGTGGGAGGTTAGGTGTTTGAGTAGGCCGTTGTGGTAAATGCGGGCGGCTTGTAGTGTGCCATATATGTTCCTTATGAGGAGTCCCGCTTTTCCTTGGTGTTTAAATGTGCCATTGAAGCGAGGGTGTTATTTTATGTATACCGGTTTCGTTTGGGGGAAGCGTTCATGGAGGTAGGCTGAACTGATGTCCATGTGTTCTAGTGATCAATTGCGGGAGGGGGCTATGGCTAGTAGGAGTTGTACTGTAGTCTTGTCCGCCATGTGCGTGGTTACTTGGTCGGGGTCGTAGTTCTATCCAGGTGTCATACGGTCGCCTCTTGCGGCGCATCTTGCTTTGCGATCAGTGACGGCTCCCGTGTGGTCCCGTATGTAGCGGAAAGTCATGGTGAGCGGTATTAATTTTTCGTGTTTTGGGATCATGCTGTCGGGGATCCATTTGATGGTGTTTGTGTCATCTAGTTTGTCTAGTTCGGCGTCGTGCGCTCGCGCCCATTCGTGCGCATCGGGGTAGTTGCGAGCTTCTTGTCTGGTGCAGGGGTCTGGCGTGGTTATCTGAGGAGTGGGGTGGGGTGAAGAGGGAGAGGTGGCGCGAAGAACGGCGTTGGTGGTGACAGCTGGGTCATGTGACTTGGTGTATGGGAGGAAGTCGTGCGTGCGGACTGTATGATATTGGTGCGTGTGGGTATCTTGAACGGTGATCGAGCGGGGGTTGTTGGCGTACATATAGCGTACAGGTCGGCTGCGTCACTCGAGTTTCTTCTTGTGTGCGTAGATCGGGACGGTCCTGAGCTGGCCGAAGATGAGGAGTTGTTTGGGTTTCGCCGGTTGGTTGTGCCACAGCGTGTATGGCGCTTGGTTTGTTGCGCCGTGAGGTAGGATGTTATACTTGTAAGCAGCGTCTCGTATCGCGTCTTCCCAGTATGTTGCAGGTAGGTTTGCACGGTGTAAGTTTGCTCTTGCTGCATTCATGAGGGTTTGATTAATTCTTTCGGCTATGTAATTTTCTTGAGGTTGGTGGGGCGTGTTGTTTTCGTACTGTATTCCTAGAGCGGCGTAGGTTTGGCGCGCGTGATTGGATTTGAACTCTCGGGCGTTGTCGGTGCGGTATGTTTTGGGGAGACGGTTGCGGTGTTTGAGTTGGGCAAAGAATTGAGGCATGATGATGCCGACTTCGTTCCCTGATTTGAGGAAGTCCAGTATGACATGCCGTGAGGCGGCGTCGATGTACGTAAGGAAGTGTAGATTGCCGTGCGTCGATCGGGGGTGGATCGGTCCGCATGTGTCTGAACTGAGATATTCACCGGGGGCATAGTGGTGGGGCGCGGGCGTGTGGCGTGCTGGTCGTTGTTTGGCGTGCGAGCATGCCGAGCATGATATGCGAATTTTTGTGGTTGCCAGTGATGCTGGAAGGCCGTGTAACGTTTTAGTTTTTGCGATATTTTGTATTGTGCGGAGGGGGGCGTGGTTGAGTTTGAGATGCCAGTGATGTAGGATTTTGTCGGCTGTCTTACAGGGGATTTCTGGTATGTGGGGCGCTGGTGTCGATTTAATGGATCTTGGTGTGTGATCCTGTGACTGTGTCAGGCCGGTGGGTGTGGCTTTGCTGGTCGTGAGGGGTGTGGCGGTGGATTTGGGTGTCGGTTGCTGTGCCTTTTTCGTTGGTGGTTTGGGAATTGGCCTGGTGCGGGCTGCTCTGGCTTGTGGTTTTGGGGTTTATTTCCACGCATACGCTTGGATCTGAGAGTCCCATGGCGCCGTGCCTATGACAGTGCCACGTGAGTTTTTGTCGAATATGTAGGCTACATCTGGTGTGAATAGGACGTTGCCATGTTTTCGAGTTATGGATCTAACAGATAGGAGATTGCTGGTGACTCTGGGTGATACGACGGCAGTGACTTTCAGGGGGTGACCCTTATTCGTCCGTATCGTCGTCTGTCCAATGTGTGTACAGGGTACAGTTTGGTTAGTGGCCGTTTTGGTTCTGGTCGGGGCTGGTCGAGAGTTGTGCAGTGAGGAGAGTGTTTGCATGTGGGACGGGTGTGCTCCAGAGTCAAGGATGTACGTACAGTGATCTTCAAGAAGATTGACTCTTGGCGCTTGGTTGATCATATCGTTGTGTCCGGCTTCCGGGTCTTGTGCGTACTCGACGTGGCCTTGTGTGAGACGGGCCGTGTTGAGGAGTCTGGGACGTGTTGTTTGACGGTTGTATTGGTGGCGAGGGTGGGCTGGATGGTTGCACTCTTGATCCGTGTGTCTCGGTCGAGTGACACCTCGGGACATGTGGAAGCGACACGGATTTTTCGGCACCGGTAGGTTGTGTTGGGGCCGGCGGGTGTACCATGGAGCGGGTGCCCTGTTTTGGAATGAGTTGGCGGGGCCACCAATGTCGCCATGCATGATTGAGGGTTTAGGGAGGGATGGTCGCCGGTACAGATCTAGGCGATTGAACTTGTGTACGAAGTCTTTGGTGTGTTTGGGATCGAGGGCGATGAGCTGGTCTCCTATGGTGGCTCTGGGTTGAATCTCAGACCGTCTATGAGAAACTCGACAGTAGTGTTGGGGTCAGAGATGTCTGGGAACCGGGCTGCTATCATCTTTGTTCGAATCTTTTCGTGGGCGTTGATGTACTCTTCTAGCGTCATTTCGGGTTTGTAGTGAGCTTGCTCTGCCAGTTGCTTTAGGTACTTGTGATCTGATGCATTTGTGGTGTCCAGGTGGGAGGTGACGGCTTATGTA